>NC_092879.1:43427389-43776139 GCF_028372415.1 Notamacropus eugenii | reverse complement strand
GAGGAGGGTGACAGGGTCAGACCTTCAATTTATGAAAAGCACCTTGGCAGTTGAGCTGAGTCTGGATTGGAGTGGGGAATGAGGCAGGGAGAGTAACCAGAAGGCTGTGGCAGTAGTCCAGGGATGAGGTTATGAGGACCTGCACCAAGGTGGCCTCTGTGTGAGTGGAAGAAAAAATCTGTGAAGTTTGGATTCAGTCAAAGGGCTGCATTTGATGACCTAGAGGGTCATATGTGTCCTTGAGGTCCACAGGTTCCCCACCCCTGGGCTAGTGCAACCCCTGCCTTTCACAGAGGAGGAAACTGAGGCCTCAGGATGTGAAGTGACTTCAGATTAGAGCCTAGATTTAGAACTGGAAGGAATCCCACAGTTCTAATCCAACCCCCTTATTACAGAAACAGAAACTGAGGCCCAGGGAGGTAATTAACTGGCAGATAGGTCCCTGGAATCCAAGCTAGGAATTGAGGCCAGGTCCTCTTTCCCCAGCTCACATGCCAAAGGAGACATGAAAGGAGGCAGATCACTTGGGGCTGAGGGCATCAAAGGAAGAAGGCCTCCCAGAAGCACGAAGGAGGCCCTTGACTTGGGTGGTCCTTGAGGAGAAGGGAGGCTGAGCAGCTGAACTGGGGGATCAGGGAGTCTGCTGCCAGTGACTACCCTGTAGAAGGGGGCCCATTTTCCTGGATGCTGCAGGTCAAAAGAAGGAGAGCCAGGCCACCTGTCCTGCCTTTGCTCTAGGCTGGGTCAGCGTACTGCTGGGCCATGGTGGAGGTGGACAAAGAAGTCCAGGTGACGGCCAGACTTTGAGTCCTAGTTGTTGCTTGTGTTTTTTTCCTTAAATGCCAGTTTCCAGGCTGGAGAAGGAATGCTATTGGCCCTCTAGTCGGCCAGGGGGAAATTGGAAGGGGTGTGCAGGGACCGGCTAGCTGGGGAGCCGCCCTGTTGGGTTAGATGGAATTCTTGGAGACCAGCTTTTCATTTCCTTCAGTCTGATGATTCTTGATGTTTCTGTTACTGCTCTTTTTACTTGGAAAACTCTGGGAGCTGGATCCAGAGAAAAGACAAGAGAGAAAGATGGAGAGAAGGAGAGAGGAGAGGAGAGGAGATGGAAGGGGGAGAGAGAGAAGTAAAGAAAAGGTGAAGGGAAGGACAGAGAGAGAGAAGGAGAAGAAGAGAGAAGAGGGAAAAGGAGAAGGAGAGGGAAAAGGGGTGGGAAGAAGAGGGAGAGGGGAGGGGAGGGGAGGAAAAGAGAGGAGAGGAGTAGAGAGGGGAGGAGGGGAGAGAGGAGAGAGGAAAGGAGAAGGAAAGGGAAGAAAGGGAGTGGGGTTCTCTGAGCCTCTTTGTAAAATGATTAGATGGCCTCTGAAGTTCCTTCCAGCTCGAGATCTAGGACCCTATGTGTGACTTTGGACAAGTCACTGCCCCTTCCTGGCCTCAGTTTCCTCTTCTGTAAAATGTGGGGGTTGGATTTGATAGCCCCTGCTATCTCTTCCAGCCTCCAGAACCATACTCCCAAAGATCCAGGACCCGTAGCAGACAGTGAATGCTAATGGATTGCTTTCAGCTGCATGAGCACCTCTCCACTGATGGAGATAGCACCCCTTGCACCTTAACAGCCTGCAGCCCACACCCTAGCAGTGACTGTTATGCACTTATGCCAGGCTGCATCCCAGACAATAGAGGGTCACTGAGGCCACATCTGAAGTCTTTCCAACTTGGCTGGAGCTGGCACCAGAGGCAGTCTGCAGCAGAGGACCTCACTCTACCTCTACCCAGCAACTGTGACAGCTAGATTCTCTCACCAGTGGGCCGGCATCCAGACTGCTGTATCCTTGCAGAGGGAAGCCCATCGTGAGATGACTGTATTATCCCCAACCTGCCCAGGGAAGGCCCTGCTCCTTCGGGGTTCGATAAGGAGAAGAGGCCAGAAGGGCCGACTGTGGCCTTTTCTCTGTCCATTAGGGGCCTGGCATCAGTGCCTTTGGTGGGTAGCCAGTGAATCCCAAATTCTCTAGGGTCCCCTTAGCCAGGGCAATAGCTTGAGCACTAGGCCCGGAGTTAGGAAAGCACCATCTGTTACATTTTCCAGACATGTGGCTTCACTTCATCAAGCCTCAGTTTCCTCATCTGTAAATTCAGGGGATTGGACTTAATGACCCCTGAGGCCCCTTCCAGCTTTGATTCTATGATCATTTTTTTAAATTTCCTGTTCAGTGCTCAAAATTCCTCCAGGGCTGGTTTCCTTCCTGTTCAGTCTCATCCCCACCCCCTATTTTCCACTTGTAACCCCAAACCTTGCAGCCTTTAAAATTATTTTTTTTCTTTCAGCCTTCTCTGATTTTGTCCAAAACAACGTAGCCTAGGGGTAGTTCTGTGTCCAGCCCTGAAGAAATTTAGACAATTCCCTTTTAGTTTGGGGTACAGAGGCAAGAGGGCCAGGGAAAGAATAAAGTGAGTGAACCTTTGGTTGGGGCCTTCATGAACTGGGTGAAGAAGCTCTTTGATTCATTAAGAAAGTGAAGTTGGTGACCTTGCCCAGACCTCCTTCACACAAATCAAAGTCAACTGCAAGTCATGTCATCATCTTGGTGTCATGGTCCTCTTCAAGAGCAAAAGACAAACACAAGAGGGGAATAGGAGAATTAAAGCTCACCTGGATCCCTTCTCCAGTTTCTTTCCACTTTGCTGTTCAGTCATTTTTCAGTCATGCCCGACTCTTTGTGACCTCATTTGGGAATTCTTGGCAAAGATACCTCCTTGGTTTGCCATTTCCTTTTCCAATTCATTTAACAGATGAGGAAAGTGAGGCAAGCAGAGTAAAAAGACTTGCCCAGGGTCACACAGCTAGGAAGCGTCTGAGACCAGATTTGAACTCAGAAAAATGAGTCTTCCTTATTCCAGGCCCTGAACTCTATCCACTGCACAGCCACCTAGCTGCCTATGATCATATAGTGGAAAAGATTATTATTGAATGCTTTATTAGCCCAGCCTTCCCAGAGGGCACTATAGTGTAGAGAGGGGATTCAGCTCTGCCTCTGACTGCCCCCCCACCCAGAATTCTCTCCTAAGATCTATGTCTTTCATTTCTTAGAAAGGTGGGGGACTACGGTTGCAGAATACAACTCTCTCTCTCTGTCCTTCCCTTCACCTTTTCTTTACTTCTCTCTCTCCCCCTTCCATTGCCTCTCCTCTCCTCTCTCCTCTCTCCTTCTCTCCATTCATAATCAGATGGGGCTATTACGTAGACTGGTTTTGCTTAACTGTGTGTTGTTGTTGTTACAAGGGAAGGCTCACTGGGAGAAGAATATCTCCAGGAATGACTGTGATATCAAAATGAAAGATATAAGTAAAGTTGTATTAAAAAAATAAAAACATTCTCCCCTGGAGCCCAGGGGCAATCACAGGAAGAAGCTGGTTCATCCCTGGGTTAACTGGGCCTGGCCACTCCCCAGGAGGACAGCATTAGAGACTAAAAGAAAGTGCTAGAGATTTAAGATCAGAAGACCGAGGTCTCAGTCTATGTTCGGTCATCAAGTAAAGCACAACTGAACAAATGATGGTTTATAAATGTAAAGAGCATGACAATGATGATAGATAGAGATGATAACTGTCATATGGCATGATTGACGCGACATGGCATGATGAGCATGACATGGCGTGATAGGTGCGATGTGGCCTAATGGGCATGATATGGCATGATAACTGCAGTATGGTGTGATAGTTGTGATATGGTATGATAGCTCTGATATGGTATGATAACTTTGATATGGTATGATAACCCCAAAAGAATCCAGACCACTCAAAATGGCAAAGATCCCTTCCTCTAGGCCTGGTACATTTGATAAACCCTAGGGTGAGGGGGCAGGGTTACAGACTAGCTGAACCACAGTTTAGACAGTCTGTCTCCAGAAAGACTGATCATTCATTATGGGTAGACCTGCAATGGAAACCCAACCCCATCAGATGCTAAGCACAGCTGTGGCCCCCACAGGTGAGGGAGGGGAAATGGAAACACACAGGCGCCTCCTGGCCCCCAGCTTTCCAGGGCTTAGCATCCTGAGGAGGGCATCCTAGCATTTGGTCCTGGGAGATTCATTTCTAACTAAGTAGCTCCCTCTGTATACAGCTAAATTTGCCCCAAGGTTACCCAATGCCTACCCAGCCTAGCAAGTGAACAATTTCTCCTCTTCCTCCTCATTAATCCCTCCCCCCACTACCATACACTGCCCTGGCAGTCCATGGCAACTCCTAGCTCTTAGCACAGCGCCTGACACATAGAAGGCATTAAAGAAATGCTTACCAATCGATTGGTTGACATTGACTCTGCATTGTCCCTTGCCGTAGTACTGACCCAGTGCACCATTACCACCTTTAGTATTCCCCCTGACAATGATTCTGAGAACTGTATTGGGAGCCAGGAGACCAGGGTTCAACTCCCAGCTCTAGTATTTACCAACTGTGTGATCTTGGCTAAATCATTTCTCTGTCTAGGCTTTAGTTTCCTCATCTGTAAAATGAGAAGAGGTTGGACTCAATGACTTTTCAGGTCCCTTTCATCTCTAGAGCTAGGATCAAAGGATCCTCTGTTCTATGAGCAAGTTGTTTCACTTTTCTGAGCTTCAGTTTCCTCACCTGTAAAACGGGAGTCTATATTGGCAGAGGGAGCACCCACACTGGTTACATCGAAAACTTACAGTGTACCCCTATTAAGTCAGTGCACCTTCAACCACCACCCCCTTTGCCAGACCCTGATTGAAGGGTCCAAATAACAAACTAAATGTCAAATTCTCCTTCAGAGCCCAGGGGAAAAAATCCTTCTATCTACTGGGCTTCACCTCAATCTTTGCAATGCGTTTCCTGGGCTCTGGGAAAGAGTTAGAATGAATGTACTAAATGTACTGTAGCATCCCCAATGGCCCAGTACATCTTTCCAATTAAGTGGTAGTCCACTATACACAGCATTCTCAATTGCATTAGGCTCTAAGGATAAGGCATCATCTTACATTATTTATGGTGGTACAGTGTGCTGGTGTAATCCTGGGTAAAGCCTGGGACTCTGTGTCTCAGAGCAGACGAGGCCAGCCAAGGGGCCATAGACCACAAGAACACAATCTGTATGCTGCTCTCTTCCAGCCGGAATTGGAACCATTCATCTCTGTACTGACTCTGGGGGACAGGAAGGGACAGCCAGAGAGAAAACAATTACTGGACCTTGCTGAGCTACCTCTCTGAGACTCCATTTTCTCATCTGTAAAATGGAGGTTGTGTGCCCTGGCCTGCCTATCTCCCAGGACTGTTGGGGAGGTCAAATAAGATGATGGATGGCAAGGGCTATGTAAATATGAATTATCGTTGCTGTTTGGTCATTTGCAGTCATGAACGACTCTTCGTGACCCCATTTGGGGTTTTCTTGGCAAAGATACTTGAGTGGCTTACCGTTTCCTTCTCTTCTTTTTTACAGATGAGGAAAGGGAAGCAAATGGAGTTAAGTGACTTGCCCAGGGTCACACCACTAGTAAGTGTCTGAAGCTGGATTTGAACTCAGGAAGATGAGTCTTCCTGACTTCAGGCCCAGCACTCCCGTGCACTATGGCACCACCTAGCTGCCCCTGAATTATTGTTACTGCTGTTATTGTTTCACCTGGAACTTCATGGGGATAATGGTGATAATAAAGGAGCATTTAATTATGGAATTGAAGGTGGCAGAGGGGCCATTAGACTTTGAACTCCTTGAAGTTAGGGCTTGTCTCTTACCTTTCTTTGTGTCCCTAGTGCTTTTTTGTTTCTGGCACATAGTAGGTACTTAATAAATGGTTATTGGCTGACTGACTGACTGATTATCTTTATCCTCAACAAGCTCAGCATCTTCATTCGAACTTTTGGCTGCCCAAGCTCTTTCCACCTGGGCTTTCTCTTGCTCTCTGCAGAGCTTCTTGCTCTGAATTTGTTTCATCCCCTTCCATCACAACTTGTTTGTTCCAGAAAATCTCATTCTCTTAGATTCAGATGTCTGATGATAAAAATACATATAACTTGGGTAGTGGGGGAGATCAGGGGAACCCTTCAATATGTTGTTCCATTGGTCGACCAGTGTCTTTGTACACCCTCCACATTTAATGCATTACCTGGCACATGGTAGGGATTTGACTTGACTTGAATGAATGTGTTAACCCTTCCCTAGTACCATATTTGCGTGATGTAATGGAATGAGCCCTGGGGGGTGGGGCACAGAACTGAGTTCTAGTCCTGGATCCCCCTCACCTATTCATGGGACCATGGAAAGAACTCCAGACCCTCACCCTATGTCGGCTACAATACCCTTATTCTATGTACATCAATTTCCATTTGTTTGACTTCAGTTTCCTCTTCTCATGCTGGTGGTACTAGATGTTTAAGGGGTCTTGCTGCTATAATTCACAGATTCTTAGACCTAGGGCTAGAAGGGGCCTCAGAGGTTACTGAGTCTATTGTCTCATTGTACAGATAAGGAAAGTGAGGCCAAGGGAAGGGAGGTGACTTGCCCAAGGTCACACATAGGATCCTAGATCTAGAATTGGAAAGGACCTCAGAAGTCATCAAATCTAATCCCTTCATGTTACAGAGGAGGAAACTGAGGCCCGGGGAGGGGAGGGGACTTGCTCAGAGTCACACAATAAGTGTCAGAAGAGGAATTCAAATCCAGGCCTTTCTGACTCCAAGTCTAGTCTTCTATGCCCAACTACACTGCACTGCTCTCAATCCTGGGGCCCTAGAATGAAGGGAGCAAATTAACTGGTTCTCCAGATTTGGTCCAGAAGCCCTCAGATCACAGCACAAAGGTGGAGGGGGAGTCAGCTCAGGTAGGTCTGGCTGGTCCTGCTACCAGTCAGTTCCCAAGACAAAATGTCAATAAACAGTCCTCTAAAGATGCAACTTTGAAGGGCCCTTCCTGATCGGGACCCATGATCTTGGGAACCACACCAAAGTTTCAGCCCTTGGATAAAATGATTTTCTATGTAAACTCAGCCTCAGCCCATCCCTGGGCAGCCTGGTTTAAGAGAGTGCCTGGTTTATTCCCTGGATTCTTGGGCTCCCTGTGAAGCCTGCCTTCCTTAGGTCCATGATCTCCAGCACCAGTTTGGTGCCCCAGTCTGCACATGGTAAGGTCATGGCCACTCAGCATTAGAGCACATTTGGCCCTGACATGGCTAACCCTAACCCATTCAGGTCACATCCACAGTGTTCCAGAAGGAAACTGAATCCGGGGGGATGACAGCTACAGACAGCTGCTGGGGTGGGGGCTGGGGAAATGATCCTGTCCAATAGGGATTTGGTTGCTGGGTTGGGAGTGGAGCCTAACTCAGGGGCCCTACACAGGGGCAGGGACTTGGAAGGGAAGGCAACGGCAGCCACCTGGCAGCTCCCCTTCTCCAGCCCCACCCGGCATCTGCACTCTCAGCTCTGTCTACGTCTGTCTCTGTCTCTGCTTTTCTATCCCTCTGTCTTTGTCTCCTGATCTGTCTCTCTTTGTCTCTTTCTCTGTTTCTGTTTCTCTGTCTCTGTCTCTCTGTCTGTCACACACACACACACACACACACACACACACACACACACACACACACACACACACACACACCCTGGTTTCTCTTCTACTTGTTTTACCTGTTAGGGTTCTTTCTCTCCTGAAAGCTAGTTCTATTGTGCTGGACATGAGATCAGGAAGACCTAGGTTTGAAACCAGCCTTACACACTTAGTACCTATGGAACTCTGGATGACTCACTTAACTCTGAGCCTCAGTCTCTCTAGCTGCTAAATCATGTTAATGCCTGTATTAATACCTCACAGGATTATTGTGAGAAGTAAAAAGATCATTGTATATAAGGTACTATATAAATGTCAATTATGAGCATTGTGCATTTTCTTTTTCTTTTGGGGAGGAGTGTGGGCAGCGTCAGGTGAAATAAAGCCTGCTCTGTATTTGATGCTTGCATGGGAGCTGAGGGCCCTTTCCAAATGTATTCCTTTTGGGCAAGTCATTTAACCCCTCTAGGTCTCAGTTTCCTTGTTTGTACAGTAAAGGGGTTGGCCTAGATAGGTCCCTTACAGCTCTGCATGCTGTGATTCTACTGTTTCTGGGTTCTAAGGCTCCCTGGGAAAACCCTGATTGTTGGCAAAACGAGCCAAGTGGTGAAGTGGGTGGGAGTGTGAATCAAAGGGAGTGATTTGTAAAAAGCCCACAATCAATCAATCAAAAGGCATTTATTAAGTGGCGAGCCCGTGCCAGGCACTGGGGCTACAAAGATAAAAATGCCTCTACCCTCAAGGAGGGCATTTAACCATCTGTACAAACCCAAGCCTGTGGCCAGGAGTTAGCAAAACAAAGACAAAGCAGGGATCCTTGCCATTAGCTTCGTGCAGGGTCCAGAAGGTCGTCCACTCTCATGCAGGGTTCTCCCAGAGCCCTGGACTCCATGCGGGGTTCACCACTGAGAGAGGGAAGGTGTCTGGATTAAGCTACTGAGCACAGAGATCTGGGAGCAGAGGACTAAGAAACAGTGCACTTAGCAGATTACTCAATGATCCCAGATGACCCCCTAGCCATGTGATCCTGGGCAAGTCACAATTACTTCAATTTGCTCTCTTGTAAAAGCAGACTATAATACTCCCCCTGCCTGACTAACAGAGCTGCTGTAACTTATACAAAGCCCAAGAGAGACAGGAGCTGTTGTCATTAAATGAATACATTACTCCCGAAAATTGCTTGCATTTTGTCATGGAATCATACTCCTAGAGAGGAAAGGGATCTCAGAAATCATTTAGTCTAACACTCTCATTTTGCATTTAGGGAAACTGAGGTCCAAGGGAGCGGAAGTGACCTGCCCAAGATCACATAGGACCCTACATGTAGAGTTGGAAGGGACTTTAGAGGCCATTTAGTTCAAACCCCTTATTTTACATATGAGGAAATTGAGGCCCAGAGAGGGGAAAGGATTTGTGCAAGGCCATTACGTTCCTTTAATCACCAACATGTTAATCCTTCTGAAGTCATGTTCTTTCATGATTATGATTCCTAGCCATACAAAAGCATTGGGAGAATATTGGCATTAAAGAATTAGGCTTTGATGGCAAGAAGAAGCATTGACAATACATGCAGGGTCTTATACATGAATCCAGCCCACTGTCCTGCTCTTCATTTTGGGCCCAGCTCCTCATCCATCTGAAGTACCTATCCTAGATATACATACTGATGGACTCACTCAGTGAAATGTCCGTTCAACCAGATACCATGGCCTGGGTGAAATTTTATGTTGATCTCTTTCTAATTGTCATGGACCCCCTTGAGGAGGCTTGGTATAATCACCACACTGCCATCTGCAAACGGGAACATCTGGAGGGTCTCTCCAACTGTAGGAAATTCCTCTTCCATTCGGACTCTATACAGGATGTCCTCTATGACAATTGTAAATGGTTTTGGCCAATATCTAACTCCTTGTTTGATGTTTCTCTTGATATTTACATTAAGAGGATGAATGAACAGAATTATCTCAGTGGTTGCGTTTATCAAGGAATCTTGTATGATCCTAACATATATATGTGAGATCCTCGTTGGAGGAGAGTCTTTCAGACACCATTTTATTCTACTAAACCATATATTATATATATATATGTGTGTGTGTGTGTGTATGTGTATACATATATGTGTATATATACATATATATATGCACACTCACATATATGTTTGCAATCAACAAACAATAACAGCTATCTATCAGCTTCCCAATCAACTGTGTGAATGAAGATGTGGTTGGCTACTGAGAAATAGTTGTGAAAGCCTGCCTGTACACCTCTCTTATTTTCATGAAACTTATCAGATTTTTAAAATTGGAAAGGACCTCAATGGCCACCTTGTCTACCAGGGCTTCTTAGTCATTTTGCACTTGAGCCCTTCAGTGTTTCTTTATCTGTGGGGTTGCGAGCCCACAATTTAAGAAACGCTGGTATAAGCCATAATTGGAAAAGAAATTTGTCTATAATGTATCTGACAAGGAATCCTCCAACCTTTCCTTGAAGACCTCCAGGGATGTGGAAATCAATGCCTCCTGGGGCAGCCCATTCCACTTTGGGACAGCTCTGATTGTTAGGAAGTTTTCTCTTCTATCATGCCTCAACTTGACTTTTTGTTCCTTCTACTCATTGCTCCTGGTTTGGCCTTTTGGGGCCAAAAAGAATAAATCTGCTCCTTCTTCCATGTAACAGCCCTTCAGATATTTGATGATGATTACCACATCCTCCTGACTGCCTTCTTTTCTCAAGCCGCTTTTCCAACACGGTTGCCATCTTTTGGATTCTCTCCAAGTTGTCGATGTCCTTTCTGAAATGTGATGCTCAAAACTGAACAAAATATTCCAGATTAGGTCTAATCAGGGCAGAGGATTGTGGGAACATCTCCTTCTTATTCCTAGCAGCTAGATCTCTCTTAATCAAGTCTAAGATTCTCATTAGCTTTCTTGGTTGTCATGTTACACTATTGACTTCTAGTAAACTAATGAAATTGAATCTGTGAAAACTCTCATATCTTTTTCAGATGAACTGCTGTCCAACCATGTCCCCTCTGTGTATGTGCCAATCATTCTTGGAAAGGTTTAATTTTATCTGAAGATAAGCCAACAAGCTGTTTGAATAGGCCAGATTGTCAGCAATGTAAGTACACACAGCATTGTCTCACTTTAGCCTTTATTCTGATTTTGTTTTGACCTTTGCTTTTTACCCATTGATCTTACCGCACATAGCCGAGGCTCATAGTATGTAGTTGAGAAATGCTCATTCATTCGTGTTTGACTTAGTCTAGCCCAGTGGTGCCAAAATGAAATAGGAACAGAGCCCACTAAACCATACATAAGAATCCCCGTGGGCCATGAATTGACTTATAAAACCACACATTTACATTATCTGTGCTTTATTCTATTTTTATTTATTTTGTTACATCTTTCCCAATTATACTTTAATCTGATTTGACTACACTCAGGAGTATTGTGGGACACCTGCGTGATCTCCTTGCTAAGAAAAATGTCAAGTTCTTAATAGAATTAAAAAACAAATAAGCTTGTCTTTTTTTACTTTGAATTTAATGATCATCCAAAGAAAGAACCTTTCCAAAACGGAAGAGAAGATTAAATGGGAAACTGCAAAATTCTATTAGATACAACTTGCTTTTTTAAAAAATTTAAAATATTTTAATATATAATTTATTTATTTTTCAGTAATTGAAAATATTTTTTTAAAGTCTGTGTTACTGTTGAAACTGTCACTCTTATCTTGTCCCCTTCTGAACTTCTGCCATAGAATATCTCTCTTCCTTCTTCCCTATTCCTTGGCAATGATAGTGATTCATTCTTTTCCTTCTGATGGACTTGAGTCCAGGTCCATTTGTGTGTACTGCAAAGTAAAAAAGCAGCATTGCTTTGGACACACAATGAAACCTCCCCTGATTTAGGAATCAGCAGTCAGTGGGAAAAGAAGTGGCTCAGAAATCAGAGAACATGGGTTTCAGCTCAGCCACTTACTACTTGTGTGACCTTGAGCCAGTCCCTTCCTTTCCTGGAGCCTCAGTTTCCTCCTCTCTGAAATAAGAGAGTTAGACTGGTTGGCCCATGAGGTCCCTCTCAGCTCAAGATCTAAGATTCTATCACTCCACTTCTAACATTTATCAGTTGCTCCAGTCAAGCTGGCTTTCTTTCTGTTCCTCACATACTATTCCTTCATTTCCCATCTCTATGCCTTTGCACTAGCTGTTCCCCATGCCTGGAATGGCCTCCCTCCTCATCACCACCTTATATAATCCCTTTCTTCCTTCAAGATGCAGTTCAAGCACCGCCCTGACCAGAAACTCTGAGGGTCTTCCCCTCCCTGATTGAATCTTTTGGGAAGGCAAAGTACATCTTTTACCTCAATTCTCACTTAGGCTTTAACTGTTGAATGGGTGTTGCCTCAGACAAACTGAGACCTGTTAATGACCTTAGCTTTAGGCCAGGGTCTCCCATTGCATCCTGGGCCATCGCCAGTCATCCTGCCCTATGTCTTGCCACTAGACTCTGAATGATTGTGGAGGAGAGAGTGATGACTTGCACAGCTTTGTCTCATTCAAATCCAGTTCACTTGCAAGTCAAGACATCACCCTCCTGATGTCATTGGTCCTCTTGAGGAACACAGAATGAACAACAACAAACAAACAAGTACCACCTTCTGCGTGGTCTTTCCTTACCCCTGGACTGCTTAGTGTCTTGTCTACCTAACTGCCTTGGATTTATTTTTTTCTTCTGTGTGTGTATGCATATCTGTATATGTGTATACATGTTCATGTTGCCTCCTCCTGGAGGATTGTCTCATTCTATGTGCTTGTATTCCTAGAGCCCAATACAGTTTGTGGCACACAGTCAGTGCTTAATAAATGCAGGGCAATTAATTGATTGATCCTAAGTCCTTCATTTGATTGTCCAAGGAGAAGCTAGAAGCTAGCTGCTGCTTCCTTTAGGTTTTGGGTTTTCACTTACGGAGAGAATGTCTAGGCCATGGGGGGTTTGAGCCTTTAGGTATCAGAGACCCCTTTGGTGGTCTGAGGAAGTGGTCTCAGCACCACATGTTGTTTGGTAATTGGAGGAAATGCTATATTTCAGTTAGAGGTCAGTGAAAACCAAGATGACATTTTTCCACCCCAAGTTCTCAGACACCCTGAAATCTGCCCAGAGGCCCCCCATTGGGCTGGGAGCCTCTGAACTACATGGATGTGATTCAGTTTTTCAGGTAGTGTTCCTTTAATGTCTTAGTTATTGGACAAAGATTTCATATTCTGAGGACCAACAGTTATCATAATGTTTCTAGACGGTATAAAAATGATGTCATTTTTTAGTACTCTCCTAGGGACATAGCATCTAAACTCTAAAACCAAAAGGAACTTTAGAGGCTATCTTGTCTGGTCCTCTCATTTATCAGAGTAGGAAACTGAGGTATAGAGAGTTAAAATGGGTGCCCAAGGGCCCAAGGGCACACAGAAGATCATAAGTCAAGGGATCATAGATCCAAAGTTGGAAGGGACTGCTTAAACAAGTAGGTTAAAAAAGCCTACAATAAACCCATCTCACAGAGTTGTGAGGACCCATTTAAATCTTACAGCAATACATAAATGGTCCCTTTTTTTTTTGAGGAAAACCTACATGAATTTTATGTTTAATTAGCTTCTGATAAAGTCCAGTGGCCTGATATGGGCATGGGTCCTGATATGGCCACTGGTTTCCTCCTCTGTCCAATTAAGGTCCTTCCTTCCCCCTCCAGCTTCATCTTTCTGTTGACAATCAGCAGCTCCCTTGATGAATGGTCCTTCAGGCCATTGGAGGCTGCTGTCAAAAGAATGAAAATGGATTATAAATCACAGGCTTAGACATCTCAAGCTAGTAGAACATTGGAAGGATTTAGCTCAAATCCCTCATTTTTCAATGAAGTAACTGAGGTCCAGGGAGGTGAGGTTAGGCCCAAGGTCACCTATAAGATCCAAGAGCTGAATAGAACCTAAATCTAGTCCCACTTGCTCATTTTGCAAAAGAGGGAAACTGAGGTTGACAGAAGTAGCCTGAGATGGTATTTGAACCCAAGTCTTCCTGACTCTAAGTCCTGTGCTCTTCCCTCTCCTTTTCTCCATCACTGGAGAAGTAGAAGGGACTTGCTTAGGAATGAAGACCATTGTTTGAGGGCCATTGTGGTCAAAGGGTTCCATACCAAGTGGCCAGTCTACTGGGGCTGGAGCCTTTTTGCACTTATGGTGTTCTCTAAGACAGCAAACACTGTCTGTTTCTAGGTCTTTCCAGGTGGGTCGGATCCTCCTAAGCTCTTGCACCCAGACATGAAATTTAAAAATCTGGTGTCATATCTGTGACATGTTGCGACATGAGGGAAGGCCTTTTTGTAGAGTTATTTGACTATACAAACACCATTCTGAACCAAAAGCTGCAATGAAAGGTACTAGTTTCCTAAACTCGAAACTGACAACTTTTCAAACTTAGTGAAATCATTCAAATAATGATCAAACCCACAGATTTTCTTTCTCATCACCTAAAAAAAGGCTACTTACTGAAAATAGACATTGCCTGAGTTTTTCTTCCCAAAAAAGACTTGGCCCATCCTTTCTGGGCCCCTGGAGCGTATATTCTCTTTAGAGATAAGAGAGAAAAACATTCTTCATTACCCATGAGCCTATGTGGAGCCCTGCGAGTGATGATGCTCTTAGCATGTTCTCTGGTTTGGGGAATAAGAGGGAGGGCAGATTAAAGGATTCATTAATCAGCTGCATAACAAACTGAAAGAGGGAGCAGGAAACAAAGAGAAGGAAACATCTAGGAGAATAGGATAGAGAGAAATACCTAATTTCTTCCCAGAATGCCCATGGAGAGGCTCAACAACAAACTCTCATTTAAAGAAAGGGATGTAGAGAGACCTGTAGGGGAGACATTGGAAGGGTATAAGATAGACAAAGGGCAGCTAGGTGGAGCTGCAGTGGATATAGTGCTGGGCCTGGAATCGGGGAAGACCTGAATTCAAATTTGACCTCAGACACTTAATAACTATTTGGCAAGTCACTTAACCTACTTATGTCTCAGTTTTGTCATCTGTAAAATGAACTCAATAAGGAAATGGCAAACCACTCCAGTATCTCTACCAAGAAAACCCCTGATGGGGTCACAAAGAGTTGGACATGACTGAAATGACTCAACAGCAAGATGGACATAGAAGTCAGAAGGTTTCCTGCAGTTCCATCAAATTCTTTTTCTCCTACCAGGAGGCCATCCCTCAATCTTGTCATTTCGAACTTTTAGCAGCTCCACTTTGGGGGATCTTTAAGTCATGTTTGCATCTCTTCTTTCGCACAAGAAAGAAATCTGATGTCCTGTTTAGCCCTCAGACTATGGCTCCCAAACCTAAGTGCTCAGTGCTTCTCACACCCCAGTGCTGAGATACAATAATTAATATGCTGATCTAGAAGTTGGGCGAGTTGCTAATGCTGTTGGGCCAACAACCTAGAGGGCAGTTGGGAAGTGTTTGGCTGTTTGTATAGCTAGGCTGAGCTGGGCTGAGCACTGCCTTATGGGAGTCAGACATACAGGGCATCTGCCCACCAGGGTCCTAGCATTCTGCCTTCCCTCCAGAGGAGTCAGAGCACTCCTGGACATCCTGATACCATTGCCTCCTACTTCCTCTTGGCCAATTCATAATATGGAAGGTTGTGGCGGGGGTGGGGGGGGCAGTGCAGGTGAGAAGATGGTTGGAGTTTGGAAAGACTGCAAAGGGGGTGATTGGAGAGAGAGGGGAGCCCGAAGTGTGTACACATCTTCTGGCCCCTTGCTAAAGGCCATTCATGCCTGTGTGTGTGGGTGCGTGTGAGAACAATACAATCTTTATATGTGAACATGTATATGTACCATATATATGTATCTGTCTTAATATTTCCAAAGAGCTGTGATTTCTTGACTATGGTTATTCACTGTCCCTCCCATACAAAAGAGTTTGCCAAACTGTGTGGTACAAGACCCTTGGGGGGTGGTAAGCAATAGAAAAAATTACTGGCTCTTTTTGAATATTATTCATGCATAAATGTATCACTTTTAAACATGAAAACAATGTCCAAATCAAATAAACAAAAGAAGACATAGTTGTGGAATTCACTGGGAACCTAAAGTCTCTGGACAGCCTACAGGGGCCTTGGGTGTTGGTGGCAGAGAATCTGTCCCATAAGCTCCTCACACATCCCTTTGTGATTCTACCCATGATCTCCCATCTCATTCCCATGTAATTCTTCCTCTAGGTCTCAGCCACTGAGGGAAAGCCCTCCACCCACCTTCTGGGAGGCACCTATGGTGGCCCTACATTCTGATGTGGAACTGATGCCCTCATAAGCCCATCACAGGGTGAGGTCAGAGTCTGTGCCACCCTAGTGCACATGGGGGCCCACGGAGGCTCCCTTGGGATTAGATACTAGGGTATTACTGGTCTCTCTACTACTAAACCATTTCAAGACACCCATCTCTGTGCGCAAATGACATATGAAAGATGTTCTGGGTTGGGTCAGAGGTCAAGATGGCCTGGGAAGCCAGATGGCTGTATCTTTACTTAAGCCCAATACTTGAGGATCAGGGCAACAGGCCCTTTCCTTTCCCCCACCTCTCCCTGCAGGTACCTAGTGAGATCCTGAGCAGAGGATTAGAGATTGGGGAGGCTGCCCACTGCAGTACATATTCCCTTCCCTTACCCTTTTGGGAGATAGCATGGTAGTTTGGGTGTCAGAGGACCCGGGTTCAAATCCTGATTCTGACACTTATTACCTATGTGACCTTGGGCCTAATCTCATCTCCCTGGGTCTCAGTTACTTCATCTAAAAATGAGGGGGTTGGGTTAAATCCTTCCAACGTTCCTACTAGCTTGAGATGTCTAAGCTTGTGATTTATAAGCCATTTTCATTCTTTTACAGCAGCCTCCATTGAGCTGAAGGACCATTCATCAAGGGAGCTGCTGACTGTCAACAGAGAAAGATGAAGCTGGAGGGGGAGGAAGGGCCTTAATTGGACAGAGAAGGAAACTGACAATCAGTGCCCATATCAGGCCACTGGACTTTATCATGAGCTAATTAAACATAAAATTCATGTAAGTTTTGACTAAAAAAAAAGCTTCCATTTATGTATTGCTGTAAGGCAGGCCTGTATAACCTGCGGCCTGCCAAAGGATTTGGGGAGGCTCATGAAAAATATCCCCTACATTTTTTGCGGGACGCTTGAAATCTTTTGGTGGTTTAATTTGGTCCCCACAACAAATAACCCTGTGAGTAGGCAGTGTTCTTCTCACTTCTTAGCAGAATTTCTCTGGACCTTTCTATCATACCCTCACACTGGCTACCTTCTCCTTCTCCCAGACTTTTTGGTCTGAGAGTATCATGTCATCCCCATTAGATTGTAACCTCCTTCAGGGCAGTGCCTGTCTTTTCCTTTTTATCTATATCCTCAGCACTTAGCATGGTGCCTGGCACATAATAGGTACCTAATAAATGTTTGTAGACTGACTGCAGATATCATTATCCCCATTTACCAGATGAGAAAATCCAGGCTCAGAGGAAACAAGTGTCTTACCCTTGGTCACACAGCTAGTAAATGTTACAGCCAGGATTTCAAGCCAGATCTCTACCACCTACAAGGGCAGGATACCTTCCAGAATGCCTCATACCCAGCCCAGGAGTCTGGGAAAAAAATGCTTTTGATTTGAAATCGTCTGGCTCTCTGAGAATGAAAGTTCTTTCCAGAATTTTCCAGAGGAGAAAGTTTCTGTTTCTGTGCTGAGTAAGCCCATAGGGTGGTTGCTATTTCCAACTTTCCCACATTGGCCAGTTCTCTTCTGCCCATGTGGATGCCCCAATCTCTGGAGATGAGGCTGGGCTTGCTTTTGGCCTTGGGGCAGCTGCAGTTATGGTCACTGCTCAGATCTCAAAGCCATGATGAGATTCCCTGAGTGTCTATACTCAAAACCCCATGGAGAGCCCAGGGAGGCAGCTCATTGGAACTCCTAGACAGAGAGGCAGTGTGCCATCATGATTAGTGCCTTGAACTTGGAAGATCTGCAGTCAAATCCTGCCTCAAACACTTTCATCAGCTGTGTGACCCTGGGCAAGTCTTTTCCCTTGCCTGGGCTTCAGTTTCCTCCTCTGCAAAATGAAGGAATGAAGGGATTAGATTACATTTAGGTCCCTGAGGTCCCTCCAGCTCTGGATCTAGGAGTCTAGGTGTGACCCTGGGTAAGTCTCTTCCCTTTGATGAGCCTCAGTGTCTTCTTCTGCAAAATGAAGAGGTTGGACTATATCTAACTTTCTGGGGTCCCTTCCATATCTAAGGAGCCTGGGGGTTCTTATATCAGATTAAGGCAGGGTTCTTAGCCTTCAACCCCATAGGCAAGCTGGGGAGACTGATTGGGGGAGCCATACAATCCTGCTTTTAAATGCATCAAATAAAATACAAAGGATTATGAAGGAATCTCATTATGAAAGGCAGTCAACAAAATATTAAAAACAACCAGCAGATTCACAGACCCCAGATTAAGATCCCATGTTCCAAGTCTCCTTTCTCAGGAGGATATAGCAACCACAAGTGAACTCCCATGCAGTGAGGTTTGCAAAGCATCCTCCTCCTGCCCACTGGGGCCAGCAGTCTCACCCCCATTGGCCCTGGAAGGACCTGGCTCTGGTGCTCATCCCCATTGGCCAGATGAAGAAGACATGTCTCTGGTGCTCATCCCCATTGGTCAGATGAGGAAGGCCCTCTGGTACTAAGATTTGGGCTGCTCACAAGGATGGCACAGGTTGTTCTGGAGAACACAGTTGGGTGGCATTGCCCAAGGTACTTCACTCCAGTACAGGGTTCCTGGTTATGGCCTTATTTCAAAGAGGATTGGATTAACATCTAAGGAGCACGAGGGCGTGGTGGTCAACAAACACAAGTGCCATGCGCTATGATAAGCATAACATGAAGACCTTCTTTGAGAACAGACATTGCAAGCTGCTGATCAGGTAATAAGCATTTATAATGCACCTACTGTGTGCTATGCACTGAAGATACAAAGAAAGGCAAAAATACCATCTTTCCCTTGTAGGAGCTCACAGTCTAATGAGGGAGACAATATACAAGCACCAAGAGACTTCCAAGGCAGATGGATGGAAGGGAACTTTAGAAGAAGAGGCTAGGGATGAGTAGGTGGTATAGTAGATAGAGCACTGGCCTGGAGTCAGGAGGACCTGAGTTCAAATCCAGCCTCAGATACTTACTAGCTGTGTGACCCTGGGGGAAGAAGAGAGAGAGAGAGGCTCATGCTAGGGCCTTGCTCCCATTTTGGACTGATTCAAGTGGCAGAACCCCTGTGGATGAGACACTTAGCTGCATTAATAACAATAACTCACATTCATATATAATGAGCCTCAGTTCTATTATCTGTACAATGGGTAGAACAATATTCGCAATAATTACGTATCTCACAAGAATGTCCTAAGGAAAGCATTTGGATTCCACAAATTAGTAGAAGTAGGAATTGGGGGAGGGGGGAATAACTGGGATATTGTTAACTTTATTAGCCCTGTCCTACTTCCTGGCTTTGGTTCAAGAAAATATACATAGTAATCAAAGCAAATGAGGGGTTTGGATGGATTAGGCCAGGCTGGGGGCCCTGCATCTGGGGGCCCTGCATTCTCTTCAGGAATTGACAGGCAGGCACACACACACACACACACACACACGTGAGCACGCACACACTCACGCATTGTATCAATTAAATGATGAAGAAAACTCCATCAACATCCCTGTGATTTAATGGCATAGGAAACTCTATCAATTCAGAGTTTCACCTGCTCTGCAATTTAGAGGGATGCCTGCAGGTGGCGGGGCACTTCGAGGGAAAAGGACTTACCCAGGGTCACACAGTCAGAAGGCAACAGGGATGTGACTTGAACCCAGATCTATCCTGACTCTGCCCCCAGCTTGCTCTCCCACTACGTTCTGTCTATCAGTAAGCCAGACAGCAGAAATGACAATTCAATTAGGATTTATTTTTTAAATTGTACTGATGCTTTTGTTTGTACATCACCTTCATTGCTGCAAATATCATTCCCTCCTGCCCTCCTTATTGAGGAGGATGATAAGAAGGACGAATAAAATAGGGGAAAGCATTTTGGCAAAACCATCCAATATTCCACACTTAACCATCTCTCACCTGTGCAAAGCCAGGAAGCAGTAAATGTGGCACAAGGCAGAGAAGTCTAGGGGACCTGGGCTCAAATCCTCTCAACACTAGCTGTGTGACCCTGGGTAAGTCCCATCCCCTCCCTGGGCCTCAGTTTCCTCCAGTATAAATGAGGGGATGTGCTCAATGACCCCTGAGGTCTCTCCGGGCTCTAGAACTTGGATCCAAATATATATACAACTATATTTACAACTGTTCTGGGGCCTGAGCTTCAGCAAACATTTGGTGAGTGTGTGCTATGTGCCAGGGACTTTGCTGGATGGCGGAGACACAAAGCGAAAGATGAAAGAACTTACTTTTCACTGGTTGGATACTGCAGGCACACAAAAACAAATGCTAAGTATTTGTGTGGGAGGAGAGCTCTGAGGGGAAGATAGCACCTAGTGAGGCTTTCTTCCAAGGGCAGGCTGCCTCCCTCCCTCTTTCTTTCCTCTCTACTTCCTTCTTCTCTCCCTCTCTCCTTCCCTCCCTCCTTCTGTCCCTGCTTCCTTCCTCTCTCTCTCTCTCCCTCCTTTCTTTCCTCCTTCCTTCCTCCCTCTCTTCCTCCCTCCTTCCTTCCTTCCCTGATTTGTCCCTGTCTCCTTTCTCCCTTCTTGGCCCTGCCCCTGCAGGAGCTCAGTCTCCAAGGGAAGGCAGCAGGCCTGACACAGAGATAACTACACTAGCAGGCAGACTGTGATTAAGCCCGCAAGAGACCATAGTAAGTGCAGGAGAGGCATACACAAAGTGGCCCGGGGCTCAAGCCCAGAGGAGGGCACATGGAGAATCTCTTTTATGAATACCTTGGGCTTCCCTGGTTTCTTGGCCAACGGCCACTGGAACCCTTTCCGAGCCAATCTCTCAGCTGCAGGAGGAGCAATCCTCTGCCCACCGAGAAGGAAGCAGGCTCAGTGAGGGGCCAGGGGCCTTCTTGGTGGCTAATAAGGAAGTGGCCTAGATGGGAGCAGAGCCTGCTTTCTGTGTCCTGGGACCTCCAGGCCCAGTCCTTTTCTTTCTCATTCAGTCCATCCCCTGGGGCCCCCAAAGTGTTTACAGATGGTTTTCCTCTTAACCTCAGGAAGCCCCTTGTCTCCCCAGGAAGCTGGGAAAGGGCAGGGGTTGTGATTCCCATTTCCCAGATAAGGAAAGCAAGGCCTAGTGGTCAGGTCAGTGAGACAGATGCAGATGAGGCCTTGGGTCCCTCTGACCCAGAAGAGAGTTCCTTTCCTTTTTGGGGAGTAGAGGGTGGGGAGGTGGGGTAAAGGGATGTGGGCTTCTGGCAGTGGACAGGGGAAGGAAAGGCAGGGTAATCTCCCTCCATATTGGTATGGGTGCACATACAGCATCCCTAACCTGACAGGATCCAAGGGCACAGCTTGGGGTCTGGGAGGTGAGTGGGAAACTTCCCCCCTTCCACTTTCCACCCTGGAAACCCTAGTTCTAACCCAAAAGGCTTTTTTTCTGGAGTCTAAAAGAATTCTCGAGAATCACTGGCCAACTCAGCATTGAGCCACAAGAACACTGGAGGTAGAAAGTGCACCCCCTCAATCCCCTAGGAGGATGAGTAGTCCCACAGCCCAACCAGTCTCTGATGGGGGCCTCAAGACATGCCTTTTCAGGAAGCAAGGGGCCAGAAGACAAGAAGGCCCAATTGCCATCAAAGATTAGAAGGGTCCCTTGGGTGTAGTAGAGTGGAAAAAGCATTGGCTTTGGATTGCAAAGGCCTAGGTCCAAATTTCATCATTACTAACTTGTATGATCTGGGGCAAGGCCCAAGGCCTCTGTTTCCTCCTCTGTAAAATGAGAGAGTTGGACTGGATGATCTCTGAGAAGGTTCCTTCTGGATCAAAACCTATGTGTGACCTTAGATAAGTCCCTTCCCCTCACAGGGGGCCTCAGTTTCCCTGTCTGTAAAATGAGGGGATCATACTATCAGATCCTTCCAGCTCTACTTCTATTGGCCTAGATGAGACTCTGGCCTGGTCACTTCTCTTCCCTGGGTCTCAGTTTCCTCCTCAGTAAAATGAAAGGGTCTTCGGGGCCCCTTTCAGCTCCAGAGCTATGGTCCTATAAATGCATGTGTGATGTCGCCAGTGTGGGTGCTAAGCACCTCCTCTCCATACCTTCTCATTCTGTCCAAGTGGCATCATATTCTGGGGTCATTCCCTCAGTCCCCTTATCATGCTAGAGGCCCCCTGAGGCTTTTTAATATCTAGGGTTCCTTCTCCCTTCATTGCTGGGGTGAGGGACCACAGCAGACTTTTGCAACATGTTGGTTAGTTCAGCAGAACTGATCGTTTTCTTCTCCTTTTTAATTCCTTCATACAAGGGGGTAACTCTCTGAGGAGGGGAGAGATGCACTGGGAAATGTAGTTGATATTTGAAAAAGACATCAATAAAAATGTAAAAGCTCAACAATACATGCCTCCAGTCGTCTCTGCAGAGGTGGGGGGGGGGGGGGTCTGGAGGTGTAGTCCAGTTTTCCATCCGTTTCAAAGCAGTCGTGGCTGGATCTACCTCCTCCTTCAAGGGGCCCTCCCTCGTATCTCCCTCCCGGAGCCCCGCTAGGAGAGGGGGCCCATCTCCCAGCCCCTCACTCCTTGACCCGCCCTGTATGACGCCTGCCTTTCCCGGCCCCTCCCCCTTTCTTGCAGAGCCCTTCCTAGTGTGTTGCCACTTTTTCCCACCCACCGTGTCTTTCCCTGGATCTTTGGGTCACTTGCGATTGTGTTTCTTTGGCGTTCCTTGATTTATAGCCATATGGCGTCCCCCGGAGATTAGCTGTGTTGGAGAGACTGTCGGATTTTTGCAGCAGCTGTTCGATTAACCCGGCTATGACTTCACCTCCACCTTTCTGAGTTGATCTCTATTTCCCCCCTGGTACCCCATGCTAGAATAACGTGTTGCATAAGCTTACTGACTACAGTGAGGGAAGCCACCCTTCCTTCCAACTATTGGAGCAGAAAAACCCCAGTAATCTGGGAGTCAGGAGACCTGGGTTCTAATGCGAACTCTGTCACTGTTTCACAGAGATATTTCAGGCAAGTCACTGTCCCCTTCTGGGCCTCAGTTTTCCCTTGTGTAAGATGGGGATAGGAATTCCTGCCGTTCCTCACTGAGTTGCTCTAAGTCTAGAACGAGATAAGGCTTATTACTCGACCTGCGCCTAAAGCTGCAGCCTTTCTATCTCTAGTTCTAGGATCCAACAGTTGGACGACGTCTGGTTCAGAAATAGCCTGTTCATATTACAGAGAAGGAAACTGAGGAAGTGAAGTGACTTGCTTATGGTCACACAGTTAGGATCCTAAATCTAGAACTGGAAGGAATCTCAGAAGCCATCTCTTCCAACCTATTCATTCATTTGACAGAGGAGGAAACTGAGGCCCAGAAAGGGAGAAAGCAACAGGGGTGGGATTCGAACCTAGCTCGCCTGCCAACAACCCCGGTGCCTTTTTCTGCTGTACTCTTTGGAGCATATCAAAGCCCATCACATCCCTTCTCAGCCTTCGTCTCTGGGCTGAAGGGGCATAAGTCCCTAGTCCCTATCTTAGTTAATCCCCTGATGGTTTTGCGGGCTCCTTTGCCAGCTCCCTAGTGTCTTCCCTGGGGCAATGCAGAGAACACTGCAAAGTCCGTGTGTCTGTGTGTGTGAGTGTGTCTGTGCGAGAGCGAGCTCGTGGCTGGGTGTGTGACCCTGGCCCCCCAAATCCAACTTTAAATCAGGAGACTTCTCTGCATTCCCCCTTTTCTCCACTGCAGCACCCTAATATATAACCAGTCTCTCCACTTTTCTAATCAGAACGGGGTCCTAAATGGGCGCAGTCTAGAAGTAAGGCGGGGGAGAGATTGGGCTGGGGCTGGGGAGGGGTGCGGGGATGGGGAGGGGGGAGGAGGGGGCGGGGGGGCGGGGGGGGAAAAGGATGCCGGTTGCGCAAGCGCAGACCGCCAGCCAGCCAGCCAATGCCGCGGGCGCCCTGGGAATAGAGAGGGAGAGGCGGCGACTGGACTGCAGCTCCTGAGCGAGCGCTCTCGCCTAGCGGGGCTCCAGGAGGGAACGAATGGCCGACACCGCGGCCACGGCGGAGCAGGCGGAGGTTCCCGAGCCGGGGAACTGGGGCGGAGGGCGCTGCAGCGCCGCGCCTCTCACCATGCACCAGTCCCTGACTCAGCAGCGCTCCAGCGAAATCTCGCTGGCCGATTCCATGGGTAAGTAAGTGGAGACGGTGCGCACGCCACCCGCCTACCCTCCCGCTTACCTGCCAGGCGGCTAGCCAGCCGCCTGTCCCGGGCAGGTGGGACCGGGATCCCTGACGTGCGTGCGGCGAGCGCACTAGCCCTGGTGAGGATGGGAGTGGGAGTAGCAGCCCGGGGACCCCCAGTCCCTGCCGCCCCCGCCCCTGCCCCCCCCCGCCGCTGCTGCTGTCGCGCCGCGCGCTCGGTGCGGGTGCGCTCGGTGCGGAGCGCTTGGGAGCGCTCGGGTGCGGTGCGCGCTCGGTGCGGTGCGCTCCGTGCGCTGAGCGGGCCGGCGGGAAGAGAAGGGGGCCCGGGACAGAGTGGCGAGGCGCTGTGCTGGAGGGGGAGATGTACATGTGTGTGCATGTATGTGCGTGTGTGTCCGTCAGTGCGCGCGGCTTCTGCAGCGCTCTGCCCGCCAGTGCGTCTGGGTATGTATGTGGGTGTGTCTGTGTCTATGTTTAAGTCTAGGACTGTGTGTGCGTTGGGGGGGGAGGGGGGGTTGTGTGTCTGCCCGGTACGGGTACTCAGCATACAGTAGCCACTTATTAAACGCTTGTTGCTTGATTGATTGTTCTGTGTCTAGAAACGTGTGTGTCTCGTTTCATTGTGTATCTCTGTGTCAGCGTATCTGTCTTTTACGGTGTCTGTGTTGTGCGTGCGTTTGTGCCTGTCTGTGCGAGTCTGAGTCTGTGTGCGTCTATGTGAATGTCTGTGCGTCTCCTCTGCGTTACTGCCTGGCCTCTTAGGCAGACACTTAATAAATTATTTGTCGATTGATTGATTGTACCCAGCGTCTGTACCTGGGTTTGTACGTCTGTGCCTGTCCTCTGTGTGTGTGTGTGTGTCCTGAACAGTGTAATAACTGCTTAATAAATGCTGATTGATTGATTGATTGTCCTGTGTCTCTGTGTGAGTGTGTGTGCGTGTGTGCGTGTGAGTGAGTGTGTGCCTGGCTGCAGATGCCCAGGCGTGTAGCCTGGGGGTGGATTCCAGTCTCCTCTAGATCCAAGCAGTTCCCTGCAGTTTGCTCCGAGTGGTCACTCATCAATTTTCTTTGCTTGCCACTAATAATATTCATGTAATGCACCTCACCCCTGATGCAAAGGACTTGGAGAGCCCCTCCCCTCAATAGCACAGGGCTGCAGAACTGGGCTTTGGCAGCAGCCAGTGGTTTGGGGGGATGGGGTGGAGAACCTGCCTCTGCGGTTTCCCTGGGGCCCTAATATGGGGGATTCACCGCAGGGTGAGTGAGCAGCTCTGCAGGGCCAGAGTGCGTCATCAGGACCCCCAGCATCCTTTTTCCACCATTATCCACACGGCTCCCATGAGCCAGACTCTTTCAGGCTCTGAGGGGGCACCCCCTCCTTCCAGGCTGCCTAGCCCAGGTAGCCTGTGCCCTATCTTCGTCAGAATTTTGGGGAAAGTACTTCAAAGCAACAATTGGGGGGGGGGGCTGGGAACACTGAAGCTGCCTCTTGTTAGTTTACAAGGCCCAACCCTACTCATTGGCCAATTACACCAGCTCCACATCTTTCCTCTTCTTAAGGGCTGAAAATTTCCCTCTGTGTCCAATAACGTAGGATTTAAAGATTTAAAATAATAAGGCTTCTTAGCCTAGCTGTTTCCCTGAGGTAGTTAGACATGAGTTGCCTTTTTTTTTTTTTTTGTCTTTTTCTTTCAAATACTTCACAGTCTGCAGAATCCCACGGGCCTGAATTATGGCCTCCAATTATTGGTGACAGAAGCTTGGAATGAGATATTTCAGGCTTGGGAGGGTTCACTCCGGTTTAGACTTCCCTTGTCTGGAAAGGCAAAGAGTCTGGAATTCTGAAAAGGCCCTAGAAAGTAGCACCCTTTGGATAACAGAGATTTCTACTTTAAATGGGGTCAACCCATCAGTGCTGGGGGTTTTGGTCTGACTGTTCAGCCAGTTAGGTCATGGGCCTAATCAGGTCAAAGTCTGATCCCCACACAGAACCCCAAGACAATGGGCTTATAGGGAGGTGAACTGGGTCCCATTATCTTCAAGCCACAGGACCAGAGCTAAAAGGCACCTGCAGTCATCAAATCCAACCAGCTACCTCATTTTATAGATAAGGAAACTGAGTCTCTGAGAGGGAAACTTACTTGCCCAAGGTCACACACACTAGAGTGAATCCTAAGTGCTAGAGCTGGAAGGGCCTTCAGATGCCTTCTAGTCCAGCCTCCACCATTTTACAGAGGAGGAAACTGAGGCCCAGGGAGGGGAAGTCACCTGTCCAAAGTCACACATAGTTGGAGCATGGATCTAGAGGCAGTCTTTCATATAACTGGCCTCATTTGACGGATAAAGAAACTGAGACCAGAAGAGGTTATGTGGTTTCCCCAAGGTCACCCTTCTGGTAAATGGCTCTGAGGGGTGAATTTGATCCTAGGTCATCGAGTAGCAAAGCCAGTGCTCTGCATTGTGGCCTGCTGCTTTTTAGTAAATGTGTTCAGAAGTCAGTGGGGCCTGATTGGGGGAACTTGAAGGTAGCCTTTGTCCCACAGCCGAAGACTGTACCTGTCACCTTGATCCAACAAGCCTATAGAGGACAAGAAGAACCTGGCACACTCCAGTGGATTCTGAACATCCCCTAAGGTCAAGTAAGGGTCATACTTAACTTCATTGTAGAGTCCGTGGGAATAAGGTAAAATGAAGAGGGAATCTTGGGGGAAGCAGGGGTGGGGAGGGTTCCAGGAGCATCGAATAGGAACATGGGGGTTGAAGGTATGGGGAAAGTTGGACCTAAATAAGCTTCTTCTAGGTCAACCTTAGTGCAGCAGAGAAGGGAATCCTGGGATTAACCTTCAGCCTGGCTGCTCCCACACTCTTCTAACCATTCCAGCCATCTGTAGGTGGGGGCACTGGGCAATCCCTGAATTCAGCCTGAGCCCTAGACTGCTGTTGTACAGGCAGGGGAGTCTCCCCGGAGTTCCCTGGCTCAGTTCCCACCAAGCCCAAGCCTGAATCAGCTTCTGGGCTACCTAGGAATGGCTTGTGCTGAACTCAGCTCTGGCGAAGCCTCCTTCACTCCCCTGGAGGGCAGTTAGTGTTTCAGCCTTCAGCTTCAGCAGTTCCGAGGGGATTCCCTTGACGTGAAGGGAACCAGCCCCGCCAAAAACTGAACCAAAAATCGGCAACCTCCCCCTGAAATCTGAGCACTCTGATGCAAAGCCTCTACTACTCCAGACCCCCTCTTCTGCAGTAATTAGGGAGGGGTGGGCAGAGACAAACACTGCTTCTGACACTTAGCTAGCTGTGTGACCCTGTGTGACTCTTAACCTCGCTTTCAGCCTCAGTTTCTTTGTCCTTGGAATGGGGATAATGATAGCATCTACATCACAGAGTCCATATCAAGTGAGAAATCCTTATAAAACTCTCTGCAAACCTTAAGGCACTTTATAAACGATGACTGTTAGGATTATTGAGATAATAGCCCAGACCTGCACCAAGGCTACCTCTTGGTAACTTGGCCATTGCCTGAGATTGTACTCAATGTCCTTCTTTTGCCCTCTTGGCAAATCCTTGGGTCTCCTACAGTGATCAGGGCCCTCTTCTGTATCACCCTAATCCCAGATTTTCTCCCTGGGCAATGAATCTGTCCTGACCCCTTCTCCATTCCTAAGAAGTCTCACCTGTCCTTGGAAGGCAGTGTGGCCTGGTACCTGGAAGTAAGGAGACCTACACTTGAGTTCTTACTCTGCCACTCATTAGGCTTCAGTCTCCTCATCTATAAAATGGGAAGAATGAGACTTGCATGATTGCCTTCTCCTAGGAGGCCAGGCTTATTGAAAGGTGACCTGGATCCCATTCTCTTCAGATCCTATTCCTTGGAGTGAATGTTAAGAGAGAGATGTGAAGGCAGCAGAACCTTGTGGCTCCACACTACAGACCTAAGATAAGAACTCCCCTAATCTCATTTCCTTGCCCATGTCGGTCATTTGCCAACATGGCCTGCTGGGGAGGAGAGAAGGGTTGGTTAGGGATTCAAAAGAATGTATCTTAGAGATCATCTACTTCAGTCTCATTGGATGGAGGGGGAAATCAAGGTTGGGGGGAGGATGGAAGGGTCTTGCCCTAACAAACTGGCGGCAGAACTGCATTTGGACTTAGGGTGCTTCATGTCACATCACCCAATTGCTGTCACATAGTGAACAATAATTTGAGAACATTTACAAAGCAGCATATGAACGAACGTGTTCTACAACAAATCCCCTACATCTGCTCCTCATTCCTTGGTGTTTGCGTCTGCTGAGCCAGCAAGAGAATTCTTTTCTGTTCTTAGGAATGATTAATTAATAAAATATCAACAGAATATGTAACCTGAGGGGACACAGTAAAAGGATGAGCCTAGTGAAGTGGGTCAATCAGGGAAGGCTCCCTGGAGGAGGTGAGTTTTGAAGGAAAAGGAGGGACACAGATTTCTGAGTAAGTACATATCAGATGAGTGGTGAGTGCCAAGACATCAAGGTGGGTACAGCCAAGTTGTCTTTGGGGCTGGCCATGGGGTGAGGTGGAGGAGGAGACAGCAAGCAGTCGGGCTTCTCTGGGAGCGATAGGGGGAATCCATGCGTTCAGAAAGCCATTCCAGGAGAGAGAGCTGCAGTAGTCAGGTAGAGGAGTCTTTTGGGGTTCCTGGCAACCTGCAGATTTTCAAGTGCCCTGGACTGAGCAACAGAGTACCTCAGCAGGTTCCTACTAGGAATAACAAGTGAGGCTGCATAGCTGCTGGCAGTGGTCGGTGTGGTCCAACCTGAGGCACCTAAAGGAACTTGGTTCACATCAGACCCTATGTTCCACATGTAGGTTGATCTCCCTCCTGGAGGACAAAGTAAAGAGGCTCAGAGTCCACACTTCCAAGTTGCAAGAGAGAAAGAAGCCTTCCTAAAGGAAATAATCAAGGCTTCAGTGGTAAAAAAAAAGATCTGAGGTACAGGAGGGGAGGTTTGGCCTTTGTCAGGACGGTAGAGTATTTTATAGCGGGAACACAATGCAAGAGAGAGAGAAGGAAAAGGACAGCTATACATCTAACTTGAAAAACAGGAGCTGTTAGGGGAGAGATCTTCCGGTAAAGGTCAGGGAACAAAGGGGAAAATAGTAGTAGCTGATGATTCCTTGCTCAGGAGTACTGGGATAGTTATTTGTTGATCTGATCACAAGAATAGAGAGATCTATCCTCTTCCTGGGGTATGTGTCCAAGATATATCAGGAAACATCCAGTAACTTATCAAAATTGATGACAAAGTAGCCACTTTGGGTGAGTAGTGTGAATGAAAATGATACTTCCAGAAGGACATTGAAATGTGGTACCAATAATTATGAAGTCTTAGGAGAGAAACTGAAGACCATATGGGCACCGTTTGCAGTTTCCTTATAATTAATCATTGGAAGAAAGGGATGCAGAAGAGAAAAAATGAATTGGCAAAGTGCACATCTGTAGTACCTAAGAATATGAGTTGGACTTCTGAATCATAGCTTATAATAGAGGTTTGCTAGGTTCCTGACCAGAGATGGAGTATACTTAACAGAGGTCAATAAGAATGCATTTTCATAGGCATCTTTCAAAGCTAATAAAAAGGGATTTAAACTGAAAAGGATGGGGAAGGGAGAAGAATGTTTATGTATAACCCCAAGAATAGCAGCTTAACCTCTCACAAATTCATGAGACAAAATGCAAGAAAAGAGGCAGTAGTAAGATCCAAAGCCTCTGATGTCTATGCATAAATGCTCAAAACTTAGGCGACAAACAAGAGAAACTAGAGGTTCTAACTCAAGGAGGTAAACTTGACTTCATAAATATTATTGTGCCATGACTCTGGATGTCTATACTTTATTAAAAAGAGACAGAGTAGAGGTAAAAAGAGATGGGGTGGTATACACCCCCATATATATATATATATATATATATATATATATATATACCTTCTGCATAATAAGAAGGTATATTTATGAGAGGATTTTTCCTCCAGGAGCTATAAGGAGAACCACGTATGACAGGAGAGTATTTGGGTTAAACTCAAAGGAGAGAGAAGCAGAAATGATGCTGCCATTGAACTATACTAGACTACCTGGACAGAAAGAAGAAATAGATGTGAGGTGTTTGGAAAATAGATCAAAAGTCTAACACAGAGCCATGATATGGTAGTGTTGGGGAGGGAGGGGGAGAAGGGGGAAACAGTGTTCAATTATCTAGACATCAGCTAGAGCTCTTTGTGGAAAGGAGAGTAGCTCGTAACTTCTTGACTTGCCCTGCTTAAAGATAATTTCATCCTCCGACAAGGAAGGAACCAGCAAGGGAAAATTCTGTTCTGGATTTGATTTTCTGGGGGTAGTAATCATTCCCTCATAGCAGAGAAGAAGAAGAGAAGAGCTGGGCAGGGTCTGAAATATACCCTAAATTTAGGGAAAGCAGTTTTCAAAGAGTTGAGAAGAAAGTTAGATAGTATCCCATGGAAATTCTGAGGCTACACAGGGAAACAGTTCCAATGAGGAGGAAAAATGGGATTTATCTGAAGTAACCGATGTGGATGCATAGGGAACTCACCAACTAATTTAGATTTTCAAAAAGAAATGTACAGAAGATGAAAGCAAAACCAGGTAACAGGAGATAGCTGTCAAAGTGAGCTAAGGAGCACAGAGGGAGAAAAAAGAGAATTGAAGAAGGGATAGGTCTTTGCCTGGGGTGGATGGGATGATGACATGTGAGGTGGCAGAGCTGTTCAATTATGATTTTGTTTCTGATTTCTCTGACAAGAAGAACAACCTTTGCCCTGAAAGGGACAGAACAAAAATGACTAGCAGGGAGTTAACACTAAGGTAAGTAAGGGGAGAGTAAGAGAGCTCGGAACTGCCTTTGATGAATCCAAGACACCTGGCCCAGATGGACTGCATCCTCAGGTACCGAGAGAAGGTGTAGGTAAGATGGCTGAGCCACTGTCAGAGATCTTTGAAAGATCCTGGAACATGATAGAGGTGTCACAAACGTGGAAATGGGCAGATGTCCCAATTTCCAAATAAGAAGAGATAGAAGAGTGCAAACCATAGACTAGTGAGTTTGATTTTGATTTCTGGGAAAATTCCAGAAGGGGCCATGAATGGAGAAGGAGGATAAAAGGGAAGTGGTAGTTACAAAGAGCCAGGGTGGCCTCCTCAAGAACAGATCATGCTAGACTAGTCTCTTCTTCATTTTTGATAAAGTTCCTAACCTAGTAGATGAGGGCTGTGATGGCATACTCCCAGTTTCTCTTGGTGTTCAGTCCTATCATTTTTCTATTATTTTGTTCAGTGACTTGGATGCAGACAGAGAAGAGATGCTCAGATTTGCAGGGGATCTTAATTGGGAGGAATAGTTAACACGCTGGATAACAGAGTCCAAATGCAAAAGGATCTTGACAGGCCAGAGCACTAGGTTGAATGTTATAAGTTAACATTCAGTGGGGATAAACGTAAAGTCAAACTTGGGTGCAAAAAACCAACTTCACAAGTACAAGACACTTCTTCTGAAAAAGATCTGAGATTAACCAGGAAGGTAAGGGGCCTTGAATCCATGTCATGTGAGAATCAATTCTCACATGGTTAGTGATGATTAGTGGAGGCACATTGATAGCAGAGGAGGGGATGTGAGTTTTTGTTCAGCCCTAGAGGGGAGAATGAGCTGCAGTAGGTGGAAGACACAAAGAGGCCAGATGAGAGCTGTCCCAAGATGGAATGGGCAAGGGAGGTGGGGGAGGTCTTCAGGCAAAGGATGGATAATTACTTGTTTTGTTGTTCAGTTGTGAACCCATTTGAGGTTTTCTTGGCAGAGAAACTAGAGTGATTTGCCATTTCCTTCTCCAGCCCATTTGACAGATGAGGAAACTGAAGTGGCTAGTAAGTTCCTGAGGCCAAATTTGAACTCAGGTCTTCCTGACTGCAGGCATAGTACTTTGTCTACTGAGCCACCTAGCTGTCACCTGAGCAAATTTACAAATACTCAGTTGGATCTAGGAACTCACTGATGTGGGCATTCCTACCAATGGGGCAGGTTGAAATTACTCATGCCTTCCCATCTTGTGGGACTCTGATCCGTGTAAGCTCAGTATAGAGGGTCAACCCAACTGAGGTGCTAGGGCCATGCATTTATATACATGTGTTGGCAAACCCAATATATACAAATCTCTCTGAATAATAACAACTTCTATTCTAGGAGATCATCCCATGAGTTTCTTAACTGCCTGACTTCCCCCCCTACATACATAGACACACACACACACACACACACACACACACACACATGCTAAGGAAGAACAAAATTGCTTTCCAAGTGCCACTATGTGGTTTGCTGACTCACATTTCTGACAGGATTTCTGTGTATGAGTTATAGAGATATTTTCAAAGGAGATCAAAGCAAGCCAGCAGTGATGGTGGCCTTTGCCTACTGTGGGCCAGGGAGAAAGTAGAATACACCTTATCTGTGACTTATGTGTCAGGATACCTTGAGGGGCAGCTGGGTACAGTGGAGAGGGCACTGGAAAAAAACCTTGGTGGACCAGGAACCTTGGAAGACCAGGTTCAAATGCCAGCCCTAATGATTACCACCCATATGACCTTGGACAAATCACTTCCTCTCTCTGGGTCTTGGTTTCCTCCACTGTAAAATGAGAAAGAAGGACTCTGACCTCTGTGGGTCCTTTCAGCTCTAGATCTAGGATCCCATGTGTGGCCTTGACTAAGTCCCTTTCTCTTCCTGGGCCTCAGTTTCTGCCTCTGTAAAAAATGAGGGCTTGGATTAGAGGTCCTCTGAGGTTCCTTCCAGCTTGAAATTTGTGATCCTGTGACACTTTGTCTCAGGAGGACAGCTCAATTTCCAGACCCTTTCAGAGGCATACAGTGATGCAGATTCCTAGTAGGATCATGAAACAGAGACACCTGGTAAGAGCTTCTTGTTTCTAGGCTCTCGGTTATTTGCTTTAGACTCCAGGTGCATCCTGCTTTAAGAAATCACTACTTTGTGGTCCAATCCAACTGAGGCAGGGTATTGTAGTGGTGTAGGTCTTTAATTATCCACACATCTGCTGTAGCTCTCTCTCTCTGCCAAAAGCAGTGTGGGTAATAGCTTCTTGACTTGCCTTAGTGATGATTTCATCCTTCAAAAGATGGAGGAAACAACAGGGGAGAATTCTGTTCTGGATTTGATTCTTACTAACAGAGAGGTTGCTGGGAACCCTGAGGGAAGAAATCACTTCCTCCTAGAGCAGGAGTGGGGAACCTGCAGTCTTGAGGCCACATGTGGCCTTCTAGGTCTTTGGGTGCAGTCTTTTGATTGAGTTTAAGTTTTATAGAACTTTTTTTATATCCTTTTTTAAGGGGATTTGTTCTGTGAAGTTTGGATTCACTCAAAGAACCACACTTGAGGACCTGGAGAGTCACATGTGGCCTTGAGGCCACAGGTTCCCCACCCCTGAGCTAGAATTTGTGACAAAAGAAAGTTGTGCCTAGTTTAATACATACCTAAGATTTTGAGAAAAGAAGTTTCAGAGGACTCAAAGGAGGAAAAGAAGTAGGAAACCATGGAGATGAAAGGATACATAGGGAGTCAGCCCAGGAGGGATGGGAGATGCCAAAGAATGTAATTCTGAAGATACAAAGGAAAATAATTCTAATGAGGAGGAAAAATGAGATTTTTCTGAAAAGACAAATGTGGATTCATAGGGAATTCACCAGCTTTTTTCTTAATTACGTGTAAAAACAATTTTGACATTCATTTTTTATGATTTTTGAGTTCCAAATTCCTTCCTTCCCTTCCTCTCCTCCCCTCTCCTTGAGAAAGCAAGCACTTTGATATAGATTATACATGTGTAGTCATGTAAAATGTATTTCCATATTAGCCATGTTCCAAAAGAAAAGACAAACCCTCCCCTGAAAAAGAAAAATAAACAAGAAAAATTTTAAAGAATTCTTTGATCTGCATTGGTCCTTTAGAATTGTCTGGAATCATTTTATTGCTGAGAATACCTAAGTCATTCACAGTTGATCATCATACACTATTGCTGTTACTGTGTACAATGTTCTCCTGGTTCTGCTCACTTTGCTTTGCATCAATTCATGTAAGTCTTTCCAGGTTTTTCTAAAACCATCCTGCTCATCATTTCTTATAGCACAATCATATTCCATTAAAATCATATACCACAATTTGGCAACCACTCCCCAATTGATGGGCATCCCTTTAATTTCCAAATCTTTGCCACCACAAAAAGAGCTTGCTATAAATATTTTTGTCCATACAGGTCCTTTTCCTTTTTCTTTGGCCATTTTGAGATACAGACCCAGCAATGGTCTTGGCTGGATCAAGGGATATGCAGAGTTTGATTGCCTTTGGGTATAGTTCCAAATTACTCTCCAGAATGGCTTGATCAGTTCACAATTCCACCAACAATGTATTAGTGTTTCAATTTTCCCACATCTCCCAACATTTATCATTTTCCTTTTCTGTCATAGTAGCCAATCTGATAGGTGTGAGGTGGTATCTCAGAGTTGTCTTAATTTGCATCTCTCTAATCAATAATAATTTAGACCATTTTTTTATATTTCTTCATCTGAAAACTGCCTGTTCATATCCTTAGACCATTTATCAGTTGGGGAACCAACTTAAATTTTTAAAAAATAAATATACAGAACAAGAATATAAGAATGTGTGTGTAAAAATAGAGTCAAGTGCTCAAGTTCAGAATGAGCTGAGGCTAGGGAGAGATGCTAAGGATAATGAAAATTGTTTTTTTTTAGTTCTCTAACTGGAAAAGGAAGAGTCAAAGGACCAAGACCTTTTCATGGTGCCTGGCATGATAATAAGTGACAACAGAGAGATGTCAGAGCTGTCCGATTGTTTTGTGTTTGCTCTGGCAATGACAACACAAAAGCATAGCACATACCCAAGATAAAGAAGGCAGTAGTAAGAGAGCCTCCAGCTGCTTTTAAGAAATTCAAGTTACTTGGTCCACATGACCTCCATCTTCAGATCCCTAAAGGGCCTGACAGGTGTGATTACCCATCTATCATCAGTGATATTGGAAAGATCAGGAGAAAAGGGAGAGCTATCACAAGTTTGGAGAGAGCAAATGTCCCATTTTTCGGGAAATGAGAGAGAACAAAGTCAACAAACCAGGCCAGTAAACCTAACTCCTATTCCTGAGAAAATTCTAGAACAGATCAATAAAAGAATGGTTAGTGGACATCTAGAAAGGGGAACAGTGAATATACTAAGCTTGGCATCATCAGAAATAGGTTCTGGGTCAACTAGGTGGTGCTGTAGTGGATAGAGCATTGGCGCTGGGGTCAGTGACTTGGGTAAAGATCCACAAAAGAGGTGGAAAAGGAACAGTCATGTAGGTAGGAGAATCAGGAGACAGTGGTATCCCAAAAACCTGGAGACAAGAGAGTATCCAGGGGGAGAGGGTGATTGACATGGTTAAAGGCTGCAGCCAGGTCAGAAAGGATGAGAACTGAAGAAAAGCTATTGGATTAATATCTCATATTCTTTCTCTCTTCATATGTATATATATATATATATATGTATATATACACACACACATACATATATACATATATATTATATATAATATGAATTAATCATATGGATATATAAAAGATAAGAATCAGATGGATATGTATATATGGAAATATATGTGTGTATCTATCTAAATATAAGAGATATGGAAGAATCAGTTGGATGCAGAACTGATTGCCAGGTCAGACTCAAGGAGTCCAGTTAATGGCTCAGTGATAATATGACAAGAGGTCTCTGGTGGCATGCCCCTGTATCCCTGCTTGGCTCTGTGTTATATAATTTAAATAGTGCTAAATGCAAAATTTGGGTACAAAAACCCAATTTATTTTTTTATTTTTTTATTTTTTAAACTTATTTATTTAACTTTTAACATTCATTTTCACAAAATTTTGGGTTCCAAATTTTCTCCCCATTTCTCCCCTCCCCCCACCCGAAAACGCCAAGCATTCTAATTGCCCCTATCACCGATCTGCCCTCTCTTCTAACATTCCTCCCTTCCCTTGTCCCCATCTTCTCTTTTGACCTGTAGGGCCAGATAACTTTCTATACCCCATTACCTGTATTTCTTATTTCCTGGTAGTAAGAACAATACTCGACAGTTGTTCCTAAAACTTTGAGTTCCAACTTCTCTTCATCCCTCCCTCCCCACCCATTCCCTTAGGGAAGCAAGCAATTCAATATAGGCCATATCTGTGTAATTTTGCAAATGACTTCCATAATAGTTGTGTTGTGTAAGACTAACTATATTTCCCTCCGTCCTATCCTGCCCCCCATTGCTTCTGTTCTCTCTTTGGATCCTGTCCCTCCCCAAGAGTGTTGACTTCAAATTGCTCCCTCCTCCCACTGCCCTCCCTTCCATCATCCCCCCACCCTGCTTATCCCCTTCTCCCCCACTTTCCTGTATTGTAAGATAGGTTTTCATATCAAAATGAGTGTGCATTTTATTCCTTCCTTTAGTCGAATTGATGAGAGTAAGCTTCATGTTTTTCTCTCACCTCCCCTCTTTTTCCCTCCACTGAAAAGTCTTTTGCTTGCCTCTTTTATGAGAGATAATTTGCCCCATTCCATTTCTCCCTTTCTCCTCCCAATATGTTTCTCTCTCACTGCTTAATTTCATTTTTTTAAAGATATGATCCCATCCTATTCAATTCACTCTGTGCTCTCTGTGTGTGTGTGTGTAATCCCACCCAGTACCCAGATACTGAAAAGTTTCAAGAGTTACAAATATTGTCTTTCCATGTAGGAATGGAAACAGTTCAACTTTTGTAAGTCCCTTATGACTTCTCTTTGCTGTTTACCTTTTCATGCTTCTCTTCATTCTTGTGTTTGAAAGTCAAATTTTCTTTTCAGCTCTGGTCTTTTCATCAAGAATGCTTGAAAGTCCTCTATGTCATTGAAAGACCATTTTTTCCCCTGAAGTATTATACTCAGTTTTGCTGGGTAGGTGATTCTTGGTTTTAGTCCTAGTTCCTTTGACTTCTGGAATATCATATTCCAAGCCCTTCTATCCCTTAATGTAGAAGCTGCTATATCTTGTGTTATCCTGATTGTATTTCCACAATACTTGAATTGTTTCTTTCTAGTTGCTTGCAATATTTTCTCCTTGACCTGGGAAACTCTGAAATTTGGCCACAATGTTCCTAGGAGTTTCTCTTTTTGGATCTCTTTCAGGAGGGGATCAGTAGATTCTTTCAATATTTATTTTGCCCTGTGGTTCTAGAATATCAGGTCAGTTTTCCTTGATAATTTCATGAAAGATGATGTCTAGGCTCTTTTTTTGATCATGGCTTTCAGGTAATCCCATACTTTTTAAATTGTCTCTCCTGGATCTATTTTCCAGGTCAGTTGTTTTTCCAATGAGATATTTCACATTATTTTCCATTTTTTCATTCTTTCGGTTTTGTTTTATGATTTCTTGGTTTCTCATAAAGTCATTAGCCTCCATCTGTTCCATTCTAATTTTGAAAGAACTATTTCCTTCAGTGAGCTTTTGGACCTCCTTTTCCATTTGGCTAATTCTGCTTTTGAAAGCATTCTTCTCCTCATTGGCTTTTTGAACCTCTTTTGCCAGTTGAGTTAGCCTATTTTTCAAGGTGTTATTTTCTTCAGCATTTTTTGGGGTCTCCTTTAGCAAGGTGTTGACCTGCTTTTCATGCTTTTCTTGCATCTCTCTCATTTCTCTTCCCAGTTTTTCCTCCACCTCTCTAAGTTGATTTTCAAAATCCTTTTTGAGCTCTTCCATGGCCTGAGCCCATTGAATATCTATTTTGGATGTTTGGGATACAGAAGCCTTGACTTTTATGTCTTTCCCTGATGGTAAGCATTGTTGTTCCTCATCTGAAAGGATGGAAGGAGATATCTGTTCACCAAGAAAGTAACCTTCTATGGTCTTATTTTTTTTCCCTTTTTTGGGCATTTTCCCAACCAGTTACTTGACTTTTAGGTCCTTTGTCAAGAGTAGGGTATACTCTGGGAATCTGTGAGATCTCAGTTCCTCCAAGGTGACACAATCAAGCATGTACTGGTCTGGATGCAGAGAGGGATTTTTGTGCCCAGAATCTTAGCAGATACCTCTCCACAGCCACTTGGCCTCCAGTTCCCAAGTCAGCACTGGGGGCTGATTTTCAGATAAGCTGGATGGGCAGGGCCGCCATTCAGTGTGAGACAAAGACCAGCCCAGTGAGGGCCTCCACCTAGGGTGGAGGCAAGGCTCAGCTCTTCAATGCCCCCAGGGGTTTTTACGCTCCAACAATGGAGCTTCTGTAGGGGCTGCTGTGCAGGCTCAGTGGCTGCTGCCTGCTGCTGGAGCTATGGGAAAGCCCTTCTCCCTTCCTGGCCTGCTGATTAAACCCCATCACTGACCTTTGGCACCTGTGGGCTGAGGGATCTGAGGCCCTGCTACTACGACTGGAGATTCCGCCCCCAAGGTGTCCTCCTCCCAGAGTCTCGTTGCGCTTGGCCAAGGCTGGGCTGGGCTCTGCACTTGGCTCTGCGTCCAGCACAACCGACGTTTCCGTGGGCCTTTCATGTCACCGTGGGCTGGAAATCTCCTCCACTCTGTTGTTCTCCACTTCTGCTGCTCCAGAATTTGTTGAGAGTCCCTCTCTACAGGTATTTTATGGGCTGTGGGGAGGACCCTGCATAAGTATGTCTTTCTAGTCCGCCATCTTGGCTCCTCCCCAAAACCCAATTTTTAACTGGGGGCAACCTATGGTTAGCAGTTTTTCTGAAAAAGATCTTAGTGGATTGCTAGTTCAACATGAGTCAGCAGCGGCATGTGGCAGCCAAAAAATGACTGTCATCTTGGGCTTTTTTTCCAGGAAGAAGGAACTATACTGCTCCCTCATCAGCCCACATCTGGAGTATTATGTTCAGTTCTGGATGCCATGATTTTAGAAAGACATTGATTAGCTAGAGAGGATTAAAAGTGGGGCATCCAGGGTGGTACAGGATCGCTAGCATGTCCATGTCTTAAAACGATCTTTTCAGTATGTTTAGCCTAGAGAGAAGGAGACTTGGGGAGCCATGCTAAGTGTCTTCAAGTATTTGTAGGTGAGAGGCTGGTTCTGGGGAGGAGGGATTAGTGTTAATCTGCTTGATCACAGAAAGTAGGACCAAGGGCAGTAGGTGGATGTTCCAGGCTTGATGTCAGGAAAACCTCGTGACAATCAAAGCTGTCCCTAAGTGGAATGAGCTGCCACAGGATGTGGTAAGTTCCCTTTGCTTATAGATGACCACTGGTCATTGATGCTATACTGGGATTCCTTTTGTGGATGGGTTGGACTGCGTGGTCTCTGAATTTCCTTCCAGCTCTTAGATTCTGTGATTTGGGGGCCACAGTAAGAGAAAAAAAAAATCACATTTTCCTTGAAAATCCATTAAATCACCCAGGGAGCACAGTAAAGTGTCTTTATGTACTTGTAGCTAGAAAGGGCCCCTTTAAAAGAAGACAGTCTGTATCAGACAGTGCTTGGGACTGAGGTGGTTGCTATGGAAATAGTTGGATGTCAATTCTATTTTTCACAATACCTACTTATTCCACTGATCAGTAAAGAAGGGAACTAGAATTTCTACTCGAGTGGGAGAAAAGGAAAAGAAGGAAAGACTTTAGCTGGCAGGAAATGTGATGAATAGGGGGAAAATAGTCTAGAAAGGGCTTCACAGAGGAATGTAATTATATTGGAGGGTTATCATCACACTCCCACAGTAACTGTGGGAGGCAAGAGAGGACACAAAGAAGTACAAGACCACACAGCAGGGGTCGTCTAGCTGACCAAGAATGCTGGGAAAGCTGACCCTGTCTTGAGCTTTCTACCAGCCCAAGCAGAATGAATAGACTGTGTGTGCATTTGACTAAGAGAAGATTCTAGAATCATTGGCAATTTAAAGAAATGGCCTTATTAGGAGAGGCTCCCTCCCACTGAGGGAGCAGCACATTCACATTCCATCTTCTACCACTTCAGGGCACAATTTAAATCTTTCCCTTGTAATTTAAATGTGTGGATGTGATACAGTTCTATGGTACCCTAGTTATCCCCATCAATTGAGTTTTTCCCAAGCTAATTTTTTGACCAGCTTGAAGGAGGTAGCATCTGTGGTAGCGAAGGAAATGGAAATCAATGAGCCAACAGTTAGTCAATAAGCATTTAATATAATGATAATTGTTGTTGTTCAGTCATGTCCAGCTCTCCATGACCCCGCTTGGAGTTTACTTGGCAGAGATACTGGAGTGGTTTGCCGTTTCCTTCTCCAGCTCATTTTACAGATGAGGAAACTGAGTGAAGTGACTTGCCCAGGGTCACACTGGTAGTAAGTGTCTGGGGCTGGATTTGAACTCAGGAAGATGAATCTTTCCAACTTCAGACTGGGCATTCAATCCACCTCAGCGCCACCTAGTGGCCTATAATAATAACAACAAGCTACAAACCTGGCAAACAGGTTGCCTAAGGTCACACAACTAGTACATGTCTGGAGTGAGCTTTTAATTTAGGTCTTCCTGATTGTATGACCAGCATTCCATCCACATACCTATTGTGTGCTAGGCACTTATGCTAAGTGATAGGGATACAAAGATAAGAACCACTCCCTGTCCTCAAGAAGTTTATATTCTCTAGGGGAGACAATATATATGTGTATGTGTATATATAATATGTATATTATGTACATGCGATACATACACATACATACATACAGCTATACAATATAGATAGAATGTATTTGGGGTAGGGACAGGGTCAGGGTAGTCATAATTAGGAAAGGCTTCAGAAAGAAGGTAGGTACTGCTTGAAGAAATCCAGGGACTTTTAAAGGGGGAAGGAGTGAGGAAGGAGAGCATTCCAGGCATGGTGGGAGGGTCCTGTGTAGAAGAGCAAATATGCTGGTATATCTAGTTGGTAGACTTTGTATTGGGAAAGGATGTGTAGAAATACTGGAAAGGAGACAGCTAGGTGGTGCAGTGGATAGAGCACCAGCCCTGGAGTCAGGAGGATCCGGGTTCAGATTCAGCCTCAGATACCTGCTAGCTATGTAACCCTAGGGCAAGTCACCTAACCCTGATTGCCTCCACCCTTCAAAAAAAAAAGAATTCTGGAAAGGTAGGAAGGGGCCAGGTCAGGAGAAGCTATAAATGCCCAAAGAGGATTTTTCCTGTTTGATCCCATGTGTGATAGGTAAATATATGCATAAGGGCCCTGCTTAGTTAGGAGAACCCTGAGGAAAATTGGCACCAATTTCAGATAATTGGGCCAACCAAAGTCCCGCACAAAGGAGATCTAGGTCTGCTCACTGGCTTAATAAGAAGCTGTGCAAAGAATATCCAACTGAGAATTATAGGACCTGAGTTAGAATCCTGACTCTGAGGCTTGTTCCCTGTAAGGACCTTGGATAAGTCCCTTCTCCCTAAGAAGGTTGGATTGAATGGCCTTCCTAAGGTCCCTTTCAGCTCTAACTCTCAGATTCTACTCCTTCATTTTATAGTGACGGAAACAGAGACCCAGAGTTTGGGTTGCAGAAACTGAATGTTGTCTTCCCCCCATCCCCCTTTGAGCCTGACAAGAGTGTTTCCTTCTCCTACATGGGGCCCTCTCTACATGTGACCCATAATTGTCACAGATGCTCATATTTATGTGGCAAAAGGTAGGTAGTTACTGATGCCCTTTTACAAATATAGCAACCAATACTGAAGTGAAATGATTGACCCAAGGTCACTTGACTAGGAAGCAGCAGTGTAATTGGTATTCCGTTCAGAATGTGTTAAAAGTCTTGTTTATTGTATTATAGTTCTTTAGAGAGCTTACCTCTGATTTGGAAAGACTTAAGTTCCACCTTTAACACAAGTCAACTGGATGACCTTGGGTATGTCCTTTCACCTCTGAGTGCTCAGAGCAACTTGATAAGGCCACGAGCTATAGATAAAACAGGAGTTCTTAATCCGAGGCCCATGAACTTGTTTCTTGAATATTTTGATGTAATAAAATGATATTTTATTTTATTCATTTACAAACCTGACTCTGAAAGGGGGGGTCTATAGGCTTTTCCAGCCTTCCAAGGGGATGTAAGACAAACGTTAAGCACCTCTGAGATAAAGGGAGATTCTACACTGGGAGCTCCCCATATTAATAAAATCTCAGGCCTGCCTGCCAGGGTTTGGCAGCTATGAGTTAGAGTGGCTGAGGAGCCAGCCAGCTTTGCAAGACACCCTGTGGATCCATGGAAGGGGTAATTGTGTTTAACCCAGCTGACTCTCCTTTACAATGGACTGTTCTTCAAGTGTGAGTCACCATCCAGGACAATGGACACTTTGAAGTGGGTTTGCCAGTCTCCTGCTTAGCAGGTGTGACCAGTGGGATGAATTGGGTTCCGGTTGCAAACAATGACATTGCATTGGGCCAACTCCAGTAGAGATTGCTTCTGTGACCTGGGTAGACCCTGCTAATGCCTGGTTCCAAGCCAGTGAGCTGCCTTTAATCACTTCCTGGCCCTCCCCCACCACCCCCATCACCCAGACTGATGCTCAGCTCTGAAGCTTTACCCCATTGAGGCACTATAGGATAGTGAGTGAGGCAGCATTAGCTTAGAATAGAGTTGGGGAACCTTAGGCCTCAAGGCCACATGTGGCCCTCTTGGTCCTCAAGTGTGGCTCTTTGAATCCAAACTTCACAGAACAAATCCCCTTAATAAAAAGATTTGTTCTGTCAAACATGAACTCAGTCAGAAGGCAGCACCCAAGCACATAGGAGGCCATATGTGACCTCAAGGCCTAAGGTTCCCCACCCCTGGCCTAGAGGATAGACTCAGGAAATTAGGATTGATATCAGGAAGACCTGGTTTCAAGACCTGCCTCTTGATACATTGGCTGTGTGTTCCTGGGCAAGTCAGTGCCCCCTGACAACTCTGAAACTATCAATTATACAAGTGTCAATCTCATTGGAGGAAGGATTTTCACACTGGGAATTCTTCAGATCAATGAATTTCCCTCCCCACCCCCCACCTTCATTAAAAAAGGGAGGGAGAGAGCAAGGCAGCTGTAACAATAGTTAAACCTTGTCTCTTCTCAATTCTGATTCCTGAGGGAGTAGAGAGCTGTCCAAAAGACTTCCTTCTTTCTATGAGAGCCACAAAGCCAGTCTTGAAGATGGCTAGGCCTCCGATGTTTCCTAAGGGCTTTGGAGCCTAGGGGAGCTGTAGCTCCCTGAAGTTACTGTGAATGAGGCCTCCCAGGATACCATGGCTCTTGAATAATTTTATCATTTTTCATTTCAGCAGCTCCAAGGATTCCAAATCCCTTTCCTACGAACAGCCTGGGATGGGGGGTGAGGGGAGGGAATGCAGGAATAGCTCTTAAGGTCCTCCTTTTTTTCCAGCAGAGGCCCAAAAAAGTTAAGTGATTTATCGGAGGTAGCGTAGTTAGAGAGTACAGAGGATTCCAAACCCAAGCCTCCCATCTTGGAAGGCCCAGTTCTTCTGTAAAACATCAGTAATTCCTTTTTGAATTTGGGGAATGAAGTAGAGCCTCCTGGACCACATGAAGCCAGGCCTGTTGTTAGCTAAACTATTCAGGAGACTTGTTAAAAAATATCTGCCCCCTCAAACAAGATCTGGGCCTTCATGGTCTGATTTGGACATAGAGGGAAGGGATTTACCTTGGTGTCTGTGCTATGTTCATTGAGTCAAATAGCTTGACCCACCAAGGGGTCCTCATTACATAGGATCAAAGCTGGATTCTTTTGAGGAAGGGTGTAGCAGTGTATCTTTTTAAAAACAAAGTTGGAAAATCCATCTTAACTTCCCTTTTTAAAAAATCTGACTTTACCAAGCCAGATTCTGAAACTATCAGAATGAGTTTTTGTTTCTTGTATGCATTGTAAGGCAGAACAATTTCTTGATCACCTCTATATGGATATGGGATAAGATTGAAAGACCCAACCCCTGCCTCCTCCATCTGTGGGCTGTTAACCTTAGAGCTGAGAAGATGCTTGGTTCTTACTGACTGACCTTGCTGGCATTCACTGAATTCATGAATTTATAGCAAACATTAGAAACAGTTATCAACAAAGAAAATAAGCCTCCTTTCTGATTTACACCAAGGAGGATAGTCCCTAATCTCTTACTCTTCCTTCAAGATGTCCTTGTGGGATGGAGGTGATCCTCTTCAAAGCCAGATCCGCAGTTTCAGGTGAGAAGAGCTTCAGAGGGTACCTTACCTAGCCTAAGCTAAATTGGTCATCAAGGCCCGGAGGGGCCTCAGCATGCATTGATTGAGAGAGAGGCTCTACCCTTGGAGATGAAATCATAGGGTCCTTGCCATCCTGAAGCATCTTGAGCTCCAGAGCCAGGTCCAAAAATATTATCATGCAATACCACCTCCAACGAACATATATTATGTGCCTTAGAAGTTGGCCAAAAAACCACTTTACTAAGTGAGTATGACATGACTTTTCTAGCTTGCCAAAAGTACAAAGCTTTCTTTTTAAATAAAATTGGTACAAGGTTGTCCCTGAAAGAGGCCCTGCCCTTCTTTGGAGAAGTAGGGGACTCTGGGTGTGGAACATTGCATACACTGTCGACTCACTGGTAATGTGCTGGTTAGTTTTGCTATATCTTTCCTCTTTCCTTTTTTAATTCTTTTTTACATTGCAGCCAGCATGGATTGCCTCTGACACTAACGTCTTTGAGACCAGACATTGCATCAGAGGGGCCAACCTGCATCAGGAGAGGATGGAATCATGAGTCTACTCCCTCTGTTTATCCTACAAGGGATAACTATGGGAGAATGATATCTTCAGAAGTAAATTGATATAGAAACACAAGTAATTAATAAAAATAATATCACTGGTGCATTTTCAGCCTGCAGTTTGAATTGTTGCTTTGACAGGTGACAAAACAAAGCCTGTATTGGATCTTCAGCCATGTCTTAGGAGCTATACCAGCCCTGGATGATATAAACAAAGTATTTTTCTGTGTCTTTTTAGGTACTTTTAACCGAAGGAAGCGAAACTCCCTCTATGTCACAGTGACACTGCTCATTGTGTCAGTGCTGATCCTGACTGTGGGTCTGGCGGCTACCACCAGAACCCAGAATGTGACCGTTGGAGGCTATTACCCTGGAGTTATAGTAAGTACAGTGTTTTAAGCTAGTCAGTGAATGACTTTTTGTTACTCACCAGATATGGCTTCTCATATCCTATAGTGATGGCTTTCAGTTGGGCACAGATTTATATGTCAAATAGTCCCACCTCTTCATTTAACAGAGAGGAGGTATGACCTGCACCAATCCCAAGGTTGAAACAGAGCCCTCTGACTACGAGCCTAGAATTCCTTATGTGGTACCACAGCTGACTTTTAAGACAGGAGCATCCTTTAAGATGTTAATGCTTGCCTCTTCTAGCATGTTCAGTGAGCAGCGCTAGTTCTAGGAATACATAGGTCAAGAGGGTTTGGGTTGATTACTGGAAATGTCATACCTCTATCAACTTGGATCATTTCATTCCCTGAAAAAGAGAAAACAAATCATGAGAATTTTGTGGACAGCCTTGAAAACTAGTACCAATTCCTTTTCTACATGCCATGGCCTGTCATGAGAGGTTGGTTTTAATAAGAAAAATGGAAACCAAAGTTCAGTGTTCTACACCTAGTTGGCTTAGTGAATATAATTGGGTAGATTTGGGTTTATATCCCACTTCTCTGAGCCTCAGTTTCCTCATCTTTAAAGTGGGAATTATAATAGCTGAAATGCCTACCTCATTTAGAGAGGCAGCCCTCTAAGACTCTAAGGTGCAAAACAGGGGCAGATTTGCATTAGTAGAGGGAGTTTTCTCACCTGGGAGGATTTTTCTTACCTTTTTTGGTCTGTTATTGTTTGTTCAGTCATTTTCAGTCATGTCTGACTCTTCATGACCCCATTTGGGGTTTTCTTGGCAGAGATACTGAAGTGGTTTGCCATTTCCTTCTTATTTGACAGATGAGAGAACTGAGGCAAACAGGGTGAAGTTACTTGCCCAGGATCACACAGCTAGGAAGTGTCTGAGGCCACACTTGACCACAAGAAGATGAATCTATCCACTATAATGCCCTCAGCTGCTTTTCCTTTGCTCTAGGCCTATGATTTTACCAGTATAAGGAACTCCCCCTGAGGAAACTATTAACACAGATTGCCACTTGGTCTGCAATTTCTAGTTTTAGAGAGTTGTCCGGAACACTAAGTACTACACAATGCCTAAGGTCATACAGCCAGGATGTGTCAAAGGCAGGATTTGAACCCAGATCTCTTGGGCCTCTTTGAACTTTGGTACAAAAGAGTTCCTTGTATCAATGAAATTACAAGACTCAAAGGCAAAAAACAAACCCTACCTTGCCATGTTGTTGTGAGGGTCAGATGTGATCACTTCTATGAAGGGCTTTGGATACATTGTTCTTATCACTGAGAATCCCCTGGGCCCACCAAGGGCTCAATGTCCCAGTGTGAGGAGTCTTCTCATCCTTCTCCTCTCAGCCTTTAGGGAATGTTGGCATGAAGTTGCCTGGGCCAGGGTTCCAGTCTCCACTATCTTCTCCTTACTGTTGCTCTCTCTCTCTCTCTCTCTCTCTCTCTCTCTCTCTCTCTCTCTCTCTCTCTCTCTGCTGTTCAGGGAATCTGCTACTTTCTCTGGCACCATAGATAGTAGTAAGGGAAACTGAGGCATGTTCTCCTTGGCCAGTGACCTTATTTGCAGGCAGGCAAAGCCTGGAGTAGGCCTTCCTGCTTCTGGGATTTTAGGATCATTGGATGTAGAGCTGAAAGGCATCTTAGCTGTTGGCTGTGCTCCTTATTTTCCTGGGTAGGAAACTGAGGCCCAGAAGACTGAATGGACTTGCTTGAGGGTCATACAGCTGGTAAATGACCAGCTGGGATTCAAACCCAAACCTTCTGACTCAGCACCTTAGGCTGTTCCCACCACATCATGAATCTATACCAAACAATTCCGTATTTAATTATATGTTGTTTTATATTGTTTGCTAATTGCCTCTTAGTCTCTCCCCAACTCAATTGAAATTTGGCATGTTTCTGTGTAAATAAGATGTGAATGAAGTAATCAGACTTATTAAATTCCTCTGCAACAAGAAGGATGGATTTATCTTCTAATGCTTTCCCTCCTCCCCTGCTGGAGCCAACCCCACCCTGGGCACACAGAATCATAGGAGTAAAGCTCTCAAGCTGGGAGGGCCCTCAGAGACCATCTAGTCCAGCCCCATCATTGTACAGAGGGAGAAACTGAGGCCCAGGGAGGGGAAGGAACCTCAGAGACCATTTAATCTGAACCTCTCATTTTACAGAGAAGGAAACTGAGGCCAAGAGAGGCAAAGGGACTTGCCCAACGTCATACATAGGACCCTAGGTCTAAAGCTGGAAAGGACCTCAGATATGTTTTGCCCAACACCCTCACTTTACAGAGAAGGAAACTGAGGCCTAGAGAGGCAAAGGGACTTGCCCAAGGTCACACATAGGATCTTATAACTGGAAGAAACTTACAGTCCAAAGAGTCCAACCTCCTCCTTTTAGAGATGAAGGAGTTAAGGCTCCTGGGATGTTATATGTTTTGACCAAAGTCATACTGATAGTATTTAGAGGTTGAACCCGGGTCCTCTGACCCCAAATGTTCCATCGTGCTGGTAAGACAGTTGATGCTTTTAAGAAATGAGAAAATGTACCTCCCTCTCTTTGTAGAGGTGGGGGCCTACGGATGTATAACATTGCATATACTGTCAAATTTGGTGATTATGTTGAATTATTTTGTTGAGCTGGTTTTCATATTTTATTCTTTGTTACAAGGGCTGGCTGGCTAGGGAGGAGAGGAAGGTTGGATATATTTGGAAATGAAGATAATGTACAAACAAAAGCTTTTAATTGAAATGGAGAATTTTTTTTAAGCCCATGCTTTGGGGAAGGAAATATCATGATTGTCCTGGCCTTTGGTATTTTTGTTTTAGAGAGAGCAGGTCTAGCCAGGGTCCAAGAGAGGCTTCGCTGGCCCAGGGTCCTAGGCTAGTCCTGCTGTAGCCACAGCTGTCTGGTACTCCTGGGGTAGTTCCCCCTCCAGCTGGCTAGTACTTCTGTCAGTTGGGGCTCCCCCTCCCCCTCCAAATAAGTAGTTGTGTGTGTCTGTACCTGCCTGGTGTCCTCTGCTAGAGGCCTGACGTAAATCCTTAGCCCCTTCTCTTCCTGTGGTGAGGCAAGAACTCTACTGCTCAGCAGAATTGGTTTTTATTTTTAAACCAAAATAAGATTGAAGTAAGCACCCATTTCCGAAGGGTATTTTGGTGGCTTGAAAATGCAGTTTGTCAGGTCTGCTCTGCAGACCTTTCTTTAAGAAAACATTCCTGGCTAATGTGTACTAGAAAGGTCCCCAAATGGAGAACCCAATGACCTGGGTTCTAGTCAGAGCTCTGTGCCTCAGGAAAATGAGGAGCTAGGCCTTGGATCCCGTCTGCAGTGGCATTCTGTAATTTAGAGGCTCTTGGCACTGAAACTGGATGGACCCAACCCCCTCATTTTACATATGAGTAAACTGAGGCCCAGAAACATTAAGCAGTTTGTTGAAGGTCACACAGGACATAAGTGACAGAGCTGGGATTCGAATCCAGGTTATATGTGGGAAGGGCTGTTATCTTGTGGAGAAGAGATTAGGCCTGTTGTGCCTGGCCCCAGAGAGCAGGATCAGGGGTAAAAGGTGAAAGCTTTAAACTTGGAGTCAGGAAAGCTTTCCTAACCAGGCGAGGTATCCCAAAGTAAGCTGAGATGTGGGGAGCCATGGTGGCTTCCTCTGTTTGGGAGGTCTTCAGGTGCAAGCTAGGTGACTCCTTGGTTCGGTATATTATAATGCAAATTCTTTTCTGGTGTGTGGATTGGACTAAATTAGGGGTTTGAACCTGGAGGGATGTCTTAGACCTTTAAAAAAATGTTTTGACAAATATGCTGCAGTATAATTGATTTTCTTTATAATTATTTGCATTTTATTTTACATTTATTTGCATTTTATTAATTAATGCATTTTATTTGATGCCTTAAAACCATGATTGTGAGAAGGGATTCATAGACTTCCCCAGACTGCCCACAAAGTGGGCAAGGAACCCCTGGTCTAGATGGTTACTCAGAACCCTGCCAGTATTCAAATTCTATGAGTCTTTGATAGCAAATTCAACTCCCTTAACCACCATCTAAAACCAAATCCAGAAGTCAGGATGCAAAATCTCAGATGGATGAGAGGAAGCTATTTTCATTTACTGTATACAAAAAGGGATTTGCTCCTTGAATTTTTTTCTAGGTTAAGGCAGAGGTGGTGGTGAAGATGACATCTGATAATTGTAGGCCTTGGGTTTTCTGCCCTTGACACTTGGACAGTTCTATTCTATCAGACATCCCAGACCACTTCTACTTTTTTTTTTAGTATTTGATTAGGGAGGCCTGTCTTTGGTGCCAGTTAGAACTCATTTTACAATTCTCTAATGGTTTGCACTACATTCCCTCTATCCAGCTCTCCTCTACCCTAAGGACAGAGAAATAGGCTTGTAGTCCGAGTGAGTGTATGGAATTGGAACATGCAAAGATAGTAAGAGAGTAAGCAGCAGGGAAGAAGCTGTGCCCTGGTAGACAGTGTGCCCTTGGTTCTAGATGCGTGCTTGTCTTTTTCCTCTGTTAGGTTGGAAGCACCTTGAGGGCAAGACTTGTGTCAGATCTGTCTTTGATCCCCAGTCCAGAGCACCTATCACAGAACCTTACAGTTTAAAGGGATCTCAGAGATCATGGTGTAGAGGAAAGAGGGCTGAATTTGGAGTAGGAGACATGAGTTTAAACTCTGCCTCAGTTTCCCAGGTGGCCATGGGCAAACACTTGACCTTTCTGAGTCCCCATGGCTTATCCTATGAAAGGCGAGGGTTGGTCTCTAAGGTCCCTTTCAGCAATAAGTCTACAATGCTATGATTCTCTGCGTAGTCTGACGTCTACCCAAAGTCCAAATCCCCTCTACAAATTTCCGTTGGAAGACCTCTAGGGATGGGGAATTCCCTTATCATTTCTGCGCACTTCTAAATGTTTCTTACGCATTGAAATGAATTTGAGTAAGAGAAATTGCAGAAGAAAATTCATATTCAAAGAAGGAAAAATCCATTTGAGGTTAGAGATCAGAACTTGCTATAAATTTCACCCACTGGGGAAATGCCTACCAGTTTCCAATCCTTTTCGTTTAGGAACGCATGGGTGTTGGCAGTCCCATCGCCACTCTGTGGTTGTACTTTCCAATCAGGAGGCTATCAGGGAGGATTCCAATGTCTGTTATTAGTTGACAGCTCTTACTATCCGTGCTCTACCTTTCCCCTTTTGTGGTGGTTTCTGGGTGCCTTGTTAGTCTAGGGCAGAGACTGGCTAACTGTGGCCAACCTGTATTTTAAATAAATATTGTATTTTAAAGTATGAAAAACAATTCCTTTTTTTAAATGAAAAATAATTCTTAGCCCATAGGCTGTATCAGAACATACAGCAGGTCAGACTTGACTCACAGGCCATAGTCTGCTGACCCGTTGTCTAGGGAGGGGTGATTGGTATGTTTATCAAATTTGAATCTTAGCTTGCGCCCCCACCTACCAAGGAAAACTCTCCCTGTTTTTCTCGTCAGCTGAATTTTGGTGAACCCTAGTCATATCATCATTACATAATGGAGACAACCATACATACCTGCCTAGACAGTCTTTACTCATGACCAAGAATGTAAAAGAAATATAGTTTTTAAAATATATGTATCTTTGTGTATATATGTGCATACATTATTTTATATATTTATTTGACTTATTATATGTATATAATATATACATGTCTATGTGTATATATAATATTCATGCATATATGTGTGTATATAACATATACATATATGTTATATATGTAACATATATAATATATACATATGCATGTGTTTTTTTAATGGCTGCATAAGGTTTGCAGCCACATCCTCTTCTAAACCCAGGTTTAGAAGGCATACCTCAAACCCATCCAGATGTTTGGACCCATCTGATTTAAAAGTTCCGCAAGGCTTCCTATTCATAGCTTAAGTACTCCTTATTGAATTTCCCATTCGTGGTTTCCTTGAGGGTCACACAGTTAAGTCATGTGGGGTACTTGGAACCTGGAAGCTAATGTTCTGTCTCCTACTTCTCCTCAGCTGCAGTCCTAGATATCTGGGCTCTCCATTTCTCATTGACTCCCACTCCTTAACGTCAGTGATCTCATTGCTGCAAGTTCTGTAGGGCAGACCTGGCCCAGGTCTCCCAATCCTATCCAGTAGCCAAAGGAGACAGTACCCATTGTCACCTCCAATCTTTGCTCCTTCACCATCCTTGACCTCTGTAGACTATTGGGGAGAAAAAGGTCACCTAATGGTTAGGCCCACATCATTTCCACCATTACTACCACCCCTTCCTCCAAGATCCAGCTCCCCTACTCTTTTCATCAGGCCACATTTTAGGAAGAATTTTTAATAGTATTTTTCCCATTACATATAAAATCAATTTTAATACTCATTTAAAAGAAATTTTTCAGTTTTAAGTTATCACCTCCTTCCCTCTTCAGCCCCCTCCCTAAGACAATAAGCAATTTGATATAGGTTACATATGTGCAATCCTGTAAAACGTATGTCCATATTAGTCATGCGATTAAATAAGAAATAAGCTGAAAGAAAAGAACCATGAAAAAAAAATAAAGTGAAATTAGCATGCTTCAATCTGCACATTCAGAGTCCCATACTCTAGATGTAGATAGCATTTTCCATTATGAATTTTGGAATTAATTGGAATTTTCATGGATCGTTGTGTTGCTGAGAAGAGCTAAGTTGTTCATGGTTGATCATTACACGATGTTGCTGATGCTGTGTACAATGTTTTTGTTCTGCTTATTTCATTTTGCATCAGTTCATGTAAGTTTTTCCAGTTTTTTTCTGAAACCATCCTGCTCCTCATTTCTTATAGCACAATAGCATTCCATCACAAGCATATGCCACAGCTGATTCAGTCATTCCCCAACTGATGAACATCTCCTCAGTTTCCAATTCTTGGCCACCACCAAAAGAGCTGCTATAAATATTTTTGCACTTGGGTGTCCTTTTTCCTTTTTTATGATCTCTTTGGGATACAAATTTGTCAGTGATATTGCTGGATTAGAGCATATGCACAGTTAGATTGCCTCTTGGACGTGGCTTTAGGGAGAATTTTGACAAGTTAGACAACATTCAAAGGAGGGCAACCAGAGTGAAAGGGCCTTGAGATCATGCCATAGGAGGCTTAATGGAAGGACTTGGAGATGGTTAGCCTGGAGAAGAGAGGACTAAATAATTGTATTTAAGTGTTTAAAGGCCTGCCATGTAGGAGAGGTATTCGCTTTGTTTCACTTGGCCCCAGAGGAGCAGGCAAAGGGTGGGAGGTGCACTGGAGCATATTGATGCTAGATGTCAGAAGAAGCTTCCACACCATGAGAGCTATCCCTACAAGGTACAAGCTGTGTCTTGGAGAGGTGATGGTTTCCCTCTCCCCAGAGGTCCTCAGGCAGGGTCAGGAAGCTGAAGAGACAATTCTTGTTCAGAAACAACCTCTGAGCTCCCATCAGCCATTGATCTGGGATTCTAAGATCCCAGGAGACATTTAAAGACATTTGAAGCCCAACTTTTTTTAAAAGAAAAATGCAACCATTCCCCAATTGATAAATGGTCTAAAGATATGAACAGGCAATTTTCAGATGAAGAAATCAAAGCTATCCATAGGCATATGAAGAAGTACTCTAAATCACTTTTGATTAGAGAAATGCAAGTTAAAACAACCTATCAGATTGGCTAATATGACAAAAAGGGAAAATGATAAATGTTGGAGAGGATGTGGGAAAATTGGGACACTGATGCATTGTTGGTAGAGTTGTGAAGTGATCCAACCATTCTGGAGATCATTTTGGAGCTATGCCCAAAGGTTAACCAAACTGTGCATACCCTTTGATCTAGTAATACCCTACTAAGTCTGTATACCAAAGAGATCATCAAAAGGGAAAAGGAGCTACCTATGCAAAAATATTAATAGCAGCCCTTTTTGTGATGGCAAAATATTGAAAACTGAGGGGATGCCCATCAGTTGGGGAATGGCTGAACAAGTTGTGGTACATGAATGTAATGGAATACTATTGTGCTATAAGAAATGAACAGGCAGATTTCAGAAAATCCTGGAAAGACTTTTACGTACTGATGCAAAGTGAAATAAGCAGAACCAGGAAAAGACTGTACACAGTATCAGCAACATCATGTGATGACCAACTATGAATGACTCAGCTCTTCTCAGCAACACAATGATCCAAGACAAGTACAAACGATTCATGAGGGGAAATGGTATTCATATCCAGATAAAGAACTGATAATCTCTGAATACAGATCGAAGCATTTTTCACTTACTTTGTTCTTTCTTGTGGTTTTTCCCCCTTTTGATCTATTTCTTCTTTCACAACTGTGACTAATATGAAAATGTTTTTTTACATGGGAGCACATGTATAACCTGTATCAAACTCTCTGCCATTTTCAGAAGAGGGGAGGGAAGGAGAAAAATTTGGAACTCACAATCTTGTAAAAATGAATGATAAAAATTTTCTTGATATATAACTGGGGAAAAATACTATTAAACTTTTAAAAATTAAAAAACAAAGAAAAGTAAAACATAATTTGTTAAAAAAAAATGGCATGCTCATCATAGGACCAGTGGTTTATTTGGGTTCCTTTCAAACTTCTGTAACTACTGAGAAACCAAGGCAGACGGAACTTCAGATCTAGAGAGACCTCCTGGCTTCAAATGCCAGCTCTGTTATTTACTACCTATGTGACGTTAGCCAAGTCCCTTCCTCTCCTTGGGCCTCAGTTTCCTTTTCTACAAAATTGAGGGTTGAATTAGATGGCCTCTGATGTCTATGAGCTACAAGCCTCTGGAGAAACTGAGACTCAGAAAGGAAAAATTACCTGCTCAGAGACACACAGATGGACAGTAAGGACTCAGATCCAGTTTTAATTTGAGGGGAGGGGAGAGGGAGGAAGGAAGATGTAAGGGTAAAAGTCTGAACTAAATAACCAATCCTAAATGTTTTTAAATTTAAATGCATGCTGTTAGGGGTGTTTTTCCTTAGGCAGAGATAGAAGAGATTTCCAAGAGTTCATCTTGTGAAATTAGGTAAAGACTGATAAAGAGTTTCAAACAGGTTGGGCATGGTCCTTCTTGCCTCTTTGGCTTTTGGGAAGCGAGATGGAGGTAGGGAATTGCCAAGTATGACACCCAAGACTTTTTCATTCATTTCTCTGAATGCCTATCAGAGGGCTTGTATGCACCAGACTCTCTGGACATGTTTGCTCACTCCCTTCACCCCCACCCGCTGGCTCCCACCACCCCCCAGAAGGGATTTTTCCAAACTTGCATATGTTCCATTTCCCTACCTTATTTGGCCTTCCTTTGAGTTAAGTTTCTGAGTCATTTGTCAGATTGCACACGTCCCAACCTGAAGAGAAAAGATTATGATTGGATCCCTGCCATCAAGCCAGCTGGAGAGATTCCCGGGAGGCCAAGTCAGTGGGGACAGCATCCACAGGCTCAGGCCCCCACTTTGGAAGGCCAGACAGAGCAGGTCCCCTCTCAATTTGCTCAGCCTCTTTAGAGAATGTCTGTTTACCCTCCAGGGGAGTCTGTGCAATAGAGATAACCCACTCCCAGCAGGGGTTGGAGATTGGAGATACTGTGACTGGTTCCTAGGGAGGCCTGTGGGGCCTGTGAGGTTTTCTCATTGGGGTTGGATTATCGCATAGACATATACTGGGCACTTATCTGTGGCTTTTCAAACCTAAAGTGCCGATGAAAAATTGTGGAATGATAAGCTATTCCATTCACTTTGAGGGCCCACCAGAGGAAGGCCCCTCATCTCCTTATATCCCCTCAAGGACATTTCTGAGGATTTATTGTCCTTTTTTCTGGGCTGGAATTTTTTTCCCCATCAATCTTAGAGTTGAAACATTTTCTCCTGTGAAAGCCTAGCCCTTCAGTGGATAGAAATCAGGGGAAAGCTTGTTCATCTGCAACTGGTGTTAAGATTAATTGGCCTGTTCTCACCATTTCTCCCCTAATTTAATTTTCATCGTCTTCCACAGCCCCATCAAGGCCAATCAGTCAGCTGCTGTTCTCAGCCAGCCTGGGAGGCTCAGCCCACTAATGGCAGGGACAAGAGGGCACCGGCTGTCATGCCAACCACTTAGGGAAATTACTTTTCAGCATTACCTGGTTGTTTCTCCTCGACCCTGAGTGAAGGAGGACCTTCTGTCTGGAAGTGAAGGCAAGGTGGAGGAAGGGGTGAATAAATGCTAACAGATTGCAGCAGCCTGACCACAAGTGCCTGCTGCTTTCAAAAAAGGCCTATCTGGAAAAAAAATGTGGGTGTTAAGAAGTGTGTTGGTTTGTAAAGTACTCCCTAGGGTTGATTAGCATGCCAACTGCCTCCAACTCTGCCCTTCCCTTCCAACAGTCCTGTAGTCCCGCTAGCAGCCTATAAAAAGAGCTCTTCCAAAAAGGGATGTTTGGACCATAATTCTTGTCATTCACCTGATACTGAGTCAAAAGGCAAACTCTGAGTGTGAGAAGGTCATAGGGTCCTAGCTCTGGAGCTGGAAGGGGCCTTAGAGGTCATAGAGTCCATGCCCCCCCCCTCCATTTTACAGAAGAGGAAACTGAGGCCCAGGGAAGGGAAGTGATTTGCCTAAAGTCACACAAAGAGCTGGAAGGGCTCTGAGAGGCCATCCAGTTCACTCCACCCTCCCATTTTACAGAGGAGGAAACTGAGGCTTTAAGAAGGGGAAGGAACTTGTCTAAGGTCTCAGCTAAGAAGTGGTGGAGATAGGTTTTGAACTTGTATCATGTGACCCAAAGTTCAACACTCTTTCCACTGTAGCCTCATAGCTGAGGAAACTGAAAGATAGGCAGGCACTCATTGAAGAGTTACACAGTCTTTGGATTATAGGTTGTCAAAGCTGAAAAGGACCTCAGAAATCAGCTAGGTTAGTCCCCTGTTTTACAGAGAAAGGAATCGCTGAGGCTCAGAGAGGGCTAGCCAGCCAATTAGTAAGTAGTTAGCAGAAACAGTCCCAGCTCTTCCATGGTTTGCTGCCAGGAAGGGTTTTTTTTCCCTTTATCTCATCCCCCCTCGCTCACCAGATGACAAATCAATGGAGGTTAACTCCTCTTAGAAACCTCAGAGAGCTTCTAGAAAGTAGTGGGAAGGTGAGCAAGATTTGTAGATTTCATTAGATGATTGTATTTCATCCTGTGTCCTTGTACCATTGTGTGCTTCTGTCTGCTAAATCAATCGAGCCTTGGCCCTCACATGGGGCCAGGGAGCCTAGATGTAAATGAAGTGTTGGGGAAAGCAGCCACTAGGTGAAACAAGCTATGTAGATCTTTTTAGATAATTTGATTTCCCCTTGTATCTTGGTTGCTTCATTCTTGTCTGTTTCCATCTGCTAAATCAATTAAGCCTTGCTCTCTGAGTACGGTCAGAGAGCATAGTGTAAAGACCAGGAGATCAGCAGCTGGGTGAAGGGATGTGGGTGGATTTCATTATATTGATATCTCAGGTCTCATGCCAACGTAGAGTAGGTAGTTGCCATAGTAATTAGCTATGAGGGTTAGTCCAGGAAACTAATAAAACAGGACAAAGGCTGTGGATTCATTTTAAGCAAATTGAGGGGGCAAAGGGAATTTTGCTGTGACCTGCACGGAGTGAACTATATCTGTATTTTGGCCAATGACAAGAAATGCACACGTGTTCAAAATACAAACTAGTTCCCCCTCTAGAGAAGAAAGTGAAAGCTAGAGGAACACATTTCTACTCTGCAGGTTATCAGAGAGAATGTTCTAATTTTTGAGAAAAAGGAAGTACTTCAAGGAGGAAACAAAATGGAAAAACTGTATAAAGAGGTAAAGGACAATTTTCCTGTGTCAGGAGGTTGGAACATGGTAAAACATGACATAGAAGGAAGGAGAAAAGAAGGACCTCTGAACATCTGGAGCGATGTATTAGGTATAAGATTCTTTGCGCAGGGCAGGTGCTGGATTACCACTGAAACTGTGGCTCCTTGTGCTCCAAAATATGATGATGTCAGGGGCAGGTAGGTGGTGCGGTGGATAGAGCACTAGCACAGGAGTCAGGAGGACCTGAGTTCAAATCTCACCTCAGATGCTTGACGTTCACTGGCTGTGTGACCTTGGGCAAGTCACTTAACCCCGATTGCCTCATCCTGGGTCATCTCCAGTCATCCTGATGAATATCTGGTCACTGGATCCAGATGGCTCTGGAGGAGAAGTGAGGCTGGTGACCTGCACAGCCTTCCCTCACTCAAAACAAAGTCGAGTACAAGTCATGTCATCATTTCTCTGATGGCATGGTCTTCTTTGGCAATGAAGGACAAACACACACTTATGATTATGTCGCTCAAAGGTGACATCAAGTGAAAGATCATCCAGTAATAACCGAAGGAAGAAAAGACAGGTCATAGTGGTTAGTGACATTCTGCCTAGGGGTACCAAATCAGGCATTTGTTGAACTGATATAATCTGGATATGACATATAACTGAGACTTACCTATAAGATAGAATTGAACACAGACTTATTGCCTGAGAATTTCAGGGTACAGACCGGGAACATTAAAGAACTCCATCCCAGAATTGGCAAACCTGATGACCACCACCTGCTTCTGGTGAGTTCATGTAGAGTCAAAGAATACCCCACAAATGGAAGCTAGAGGACATTCCTGTGAATTATGAAGCCCCAGGCAGAAACCAAAGACGTTGGAAGTGCAGGTGGTGTTTTCATCACTGCTGAAAATTGAAGGTAGGAAGTTCAGAAGGGAAAGGCAGATTTGGGAAGTGAACAGTTAGATAAGAAGATGGTGTTTGTTAACAGGACTTGGATTTTGGAATCACAGCTTGATATATGAGAATGACGGGCCCTTGACAAATTGTGGAATGCACCTAATGAGGGTGAGTAAAAAAACATTTTCTCCTGAAGATTGGTCATCAAGAAGGCATTCTCCAAAAAGCGACTGCAATGGAGAAAACTCTGTAGTCCTGCTCAACCTCACCAGAGAGAAGCAGGTATAACACAGAAGAGTGGCATAAGGGAGGACCAGTTAATTCACAGGAGATGTAATCCAAGAAGAGGGCCGATAATCAAACCTATGGTTACAGATGTCTAGATAAAGATGAACAAAGAATGGGAAGTAAATGGGATGAACTCGAGATCCTAATGCAGTGAGGGAAATTCATTGAGCCTTGGTGGGCTGGCTCTTGTTTATGACTAGACAGGTAAAAAGAGGTATAAGAATAGCACTGTATTTAAAGAACTGATGCTGATATGAGGAATCTAGAAACTGGAGGAGGAGAGAGCATGATGAGGAACATATGGCTGAGGGACCAATGGAGTTAGAAATAGAAGCAATGGTCTATACTACGGACTCGCTGGACAGCAGGAGGAATTAATTGAGAGGTCTAGAAAAAAGATCACAAATCTGGTATAATATAGTGATAGGGGACTTCAAATATACTTGTAGAGATAGGGTTGGGGACTGGGATAGGGACTAGACTTAGTATTTCATTGATATAGGGAACTCCCAGGCAAGGCAAAGAAACTCCCCCTACCAGTGCAGGTTTGTGTCTTCTCTGTAGCTTAGTCTACAGATTACCTGGGATGCTAAGAGATTAAATGTCTTACTGAGGGTCACATGGCCAGTGTATGTTGAAGATAGGATTTGCAGTTTACATTCTCTCTCTGCCAAAAAGCAGGGTAGCTCATAAATTTGTGACTTGATTAGTGATCGTTTCAGCCTTCAAAAAGTAGAAAAAGCAATAAGAGGGACTGCTCTTCTGGACCTGATTCTAACCAACAAGGAGGAACTGATTGCTGATGGAGAAATGCCAAGAACTTTCAGGGCAAGTGACCATTTCATCGTGGAGTAGGCAAGGAAAGTAAAAGGATAGTCTGACTTGTAACCTAGGTTGGGGGAGAGCAGATTTCAAAGGGCTCAGAGAAAGGTTAGCTAGGATTCAATGGTTCAGTATTTTTCAGGGGAAATTACAAAAGGAAGAGTAGCCTGAAGAGACTGAGGTGCACAGGGAACTCATTCGTTAACTCAGATTTGTTAATGACTTGTAGAAAAGACTAGAACAAAGCAAAGTCGCTAAGGATGAATACAAAAGAGGAACAGTGCTGGCACAGTAGTGTCAAAAGTTACATCTCATTAATGAGCTGAAGTTGAGGAAAAAAACTAAGGATGCCTAAACTGAGTTTGTTGGTTTTTTAAAAAATCTATTTGAGAGGAAATAGGAAGATAAAAGAAGGGATAGGCCCACTCCTTGGGATGGATGGATGGATGGATGGTTGGATGGATGGATGGATGGATGGATGGACGGACGGATGAGCTGCAAATAACAAACAGTGGTGACAAGGCACTTAATTCTCATTTTGCTTATGCTTTCTCTTCCAAGAGGAAGGTTTTTTGGACTGTGAAATATAAAACCAAATCAGTTAGGGAGTGGAAACTCAAGATAAATGGAGAGGGTCAGTTAGCATCTCACTTCCCTGCTGAATTCGAGACTCTAGGTGTAGATGAACTACAAGCTATAGTACTGGAAGAACTTGCCAATGTCATTGCTAATCCACTCTTTGTGTGATCTTTGAAAGGTCTTGGAGAATGGGCAAAGTGGTCCCAGTGTTAATAAAGGGACAAAGGCAGTGTCTGAAAGTAAAAGAATAGGAGCTTGGCATTTTTTTTTTCAGGCAAAATCTAGGATACATTATTATGAGCAATGGTTTATGAACACTTCAAAAGGGAAATAGTGATCACCAAAAGCTAACATGGTTTCATCAAGGCAGAGCCATGCCAGAATAATTTCATTTCCTTTTATGGACAGAGTTAAGAGGCTAGTGGATCAGGGGAATACCCGAGACATAATGCACTTAGTCTCTCAGACTTTCCTGTGGACAGGATGGAGAAATGAGAGTGAAATGATAGAAGGTGAATTTGGAACTGTTTGAATGAAGAGACCCCAAGTAAAGTCATTAGGGAATCCATGTCAACTTACAGTGAAGTCTCTAAATGGAGCACCCCAGGAATCTGTCCTTCACCTTGCGCTGTTCATTACTTTGATCAGTGATTTGGCTGATAGGATAGATGGCATGCTTGTCAAGTGTGCAGATGGCACAGTACTCATAAGGATAGTTACACACTAGATGAAAGTCTGTATCTCAAAAGATATCATATATTAGAACTTGCACCTGAAAGAATAAGATAAAATGTAATAGGAAAAATGTAAATTTCTGTACTGGACTGAAAAATCAGTTTCCCAAGCATAGAGTGGGACTAAACAATAGCTGTTATGGAAAGTCTGGTCATTGTAGTTGATTTCCAGCACCATATGAGCCAATGGCGGCAACTCCACAAACATCTAACATGATCCTGGGCTGCATTGGAGAGGCCTAGTTGCCAGAATGATGGAGGTGATGGTTATACATTACTCAGCCCTATCCAGACCACACCTGCAATATCATGTTCAGTTCTAGGTATCACCTTTAAGGAAAGAGAAGCTGGAATGGGCCTAGAAGAGACTGATCGGAATGGGGAGAGAGACTGGAAAAGATAGGGTATGAGGTTTGCTTGAAGGAACTGGAAATATTTTAGCATAGAGAAGACTTAGTGGGGAGCTAGCTTCAGATATTCAAATAGAAGAGGCCTCAGACATGCTCTTCTTGTCTCCTGAGAGCAGGGGCGGAACTGCTTGTCTATTAATCTATCGTGGAAAGTATTTCTGATCAGGCTCAGGGCAAACCTCTGAGATCTCCTCTAGGTTTAGCATCTCTGATTCTCCCTCAAGACTTCTGGGATATTTGGTTCCAAAGAATTTCTCCTCTGTCTCTATGGACCTCCTCCTTTCTTGTGTTTGTCACCAAACAGCCCCCCTTGCCCAGATATTCCCCACTCAACATTTCCCTGTACTTGTTCACCATTGGAAAGCTTTGGACTTCTAGAGGCAGGTACCACCTTGACTCTTTCCATCCTTGCTCCAGGCTGCCTCATATATCCCTCTCCTTGAAGATTATTCAGTTAGGTGTTCACTGATGACAACCTGTCAGTCGGTAAGTCAATCAGCAGGTATTTATTAAACACCTTTCATATGTCAGGCCCTCTGCTGGGTGCTGCACATACAAATACAATCTCCACTTGCCAGGAGTTTAGGATTATCGGGAGAGACAACAAGGACTCAGAGAAGTTTATGTAGAGTGAAATCGTGCACAATGCGTTAAGTCATTTCCCTTCAGTTTTGGGGAGTGGTTCGTACCCCAAGAAAAATTTGTCTAATGTTAGGGAAATTCTTCTGTTGGGTTTCTTTTATGTAAGTGTATGTATATCAACTCCATCTGGTTTTACCATGCTTCTCCTGGCTAATTTCTGCTAACTACCTTGTAACCCTTAGGGTCATGCAAATTGGGGGATGGTTTTGACGCTGCTTTCTTACCCTAATGGTCTCTTTATTTGACTCTCTTTCTTAATGCTTACTACATCAAAAGGGTACTTAAAAAACACAGAAGTCCCTACCCAGCAGCTGTCCTTAATGACAAAAGAGTAAACACAAGCATAATTTATTTACTTAACCATTTCTATTTTGATATATCAATGACCCTTAATGGAGACCAAAGCCATCCTTGGTTCGATATAGAAACCATTAGGTTCCAGAACCCAGATACAATTTGCTTTCTTGCTGGTCACTGGTGGGCATTTACCCCCCTGAAAGCTAGTGCAAACTTAGGTAATTAACTGTGACATTCACTGAGAATTTTTTCTAAAGCGATGTTATCTTGTTTTTTCAGCTTGGTTTTGGATCGTTTCTCGGAATCATCGGCTCAAACTTAATTGAAAATAAAAGGCAAATGGTAAGTTTGTTAGCAGTGGCATTAAGAGCCATAGAGGGCTTTTATATCTTCCATTGATGTATGGTTATGACATAGGCTTGATGCAAAGATAATTCATATTCAGCTTAGAAATAAATCCAGGACTCTGAAACAGAAAAGCATTTTAAGAAAACTTTAATGGGAACACACTGAGTTGATGGTAGGAGTGGGCCACATAACACTCATTTCCCTAGAGCTCAAGGATTCACGAAGTGCTTTCTTTACCATTCTGTGAGGAAGGTAGTATGTAATTGTCACCATTTTATACTTAGGGAAACTGAGGCTCAGAAAGGAGGAATGACTTTCCCAGAGTCATACAACTAGTAATATTAGTCAGAGGCAGGATTTGAGCCTAGGTCTCCAGATTCCAAGTCCAGAGCTCTTTCTACTTTGTTCGGTTATTCAGTCATGTCCAATTCTTCACGTCTATATAGTCCGTGGGGTTTCCTTGTCAAAGATGCTAGAGGTAGTTTGCCGTTTCCTTCTCCAGTGAATTAAAGCAAGCAGGTGAAGTGATTTGCCCATGGTCACATAGCTAATAAGTGTCTGAAGCTGAATTTGAACTCAGGTCTTCCTTACTCCAGGCCCTCTTATCCACTGCAGCATCACCTAACTGCCTCACTCTACTATACTACACTTCTTCCTGTTAAGAGTAGTTTCCTCAATTAAATGGGGTTGGACTCCCAAGAGCTGCCATATTTGAGCATCGCCAAGCAAATTACTAGCTTTCTCCTTCCTTTCCCCCTGAATGCCATCAGTTCTTTGTCCTTAGGGATGCCTCTTCTTGGCAGATGGGGGCCACATTTTCCAAATGATAGTGAAAACTAGAGCTCAACCAGAATGGAGTGATTTGGATAGAGAGGAGACTATAAGCTAGCATGTCAGAATCAGTTGAAGGACCAGGGAAGAGAAGTCTTAAGAACACAATATATGTCTTCAATTATTTGAAGGGCTGTTCTGAGGACATTTGTCATATGTAGACTTAGAGGGAAAAACCAAGCATGATGGGGGAAGGAAGTAGAGATGGAGGCAGATCTCAGCTGAGAATATAGGGAAGACGTTTCTTACTATTGACATTGTCCGTCAACAGAATAAGATGCATGTTTAAGGGTGGAATCCAATGGAAAGGTGTGTTAGATGGGAGTGTGTGAGTGCTTCTCCCAGTGTGGTTTTTTTTCGCACTTTTTCAACAACTTGCATAAAGACCTAGATGGCATACTTCTTATGTCTGCAGATGACATGAAGCTGGGAATAGTAGACTTCATGTTGGATGATAGAGTTAGGATTCAGAAAGTTCTTGGCAAGCTAGAACACTGGGACAAATTTAGGAGATGAAATCGTAGGAATAGATGTAAAATCTTACACTTGGATTCGAAAAATCAGTTTCCATTTGGATTCGAAAAATTAATTTCACAAATGCAAGATGGTGGAGGTCTGACTAGACTACAGTTGTTGTGAAAAATATCTGAGGATTTTAGTGAACTCTAGGCTTGATATGTATCACCACTGTGGCATGGGGCAGCTGGGTGGTGAAGGGGTAGGATCCTGGAATCAGAAAGACCTGAGTTCAAATCCAGCATCAGACACTTATACTGGCTATGTAACCCTGATTGCCTTAGTTTCCTCATTGGTAAAATAGGGATAATAAAGCACCTACTTCACAAGGATGCTGTGAGGATCAAATGAGTTAACATATAGAAAGTGTTGGGCAAACCTTAAAGCGTTATATCAATGCCAGTTATCATCATCATTATTATTTTGGGCCATGGGCACCTGAGGTCCATTCCAGTCTACAACTATGTGATTCTGTAATGAGATCTTCAGAGGGGTAAGATACATTGGTAGGTGATCTAGCCAGCAGAGGTGTCTGGATCTTAGGTGAGATGATCTGCCAGCCTCAGCAGGAGATGGGAGCTTGATGATCCACCAAGACACAGCCCACTTGGCTTAGTTCTGAGGTTACCAGACTCTTGTCATTCCTCCAGGCTCAGTGCAGGCACATCTGGGTTCTGGCTCCTCAAACCATCTGAATGAGGGCCAAGTGTTTTATAGAAAAGGGTGGAGTCTCTAGAAGGCTCGTTTGATTTCCCATCTCTGACGTCACCGATACTAGAAACACTGATTAGCAATTGCTTGGGGCTCAGAAGTTTCTAACCCAAGGGTTTAAGGTACTAGTTAGGTGAAGAAGTATTAAGGAAGTGAAAGTTCTCCAGGGTATTGGATTTAGAGCAACTGATTATGCATTCAGTTTAACAAAGATGTATGAAGTGCTTACTTTGTGGACTGTACTTTTTAAAGCTCTAGGCATATAAAGACTAAACCCACTCATCAAAGTCTCTGCCTGCAGGGACTTTAACCTTCCGTTAGGGGGCTTACCATACCATCTGGGCAAAGAACTAAATATAAATTGTTAAAGGAAAGAGACAGCACTAAAGATGAGGTTTATAAGAAAAGGCTTTCCAGGTTTCCAAAGGAGATGGCACCTGAACTGAGCTTTGAAAGAAATTAAGAGTTCATGGCAAATACATCTGAGAACAGTCTGATATCCAAGATAAGTAGGGAATTGATATGAGTATACAAGAACAGAAGTAGGTAAAAAGTCATAGGATATGAACAGGCAGTTTTCAAGAGGAAATGCAAACTATCAACAACCAAATGAAAGATTGCTCCAATTCATAAGCAAAATGGAAATTAAAGGTAGGAAGCAATCAATCAACAAGCATTTACTAAGTGCTTACCAAGTTCCAGACACTGTGCTAAGAACCAGGATACAAAGAAAGGCAAAAACATAGTCTCTGCCTTCAAGGAGCTTACATTCTAAAAAGGAGACAACATGCAGACAACTCTGTACAGCAAAAAGATATGCAGTATAAATGAGAAGTACCAGAGGAAAGTAGGGGGTGGGGGTAGAGTTCAGGAAGTGCAGTGTAGCAGGAAAGGCCTTTTATAGAAGATGGGATTTTAGCTAGCACCTAAAGGAAGCCATGGAAACTGGGAGGTGGAGGTAAGGGAAGAGAACATTCCAGACAAGGGGGGACACAGATGGGAGATGGAGTGTGGCTGAGAAGACTAATAAGGCTGATGCCAAATGGGATGTTATATTTGGTCCTGGAGATAATAGGGAACTAGTGTTAGTGAATGTGTATTGGGAAGGGAGTGACATGCCCAGACTTGTACTTTAGCAAGATCACTTTGGCAGTGTCATGGAGGATAGATTGGAATGGGGAGAGACTTGAGGAAGGCAGACACCTCCCCCACCTCCAGCAGGCCAGGTATGAGGTATTGAGAGCCTGCACCAGAGTGGTGACAGTGTCAGAAGAGAGAAGGGAGAGTATATAAGACATGTAGCAGATTGGATATTGGGGGGAGTGGGGATGAGAGAGAGCGAATTGTTAAGGACACCTTGTAGGCTGTGAGCCTGGGTGACTGGGAGGATGATAGTGGTATCGATTATCATCCTTCATCAGTAATAATGAAGTCTGGAAAAGGAGAGAAGGTTGGAGATAAAGATAATATCTCTGTTTTGAACATGTTGCATTTAGGATACCTACAGTGAATCCCATTCAGTATGTCCAAAAGGGAATCTTTGATACAGGACTAAAGGTCAGCAGAGAAGTCAGGGCTGGATGTATAGATCTGAAAATCATCTCAGTGGAGTAGGGAACTGATGAGATTACCAAGTGAAATAGTACAGAAGGAAATGAGAAGACCCCAAACAGTCTTGGAAACACCTGCAGTTAGGGGATGTGATGTGGGTTAATAACCAGCAGAGCAGCTGAGAAGGAACAATCAGACAGCTAGAATGAGAAGCGAGGAGAGCAGGGTCATAAAAACTGAAAAAGGAGAGTATCCTTTTGGGGAGTGGTCAAAAAAAGGTAAAGACTGAGAAAAGGAAGGCCTTTAGAGTTGGCATTTTGGTGGTGACTTTGGAGAGAGCAGTTTTCTTCAATTGATGATGTCAAAAGACAGATTGCTGTTTGTCCTTCATTTTTGAAGAGGACCATGACATTAGAAGGTGATGCCTTGACTTGCAAGTGAATTGGATTTAAGTGCAAAGTCACCAGCCTCACTTTCTCCTCTGGAGCCATCTGGGTCCAGTGACCAGATTCACATCAGGACAAGGGGAGATTTCTTGCTCCCTAAGACAGATTAGAAGAGAATGAAAGGAAAAATTGAGGCACTGAATGTAGATAGCTTACTCAAGTTTAGTTAAGAAGAGGATGAGGGATATAGGATGATAGCTAGCAAAACAGGAGCATCAGAGTGAGGGATGGGGGAGAGACGTGGGCATTTTTGTAGGCAGAAAGAAAGGAGCCAGGGAGAGGTAGGTAGGGAGAGATTGAACATTGGAGAGATAGTGGGGATGATAGAGAGTAGTCTACTGGAAAAGATGGGATGTGATGAGATAGGCTTAATGATTCATGTAAAGGATATTGCCTTGGCAAAATCTTAGTAGAAGAGATTGTAGTCTACTAGTAGTAGAAGAGGTAGTAGTAGAAGTCTGCCTCTTCGTGAGAGAAGAATAAAAGTGAAGATGGTGGGCGAAGAGTTCTGGGTGATATGAAATGAGGAAGAGGTAGGAAGGGGGAGATTTCCTTGAATGGCTCAGTAAAAATGAGGAAAGATCTTTAGCTGAGAGGATGGGGAGAGAGGTCCCATAGAAGACCTGAGGAGGAACGACAAAGTTTGAAATAGCCACTGGGGTGAGTGAGAGAGCAAATCAAGTATGGAAGTATAGAAAGATTGCCTTGTTGCAGTGAAAGCCCATTTAAGATTAGGTAACTTAAATGTGTAGTGGGCCCAGTGACCAGGGTGTTGTGACTGTCTCCAGATCCATTCAGCTGCATGTGAACAGGACTGAAGGAAAAGGATGATAGCAGCAATCCAAAACTGTTGTTCCATTGTGACTGACTCCATGACCCCTTTTGGGGTTTTCTTGGCAAAGATACTGAAGTGGTTTGCCAATAGCAATAGTAGGTGAGAAAAGTGAGGCAAACAGGGCTAGGTGATTTGCCTGGGGTCACACAGCTAGTAAGTAACTGAGGCTGGGTTTGAACTCAGGTCTTCCTGACTCCAGGCCTGGCATTCTATGCACTGCAGTGTCACCTAGCTACCTGGGGCTTGGCATGATTGTACCTAGGACAAAGGGGAAAGAGAATGAGTGTAGAGGTTAGTTAGTGTAAAGTTGAACTGATCCATCAAATGAGAAAGATAGGGAAGGCAGAAGAGTGTAGCTTATGCAGGGGTGATGACCTGGAGAAGAACTGAAGGTAGTGGAGGGATTAGAGGTCACAGAGAGGATGAAGAACAGGATTAGGGGTTATAAAACACAGGGAAGGATGGAGAGATAGAAGGTTATGATGAGATAAAAAGAATCTCAGGTTTCACCTTGCACCTGTCAGATTGGCAAAACTGAAAATGATAAGTATTGGAAAGGTAACAAGAAAACAGGCACACTCATGCTTTGTTGGTAGACTTGTAAATTTATCTAGCTGTTCTGGAAACCAATTGACATGGGACTACATAAGTCACCAGATTGTGCATGCACTGTAATCCAGAGGTCCCAGTACTAGGCATATACCCCAAGGAGGTCAAAGACAGAAACAAGTCCTCCTTCCACCCCTGTCCTTGCCTCTGTGTCATTTTTTAAATCATGCCTTTATAAGACTGGAATTACTCTTCACAATTCAGAGGGAGTTCTCATTCTCCAGAAACTGCAGTGATTGGTTAACAAATACCCTGTCTGTTTTGTCTGTCCTCCTTTTTCCTGACTCCTCATAGTTGGTGGCCTCCATCGTCTTCATCAGTTTTGGTGTGATTGCTGCTTTCTGCTGTGCTATTGTGGATGGAGTGTTTGCGGCCCGGCACATCGTGAGTATATCAAACAGAGTCCTGCAGGTGTGTACTGAATGCTTGCAGCGTGCATGTGCTAGGCCGAGAGGCTTAGGGGACAAAACGGAAAGGCAACATGGGGCCTGAGTCCTCAGAGAGCACACACCCTTAGGAAACCAGAGCGTAGCTAAGTGGTAAGTAAAGGTAGGTGTTGACCTTGGCAACAGGCCTAAGCTATGTGGGCTCTATTAGCATCCAGGCTGTTGGGGGCTTTTCTTCCCTTGAATCCTGTCACATTGCCCCCAGACCAGGGACAAGGACAGGAAGTCACAGCTGGCTGCCTTTTTTTCCTCTGGGGAGGTTCAGGATGATATTCAGGCCCAGGTGTCCCTCCCCACCAGCATAACAATTGCCTTTAAAAACCCCTAACACTTTCTAGATTACCCCAGAGACCAAAACTTGGCAAGCTGAATGCCAAGCCAAACCAAAGTAGTTATTTTTACCAGCACTGAAAGGGTGTTTTTGTGGTTTTCAAAAACTAGCTTGAACCAAAGCTCTCTCTACAAAACTCCCTGAACTGTGTGTGAGCTAGCTTCTCTCTCCATGTACCACCCACCATTTCCTCTATGGTTTCTCCTTTTTCTCTATCCCTGTAATAATTCATTACTAACCACTGAAGAAAAAGCTGTCCCCTGCCCCTCCCCATGTTCTCTCATTCCTATCCCCCTTAACCTGTCCCCATCTGTGTCCTAATCCAACCCTCCCCACCCTTTCCCTTTGCCCTCTCACCTTGAACCTCTTCCTCTTACACTCATTTCAATTCCACCAAGACCTAACTCTACTCTGATGAGACCAAATTACTAGCTTTCTTCTCCAGTGCTGGCTATCCTTTTTTTTTTTTGAGAGGCAGTTAGAGTTAAGTGACTTGGCCAGAGTCATACAGCTAGTTAAGTGTCAAGTGTCTGAGGCTGGGATTTGAACTCAGATCCTCATGATTCCAGGGCCAGTGCTCTATCCACTGCACAATCTAGCTGTCCCCTGGCTATACCTTCTCTCACACCTTGGGGTATGCTGGGAAATATTTAACCACCAGCTCTACCCCCAAAAAATTGTATATGACATACTTTTAAGTTTAATTTGCATTATTAGCATTTTCACCATTACTTTCTTACATCTAGACGATCAACAAAACAATAAATCATGCCCTGATTTGTTGCACTTGTCAATTTCTGAGATATAAACGCTCACAGCAAAATTTAACAATCAGCTCTTGACAGCCAGTTTGAACTGACTCCAACACACACCACCTTTGACACTGATCCTGGAAGAAGAATTTGAAGACTCCTTGCGCTCCATCCTTCCTTTCAAACTCACCTTCTTTGCCTCCTTCACTCAGCAAACTTTCAGCCTTTGAAGTTCACTCAAGTCAGAATTCTCATTCTAATCAAAATTAGGGTGGCTATAGTGGTCATTCTTCCTCCTTTCCCAAGGAGTTCAGCACTTTGTTCATCCTCCTCCTCTTCTCTCCAGCTCCTGCACTTATGCTAGGGGACTTTAATATTTCTGTAGCTACTCACTCACATTCCCTTCCCTCCCATATCCTTAAGTCCCATGAGCCACTGCCTCAGTCCACTTCATTCACACATTGAGTCACACACTAGATCTGGCCCTTACCCACAAGGGTAAGAAACTATGCCTTACCCCTCACTGCCCCTAACCTCCTACCATTCCATGTCTCCCTATTGCTTTACTGGGGACAATCTCTGGTTATTCTGATCTATATCTTGCCATTGGGCCCAGATGGCTCTGGAGGATAAAGTGAGGCTGGTGACTCTGCACAGCCCTGCCTCACTTAAATCCAATTCGCTTGCCTGTCATAGCATCACCTTCCTGATATCATGGTCCTCTTCACAAATGAAAGCTGAATAACAACAACATTGCTTCATCATTCACCCACATCAACATTTTTAATCCTTCTACCACTCACCAATGGTTTCACCAGGCCATTACCCCTGCTCTGACTTTGTTCCTCATTCTCCAACCTTAGCCTGATGGATAGCCATTTCAGCTCTGCACTGTCCTCTGTTCTTGAATCTGTGCCCCTCCCTGACCCACTGTCACTCTTCTGTAGCCAAAATTGACCTCTGGATGACTCCCATCATCTTTCTACTTACTGAGGGACTTTCTTTAGGTGAGACTCAAGGGCATCTAGTCTAGCTCCCTCATTTTCCAGAGGAGGACATGGATTCAATTAGATGATCTCTCAGGTTCCTGCCAGCTATAGATTGAGGGTCTTCAGATCCCCTGGGAAGGCCAACCTTGCCCAGTAGGCTTGCTGCACACCTAGCTCCTAGTGACTTTAGAACAAGCTTCATGAAGAATAATGATTAACATTTCCACGGGGCTTTAAGGTTTGCTAAATGATTTATACCTCTAAGATGATTCTCAAATGTTTATGGTAAATAACTGGTGGTCAATCAGACTGAGCCAGCCTGACCAGTACCAACAACACATTTACACCACCTAGTTGTTCATATGTTTAGGGGGCTTGGAGTGTGCATGCTCATTACACATTCAAGATGGAGTCACATGTCAAGAGTGCTCCTGTGAAAGAAGGAGAAGCTGAACACAGGAGACAGTAACAGTAGGAGCCTGATTTGTCTTAGGGAGCCAATGAGTAGCCTTGTTATTGGAAACCACTCTCAAGGGCCTCACAGGAGTGGTATCAAAGGCTGGGTTGTTGAAAATAGCCAGCTCTCTGGTTTCTAGGCTTTGCTCAAGACAGTGTATCCCATATCACAGATACTTCAAGAGAGCATCCTCCCTTCCCCTGTCCTCCTTCCCCTCACTAGAGACAAACCCATTTACCCTCTGGCCATTAACACTCCACAGCCTTAGTGACACTCCATACGAGCATCAACTGACCACTTCCTCTGTCCATCACTTTAATCTCTGCCCTCCACTCATCTGGGCACCTAGGTGGTACAGTGAAAAATGTTGGCATCAAGAAGACCCGAGTTCAAATCCTTCCTGATACTTATTAACTGTGTAACCTGGGAGAAGTCATTTAATCTCTCTCAGTCAGTTTCTTCATCTGTAAAATGAGGGACAATAATAGTACCTACCTCACAAGGTGGTTATGAGGATCCAATGAGATGTAAAGTGGTAGCTATTGTTATTATATCTAGTCAAAAATCAACGAAGAGAAGAGACAAAATTCAACTTGTCAGGTCATGTTCAGTGGGCTTTGGGTATGCCCCAGGTAGGAGAGAGTTGACTTGGGTTTCTGGGGTCCCCTCAAGTGTCAGGGACATTTCACCTCTATAGGGAACTTGGTTGCTGCTTCCTGAAAAGAACAACCTTCTCATTTGGTCTTCCTCTTCCCATCCCACTCAATGGTGTGTATGTGTGTGCATCTCCCTCATTGCTAAACAAAGCTCTTCTCTTTGCTTACCAAACATCCAACCTCTTTGCCTTTATTCTATTTTTCCCAGGATCTCAAACCTCTTTACGCAAACCGCTGTCACTACTACTCCAAGACATCCCAGAAGGAAGCTGAGGAGGTAAGAGTAGGAGGCTTCCCAGAGAGGCCATCCTCCCCCCCTTCCCAAATCCCCCCCCACCCCTTCCTTCCCACAGGACTAGAGCTGGTCTTTTGGGGAGAATCTGCAGCTAGCTGTCAGTGGGCTAAGGAGCCAAGAGCAGGCTTTATGTCCCCGTGTGGCCCACATAGCTTCACTGTGTTCCAGAGCCAGGCTATGCCCCTGGCCCCAGCCAGTTACTTCCCAGGTATGTGACCCTGGCCACAAGAGGGATGAGGTGAGAGTGTGCATGGCTCAGGGCCAAGGCATTTCCTAGGCCTGGAAACTCAACTCTGGCCAGTGGCACCATCTTCATTCACGACAGACAGCATCCGCTTGCTGGCAAAATAAAGTATATGGTGGCATGGCATGGTAGGATTGCTTGGCTGCTCTGAGTCTCCCATGTCTTCTTTGTCCCCCTCTTTCCCTCCTGTTCTCCCTTGTGAAGGTTGCTTTCTTGGAGCCTCTCTAAGCATGGGGGGTGGGGAAAGGGGTGCACGGGTTGCTGTCCAAGCATCTCAGGGAAGGAGCCAAGAGGCCTTGCACTTCCCATTTTCCTTGCTAATTCAAATCCTTCCTCCAGTTTGAGGATGGACATAAACTCAACCATCCAGCAACCAGCCTCTTCCAACTCCGGTCATAGACATCTAACTCCCTGCCCAGTCCCCCACTTTTCACCTCTGGGTTGTTTGCTTGCAAGAAATCCTTACTAATGGCCTCCATCTTCATTAACACTCTTTCCAGTCCCCGGCTCCATTCCTACCCCCCTCCTTGCCTAACTACCCCTCTTCCCCTTCAGGTGAACTGCCTCCGTGCAAACCAGGGCTATTGCAAATCCAGGATTAGGGGCAATACCTGCTTCTGCTGTGATCTCTACAACTGTGGCAAGTAAGTAGTGAGCCTGGAGCAGGACTGGGAAGGGGGTAGGAGGGGGTATGGGGTACTCACTCAGCCCTGGGCTGGCTATTGTGATGGGGGCAGCTATCAAAGAGCTAGAGGATGTGGTCACACAATCAGTCAGTTACTGAGCATTTATTAAGCTCATAATCACCAGCTACATGCCAGGCATAGAATAACTAAATGGGAGAGTTGGAAGGCACTACAGAGGCTCTTTGACAGAGGCTGTCTAGCCCAACCTACCCATGGCAGGAATCTCCACTGAAACATCCTGGACAAGCGGACACTACTTGGAGACCACCATAGAGAGCGCCCCACTACCTATTGGGGCAGCCCACTCCACTTTGGAACACCTTGAATTATTAGAAAGTTTTCCCTGAATTCAGCCTCGAATTTGGGTCCAATGATTTGCAGTCGAGGTGGGGATATAGATTAGAACACATAGCTGGAATATGTAAGACTGCGCCCACTCAAATAGTGCCAGTTGTGTATGGAAAGCCAGAGGGAGCATCGCACAATCAACAAACATTTATTAAGCCCATGCTATGTGCCACCACTGTCCCGGGTGGTGGTGATAGAAAGGCAAAAGATGAAATACTCCCTACTCTTACAGAGCTTATATTCTAACGAGGAAGACACAAGTACACAGAGAAGTATATTTAGAATAAGTAGAATTTAGAATAAACACAAAAGTAATTCAATACCAAATGGGTTGGGAGTGAGGGAATGAGTATTTGGGGGTTGAGATGGGGATCAGAAAGGGCTTCCTTTAAAAGGTGATGCCTAAACTGAGTCTACAAGAGAGACATGGAGAAAAGAAACCGTGAGTGTGGGCTGCAAATTGTTCTAGTGTGGACCTTGAAGTGGTACAGTTTAATCTCTGTTACTAATCTTGCTAACATTTCATCCCCAGGATTCTTCTTGCATTTATTCAGGAAGTTCTGGAATCTTGGGGTCAGCTCTTGCCCCTTTCCCTGGACAGTTGTTCGTCCCGACTTTTGACTTTGTCTATTCTATGTTCATTAGCCCCTCCCTGACTTCAGCCTTCAAAGAAAGACTTAACTAGTCAGTGCTTCTACTTTCTTCGAAACTGTCTCTTTCATTAGTTTGGAGATGAGATTTAGGGATTCCTGGGCTTTCTATTACTTACATGTTCCTTGCCCTTTCTGAATATAATCAACTGAGCACTGGCCATCTTTCATTCCAGCCCAGACTGGGAGATTCTTGTTCTTCTTTTCCCATAAGTTCACAGAGGATACTCCCAGTGTTCTGGGGACCTTCCTTGACAAGAATGGAGCACACCAACTCCCTTCAGTTAGTATGACAAGCCCATCTTCTTTTTCACTCAAACATTTCTTGAATAACTTTTTTTCCTCCATTTCTTCAGAATTCCTCATCTATTATAATCTAATACTCACTGTGTGCCTTAGGATTTCATTGCCCTTGGGGAAATGCCCATTTTCAGTTCTAAGACAGTAAGGTTGCAGGTCCCACAGTCATACCACAACAACATTGAAAGAAATGGGCATTAAAAAGATGAGCCTTTGTTTCTCGGATAATTTGGAAGCACTGAAAATTAAACACAATCTCCTAGAAGTCTCCCTATTAAATTGTGGATCCAATTCATTGTCCATTTGCAATATCTCCCCCAAGGTGTATTTGTGTGTATACATACATACATACAAATATATTTTCATAATTAAATTTCAACAAAAGGGTAAACTGAGGCAGATCTCCACACAAGATGGCATTTATTAGCAAGGGAATGCTACCAGTCAATAAATGAGTCAGTGTCTTGACTCCATTAATGCCAAAGACCCCAAACAAAAGGCCAGTTCCCTTTCTGTAGGCTTTGGGGAGTGCAGAACAATGAACAGAACAGGGTAGAAGACATCATTGAATTAAGAGCAGTATGATTGATTCCAGAGCTGAGGCACGGGGAACAATATGATTGGTTGGAAATTTGGTCATTGAGGCTAACAAAGATTAAAAAGTGCTCTTTGTTTGAGTCCAGGTGTGAGATAGTGGCTCAGACTTTTGAACGGCAAACCAGATATCCTTGAAGGATAGCTTGGTGGTGTAAAGATAACAGGCCCAAACTCCCTTTCTGTTCACACACATTTCCCAAGGTTAACAAAATTCCTTGAGGCAAGGATCGATGTGTTTTAAAATTTAACCTATTATACACCAGCTGAACTTTGAACTAAGTTCAGAGACAAAGAAGCATGACTTAGACGGTTATGGGACAGAATGAATTGTGAACACCTCAGTAAGAAAACAATACAGTATCAGTCTCAGTCTTCTCATGGACATATTCTGAGGTTTGTGTATATATGCAATATGTGTGTGTGCACACATATCATACCCATACATCCACATCCACACACACACACACACACACACACACACACACACAGAATGAGGCTCAGTAGGTTGTCCTTAAAATTGCATATGGACAAGTAGGCAGCCTTCATCTGTTTGGTTTTCCTGGGTATCTGGTCAGGCCCAACTCTTCTCTGTCCTGTACTTCCGATCTCTTCCAGGGCTTGGTGTCCTCAACATGTCACATATAAATGGGATAGCCTGCAGGGGCTTCCTCCCTCTCTCTCTAGGGCATCACCCTTTATCTTGGATCTCCAAGACAGTGAGGTACACCTTGGCTGAAGATACAGCTCCCTGCTTCTCTTATTAATGATCAAAGAAGCTGTGATTATATATTTCCTGTTATATGTCGTATAATTTTGATGCATAGAAGACCCCTTGTTGGAGGATGGTCTTTAAGATCACATTTTCACCATCAAGTAAAATGCTTTTTTATAGTCCCCAAGCAGTAAGCACAGCAGGATCTTATTTTCTCTATGTCTTCCATTGCGTGGTGGTAAAGATGTGGTGGACTATGAAATATCACTTGCAGAAACCTGCCTTTTCCCTTCTAATGCCCTCATCAAGTATGCTGTCCATGTGGGGGGAGATGATTCTCATAAAATATTTATATAGATGGAAAATTAGGCATGTAGGTTGGTCATTATTCATGTTCTCTCAGTTACGTTGTTTTGGTAGTAATAAAGCCTGAGATTTTTTTCCTTCCTCTCCCTCAGATACTGTGAAAACTGATCCTTTGCTGCACTCATGATTACACCACCTCCCGAACTCATACAGAACCCCTCTGGGGATACATACTTCTTCTGGTCCAATGGTTTCCCATCTTTGTTCTCCTCTCTGTCATTCTTTAACTCCTCTGTAGGCCCATCCAAAAGATTATGAAGTTAAAGTACAAGTATGATAGCTCCATTCCTTAATGATGAAGAGCATATTGAAAATATATCTATTTTACAGATCTACATATATGATAAAATATATCTCCTTTACGGAGCTCTTCCCTTTGTTGTCCTTCATTCAGTTTCATCCTTAAATGCCCCCCACCCAGGTTTATTTTGCTTAGTTGGAGTCTCTTGGCAAAGATTTCTTTAAATTGCTTCAGTTTTTTTCTGTTTTATGAGGTGACACTGCTCATAATCTTCTCCCATTCTTTCCCATAAGATTTTATAAATGAGTTTAGATTCTAAACCAGCGTTACCCTTGACTGCCACATCTCTCTGCTGATTGGAGTGGATTTTAGGTTCTTTTGAGTCTCTTGTTCTGGCCACTGATTTACACCAGTTGAATTTTCATATGAAATAACAGTCATGGTATGGATGTCTTTTCATCTGTATCCCATTTTTAGCATTAATTACAAGTCTAAAGAGATTGGGTTGGAGTTGTTCTGATTGTATATCACATCTTTTTTTCTCATTTTTACTCTGTCTTCTAGATATGTATTGATTTTGATCAGTGCTGTCTCTGTACAGATGGCTGATTGAGGAATGATTTCTACCTCATTATCATTCATTTCCTATTAATCAACTTAATTTATGAATCAACTTAATTGATCAGTTTCCTACTAATCAGTTTCATTTTTATGACATTATTAGATGCTGACTATCCAATGTATTTTTGCCACTCTCACTATTTTCTCCTTTGTGTTGAAGTCACCACAACTGGCCCTTTTGCTTTCTCTTGGCCAGATGTGTAAGCATTCTTTGTTTTGTATTCTCTTGGGTTTTCCTGCCCTTCTGCTCTTATATACATATGTTTGTTTCTCACTAATTCTTCCTGGCTTTGCTAAAGGACCCCATGTCTCTTGCTCAGAAGGTCCCAGCATCACAGTTTTCTTGACAACTAATATTTTTGACCTTGTGGCATCTTACCAACTTTCTGATTCATTTTATCCCTGCATCAGTAGAAAACAAAAAATATTCAAGCAAATAGCATAGCAAATAAAGTGAAAAGTGAAAATGCCCTCTTGCTGGTCTCCCCACATTCCCCTCCTAGTGTGAAATTTGCAGTCCCTATAAAGTATGTTGGGTACACTTAAACATCTACAAACAGACACCATAAGCATCATAATTTTGGATATAACATGCTCAGTCAGTTAGCATTTATTAAGTTCCTATATGCCTGGCACTGTGCTGAGTGCTGAATACAGGTGAAGCATTTATTAAGCTCCTTCTACATGCCAGATACTGTGCTGGGGGCTCAATACAGGTGATCATCCCAACTACATAATTTAATATATATGTAAGTAACCCAATGCAAAACTTTCGATTCTGCCAACATTTATTAAAAACCTGCCATATGCAAGGACTAAGCCAGATGCTGGGGATGGATACAAAGACAAAAACAAAATCATTCCTACCTTCAAGGTGCTTGCATTCTCTAGAGTAGCTACAATACACACACAAGTAACTGACCACAAAGTGACAGAAAATAAAGTTGCTTGGTCCCTGGCACTTTGCTAGTGGCCTGTTGCCAGCTCTGTACCCTTGGTATCTTCAAACTTGGGAATGGCCAGGCCTGACTGTCAATACCCTCAATGCCACTTCTCTGCAGTCTAAATTCAGAGCATGTAGATTGTGTTTTTCCCTAGCTCCAGCTCACATAGATGGCCTCTGCCCCCCTAGAACCCCACCACAGCCACTCGGAGTTTAAGCAGGAAATGGGCTGCCTCTAGCTTCAGCCTTCCAACAACCCAAGGTTCCCCTTGGGCCAGGAAAGACTCAGTGGCTTTTCCTGACGTACCAACGTTTAGGCCCCTCCTCATCTGTATCAGTCTCTGGACCCTCAGTTTTATGAGCCACTGTTTTGTGGCATAGGTACCCTCAAGTCAATAAGAGCTGGGTTTAAATCTTGCCCTTGATACTTGCTGGCTATTTGACTCTGGGCAAATCATTGTACCTCTCCATGCCCCGACACTATAAGTTGCAAAATGGATGCCCATCCTCATTGGTGGGGGGAATTACCTCAGTGGGAGTTCCTTGACCAAAGAAATCATGTGATTCAAAAAAGCCTTGCTATCGAGTGTTTAATTACTTGCAAATGGTTTTATGTGCAACAACCCTGTAACTGTTATGGAGATTATTCTTCCCATTTTACAGATGAGGTAATTGAGGCTGAGAGAGGCGAATTGACTTGCCCATGGTCACACACCTAGTAAATCCATGAAGCAGCACTAAGGTGGTGGTCTTCATGGCTTCGGGTACAGCAGTCACTTCCACCAGGCTACCCTGTCTCAGTGTGCACTCCGTCATCCTTTGAATCAGTTGATATTTCAATAGCATCGGCTTTGTTTCGAATAAAGTATAGCATTATCATCTTTAAGTGTCTAAAGAAGAGAAAGAGAGTATTCTAGATCTGAGGTCTAGATTTAGAAGAGAAAGGACCCTCAGATCCCCTCTACTTCAATCCCCTCACTTTATAGGAGAGGGAAATGAGACCCAGGGAAGGAAAGGTCACACAAGTAGGATTTGAACTCAGGTCCTCTAACACCCTTCTCACTATACCAAAGACCATTTTGATTCCACTTGATAGAAACATCATATTGGACAGGAAGCAAAAGATTAACAAATTGTCCCTGCTGAATGACTAACCCTTCACTTGCATGAAGGTAGGAAGCTGGCTTCCAGTTGGAAAGATTTGGAAGCCCTTTCCAAGGACAAGGTCACTTAGAGATTAGCCCCAGCTGTTATACGGGGAGTCTGCAGTCCATCTAAGGCCCAAGAGTCAGGAAGCAGTAATCCCATAATAGAAGGAAAACATCTCTGTGAAACAGCCGCTGTCCAGTACCAAGGTTTTTTCAGGCCAGCTAAAATTCAGACCTGACCACAAGAACTAAATATAGCTGCTGACCAGCCCCCAGGGGCGAGGGACCGTGGTTTTGCCTAATGCGTGCGTATATGTCTTCCTCACCTATTTTTAATCAATTGCCAGCTCCCCCAGCACTTTTCCTGGAAAGAAGGCCAAGAAGAAAAATGTCGGGAGAAAAACGACCAGGTAGTCATTTGTATGGTGCTACAGAAACAATTTCCACCACTCTCTGCCCGCCGAAATTCACCGAAGCCAGTGGGACACAGGACTGTGTGATCAATGTCACAGAATCAGCAGAAATGTAGAGCCGGGAGGGACCTTAGAGCCATCGACTCCAACTCTCTTATTTTACAGAGGGGGAAACTGACATTCAGGGAGGGGAAATGATTTATCTAAAGTCATCTCTAGGCTCCTGGATCTAGAGCCTGAAGAGACCTCGGAGACCATCTAGTCCATCCCTCTCATTTTAGACACAAGGAAACTGAAACTGAGAGGATTTGAATAATTTGCCCAAGGACACACAGCAAGTTTGAAGCCCACACAACAGGTTTTGAACCCCAGACTTTCTTACTCTAAGGCCAGCACTGTATCTGCTATACCATGATGCCTTTTAGAAAGAGCAGGAGTCTTCCCCTGCCTTAGAACCGTAGAACCCCAGACTTGGAAGAGACTCAAGAGATTGTCTAGTGTAGGGGTGGGGAACCTGCAGCCTCAAGGCCACATGTGGCCTTCTAAGTCCTCATGTGCAGCCTTTTGATGGAGTCCAAGTCCTACAGAACAAATCCTTTTATGAAGGGGATTTGTTCTATAAAGTTTGAATTCAAAGGGCCACACTCAAGACCTAGGGGGCTACATGTTGCCTCAAGGCCCCAGGTTCCCCACTCCTGGTCTAGTCCAAGCCTTTCACTTCACAGATAGGACAATCGAGGCTCAAAGAGCTTATACAGCCTCTCATTAACACACCCCTGTTCCAGGCCTTTATAAACTAGACAGTGGGAGAGATGTTGTTTAGTTTTCCCAAGATCAGACACACACATTGAGAGCAAAGAAGGGGAAGACAAATACAGGATGCTCATTCTGATGATCACTTCAAGAAGCAGCTAGATGGCCCACTGAAACCTAGGTTTGGAGTCAGGAAGGCCTGAGTTCAAATTTGGCCTCTGACATTTACTAGTGTAACCCTGGACAAATCACTGAACTTCTGTTTGCCTCAGTTTCCCAAGCTGTAAAATGGAGATAATAATAGCACCTGACTCACAGAATTGTTGTCAAAATCAGATATATGTAAAGTGCTTCATAAATCTGAAAGTGCTATACAGATATTCCTACATATAATGATAAGTCATATAATGTTAGCTGCTACGGTTCTTGGCAGTGTGGTATGGCAGACAGAGCATTGGACTTGGATTCAAGAAGACCCAAATTTGAATCCTGCCTCAGTCCTGCTTAGTAGTTGTGTGACCTTGGGCAAATCCCTTAACCTCTGTCTGCCTCAGTTTCCTCATCTCTAAATTGAGGAGATTGAGCTTTCTAACATCTAAGTACTAGCTTAACATCTATGACCCTCTAACCCAACAACTCAACACCATTCATTCATCAAGGGTTTATTGAGTGCCTACTATGTGCCAGACCCAAGATGCACAAAAAAGATAGACATACACTAACATACACGCACAGTCTCTGCCTCCAGGAATTCATTATCTCGTTGAGGAGAAAAAATACACAAATATGAAGCCATTAATAACATACAAGGCAGTATATTCAGGGCCAAGATGAGTGGTGCAGACTGTACCAGAAATGATCAGGAAAGTTTGTGTTGTTGGAGAGGACAGAACTTAGCTTAGAACAGGACTAGAACAGGCTGATGGAAAAGGAAAGAACATGAGCAAAGGTTTTGAGTTGGAAATGAGGTCAGTGAGGAGCCCAGCCTGGCCAGAGCAGAGTTCATATTGGTGAGCAGTGAGAAGTAAAGATGGAGAGGTAGGTTGGAACCAGGTTGGGAAATTTTTGAATCTCAGGGGGAGTTTAAAATTGATCCCTTGGGTCCTGGGGAGCCATCGAAGGTTTTTGAGCAAGGGAAAACTATTTTAGGAAGATTAAAAAGCAATAGTAAAATGCATGATTGATATAAGTAGGGTGAAGCATGTTTATCAATGATGATTTGCATACAAGAAGTGGAATAAGATGGGTGAGGACATCTGTGACTACTAAGGGAAGTGGTTTGGTCACATGGCTAGTATTTGGGATGGCAGGTGCATAGCCAAAGGGTATACAAAGAACCGGAGGAATGTTTCCAACTCCTAGGCTCAAAAGATCCTGAATTGAGAGTAGAGAGGGACCTCCCAAGCCATCTAGTCTCACCTCATCTTTCATGAGTGGAAACTGAGGCCCAGGGAGGGAAGTTGCCTATCCAGAGTCACATAGCTAGTAAGTAAAGTATCTGAGGCAGTATTCAGACCTTGGGCTATTCTATATCCGGGTACGTTGCCCTAGCCATTATAACATAATGTTATGCTCCTCAAATTCTCTACGAAGATTCATGAAGAAGGCATAAAGAGATGAATCCATGCATGAATGTACCCATCAGTGAAGGGAATATTGAGAGGTAGGAACAACACAGACGCATCGGAGCGTTAATGCAGCAGCTGTGTGCAGGCAGGGGTGGATTACAGAAGGGAGAGACTGTGGACAGAGACTGTTCCAGGAGGCTATTGTATAGGCAGCAAGGGCCTGAATGAGGTTGATGCCCATGGGAGCAGAGAGGAGGGGGCAGGTGCAGCTGCCATTTTGAAAGAATATTTTACTTTTTAAAAACTGATCAACAAATTGATCCAGATAAGAACAAAGAGCCATTTGTAAAACACCAAATCTGTACGGTCAGTTTGATTCTACTATCAACACCCCCCCCCCCATTATGTAAACAAACAAACAAAAACACTCCACTGGGTAAACCATTTGAAACTGCATCTGAACTCCTTTTAGTGAACAATAACCCACAGCATTAGCGGATAGGGGCATCTCAAAGCCAGGCAAACCTGGGCTCCAAGGCCCGCTTCTGACACATACTGACTCCATGACTGGGCAAATCATTTGGTCTCTCGGTATTTATGGAGCAAGTGCTGACTTGTATTAGTGGAGGGGATTTCTTCCCCTGGGAGTTCCCTCTTCCATTAAAACCCACAGAACTAGTCCCTAACCCTATCCCTATAAAATCAGAGCATTAAAATAATTTCTGAACTGAATTCCTGAATACTAACACATCCCTATAGTCAATAGTACTCTTTTCTGGGCTTTTAATGTTCTAGCATCCAAAAGGACAGATCACATGTGGTGTCTGGGATCAAAGTTTTGAGCCAAAGGACCTATGATTTGACTCCTGGTAAAGAAGGGAGCAAATAGATCCTCCTCCCCCACCCTTGCCAATCTGCAGAGGAGGTGAATGCTTAATTGCAAGGAGTGTCCCATTTCTGTATTCTTCAAGCTCTCTCTGGGGTATCAAATACAGACTTCATTGCCTGGTATCCAATACCTTCTGATATCTGGCCCCACCCAACTCTAGCCTTATCTTATGTTGCTTCCAGTACATTTTTTCTGTCCCCTTGTCCCTCTCTCCAAATTCTACCACTCCTTGGTAAGGCCCAGCTCAAATCCCCCTTCCTTCAGGAAGCCTTGCTGGACTACGTTGGCCCCTACTGATTTCTCCCATGCCCAACCTTCTGTGATGTTATTGACATATAGAATGATCATTCTAGAGCTAAAAAGGTATCTCCCATGTCATCTGGTCCAGTGGTGGTTGTCACTGTTATTTAGTTGTTTTTCAGGTATGTCCGACTCTTCATGACCCCATTTGGGGTTTTCTTGACAAAGATAGTAGAGTGGTTTGCTATTTCCTTGTCCAGCTCATTTAAAAGATGAGGAAACTGAGGCAAACAGAGTGACTTGCCTTAGGGTCACACAGCTAGTGAGTTTGAATTGAACTCAGGCCCTCCTGACTCCTGGGCTGGTACTCTATCCACTGTACTACTTAGCTGCCTCCCTCATTTTACAGAGGCAAATAAGGTGAAGTGTCTTGTCCTGGTAAGTGTTGTGCCAGATTTGAAGTTAGGAAGATGAGTCTTCCTGACTCCAGGCTCTGGCCCTTTATCTCTTGCAGTGTCCCCTAGCTGCCCCAGTCCAGTGGTATCAAACTCAAATAGAAATGGAGGCCACCAAACCCCGCTTCTAAGGATCCCAGCAGGTGACCTCTCAACTTAGAAAACCACAAATTAACATCATCTATGTTTTATTGTATTTATTTTGTTCAATATTGTTCAAGTACATTTTAACCTGCTTCAGGCAGCACTGGGGCTACCCAGGCCCAGGCTGAGTGTTTGACAACTCTGATCTGGCCCATTTCCCTCACTTTCCAGATGAGAAAATTAAGTGCCCCAATAAGTATCTGAGCTCAAATTCAGCATCCTTTCCACTATATTCTGGTCTGTAGTACCCCACTTGGAATTTGGTTCCAGAAACTGTTCCTTGCTCTCCATTTGTTGCATTGTGTTAGTCACGCCTCCTCTAAAGAGGAAGCCTCCTCCTCTTTGGTTCCTCTGTCGTACTGTGTCCTCATGCTGGCTGCACTGGAAGTATTCCATACTTAGGGATGGAGACATGGTCACCTGGTCACCGTTACTGGCAGTACCCAGTGCCAGCACACTCAAGTAAGTAGGCAGTCTGCATACTTCACCACATAGAGACTGATATTACTGCATCGGGAACTGGAATCATTGAATCCACTCAATATTCAGTCATTAATTAGTTATTTGTTAGTAATTCATGAATTAATTATTAATTAGTCATTAATTCAACCACCTACTGTGTTCAAGGCACTGGGCTAGGCCCTGGGGATGTGAATACAAAACAAACAAAACCAGGAGAATCATAGCATTCCGAGCTGGAAGGGACCTTAGTAATTATATGGCTCAACTCCCTCCTTCTACAGAGGAGGAAACTGAGATCTGCCCATGGTCTTATGTAGGATTCTATAACTAGACCTGGAAGGAATCTCAGAGGCCATCTAGTTCCTCATTTTACAGAATAGAAAACTGAGGCACAGGGAGCAGAAGGGACTTGTCCAAGGTCATACAACTAGTAAGTAGCAGAGGCAGGATTCGAGCTCAGGCCCTCAGATTCCACTATCTGTGTATCCACCCTCACCCTTTTCGTCACTCAGGCCCATTCTTTGGTGGATTTCATCTGAGTCCCCTAAACAAGTGTCCTTCAGTTTATGAAGTAGATATGTTACTGAAAAAATGTTCATACAGCACATTTTGGTCTCTTGAGGCATATGTGGAATGTGCTAGGGAAATTCAGTTTAAAAAACCATTTGGTTCCTTGAGTAAACAGAGTAAGCATGTCCTGCATGATTGGAATATTGAGGTCAGTCTTTCTTAAGGTAGGGCCTATCAGCAACATTCATTTCAATATGTGGTTCATAGACTTAGAGCTGGAAGGGACCCTTAGACATTATCAATTCTAACACCCTCATTTTGCAGATGAGGAAACTGGGCCAGGAGAGGGTAAGTGACTTGCACTTACCCTCACACAGCTAGTCTATGAGTTGGGATTCCAATGCAAGTCTTCTAGTCTCCCAGGCCAGATCTCTCTCTGCTCTACCATGCTGCTTTTCATTCAAAGGACCATGGGCTGCCAATGTCATCATTCATTTTCGTGCTCTGACTCTCAGCTGATTTGGCCTTGCTTAGGTAGACAGAGACTGACAGCTTGGGTCTACAGACTCACAGATCTAAGAGCTAGAAAGGACCTCAAAGGAACATCTACTCTAGCTCTTGGCCTTTGGACAAGTTGGGCATGTCTTCCATTTCTAAGTCATTTGCTCGATGAGACAACTGAGGGAGAAGAAGGGAGGTGCTTTGCCTAGGGTCTCATAGCTAGTAAGGGTCAAAAATGGAACTTGAACCCAGGTTTCTCTCACTCTAATGCTAGCTCTCCATCTACTACACCATACTGCCTCTCATGATATGAACCATACCTTGGATTGATAGAGTGTCTTATTTCCAAAATGCTTTTATTTCCAGGACATCCCTCTGTGCTTTTTATCCATTGGGCCATTCGATCCCCATGACTATAGGACACCCTAGGGTACTCCTGGGAAACTGATGTATGTGTGTGTGTATGTCCTCCTCCTTTCCCTATCTAGCCGTGTGGAGATCTCTGGAGGCTACTATGAATACATTGATGTCAGCAGCTGCCAGGATATCATCCATCTCTACCACCTGCTGTGGTCGGCCACCATCTTGAATATAGTAGGACTCTTCTTGGGAATCATCACTGCAGCCATTCTTGGAAGCTTTAAAGATATGGTAAGGAGAGAAGAGGGAGTCCTGGGGCACAAAACATCCTGCTTGTAGTGCCCTGAGGGGAGGGGGAGAGAATGAGATCCAAAGTTTGGAAACCAGGTAAATCTACTTTGAGTACATAATGTTTTGAATGGAATGGAGGAAGGGAAGCAGAGAGAGAGAGAGACAGAGAAAGAGAGAGATGCAGCATGATATCATTTAAAGAATCTTGGCCTCAGAGTTAGGATACTAGTCTGTATAGGATATCTCTGAAAGTATGAAGGGGAGATAGTGGTACAGAAATGGAGTGGTTGACTTCTCTGGCACATTCATGACATAAAAAAGAGATTGATAACTCTTAGTCGAATGTGTATTGTCTCCCCCTCCTCTAACATAAGTTCCCTGAGGGCAGGGACTATCTCTTTTGTACTTCTCTTTCTGGCACTTAAAACAGCTCCTTCCTATGTACTTGGGAAGCATTTAATAAATGCTTTGTCATTCATTCTCCATTCATTCATTCGTGGCATGCTCCTCGGGTGCCATCTGAGGCCCTCTTCTGGTTGCCTTCTTCTTGAGATGCTCCAGTTTGTGAGAATCCTTGAGAGTTGCCATCCAGAACTCAACTGGCCAATCCCATGTAGTGTTCTGTCTCTGACAAGGAGCTGAAGGCTTATTGGGCTCCCCTGGCATTCATTTTGCCTCCCGTTGGTCACCTGACTTGGTTCATTTCTCCACTCCATCTGGCTGCTTTCTCATCAGCCAGCTTACCACGTGGTCTTTCCATTGCCCTTTGGGTCAGATACAACTTTGATTCTTGTGAGACTGTGATATTCCAAGAGTTGACACCATTCAACACTCCTTGGAGGAAGATTTCTGTTGAAAAGTTAGGTCTTTGTCTTGGGGAATAGGATCATTTCTCAAATGCAATTCAGCCCACCGTTCTCCTGCCTGTTTACTATTGAGCCCAGATGACTGTCCATCTGCAGGGCCACCTAAGCTCCATTACTAGAAGCAGATAATCAAGCCCTGATGGATGGATGTATGAGCATTTATTAACCATTGTATGCCAGGCACAATGCTAAGTGGTAGAGGGAGGGAAGTGAGGGAGACAAAGGGAAGAGAGGAAAAGAGAGGAATATCTGTGATTTCCCAGGTGAGGAAATTCCCTCCATCAATGCAAGTTGGCACCTCTCTGTCAGGAGGTTATAGCGTATTTCCCATGATAACATAGTACACAGTGTCTCCTGTCCTAAATGCTAGAGAGAAGAGTGAAGGGGTAGCCTTTCTGCCTCCTATGGGCACACTAATTATATAAACGCTGACTTCTGTTTTTCTCCAATGGAATTGCCCGATTCCCAAAATCCTTTAGTGACTGGAAATATTGGTCACTTGGATTCCTTTGGGATTTCTCCCCCTCCCCCCCAGTTTTGTCCCAGAGTTTGCCCAGAGAAAGGTTTCTTTTTGTTAGTGAAAGGTTGGCTTTTGGCAAACCTTCAGAGCAGGCCCAGCAGGGGCCTCCCTTTCCTCATCTTTTTTCCACCTTGGGTGCCTCCTTCCTTCCCCCACCCCAGGCCATTGGTGCCCTGATCCTCACACAAACCTGCCTTGCTTATCTGTCATTTATACCTAGCTCTGAATGACCCCTCCCCCCAACCTTCCCCCCATTCCACAGCTGCACATTCCCAGACTTCCCAGCTGGGGTGCTAGAGGGCTTAGTTGTCTAAGAAAGGAATTGCAGGTCTCTGTGAACTGTGGGGAGTGGGGGATAGGGCAGTTAATGAGGCTTTCCTTTGACTCACACACCCTCTATTCCCCCAAGGCCCCCAAGGATATTTGGGCAGGATATTAGTGGTGGAATTGTGTTAGTGGAGGGGTGCCCACCACCTGCTGCTGCCTCTAAAGCAGATGAATATCACAGTTCTGCATCTACCCTCCCTCCCAATACTTCTTTCATTTTCTGGAAAGCCAAATGGATGATGGGAGGAAACTGCTTTGTGTCGACTCTGGAGGAACAAAAAGAGGAAATTTTTATCACCTGTGGTCATGCAGGTGAAGGATTCTTGCAAAGATTTGGCTCTTGGGGTGGGGCTCCCCATGGGAGACCTGGGGAGAGCAGAGGAGCCTAGGTAGGATCCAGAGTTCCTGGATTACTGTGTATTTCCATCGAGGGGGAGCTGCATGGCTATTTTTAGGGGAGCGGTTCTCCATGTCAGAGGAGCCTAGTATGCTAAGTGAGAAGGAATCTTAGACTATCTCTCTAGTCATAGGAGCATAGATTTAGAACCAGAAAGGATCGTGGAGACCATCAAGTCCTGACTCCAAATTTTACAGGGTGGAAAACTGAGTCCTAGATAGGTGATGTGATGAATCTAATCTGGTGCCCTGACCAGAGACAAGACTTAAATTCAAACCCAGAACCTCAGACTCCAAGTCAGTCCCAATTGTGTGATTACACCAGGCTTCCTCTTAGAAAGGCCATGAATTATTCTAAGTGGGTACCCATCTTGAATCATCTTTATTCTGTCCTGCCACTAGGTACCCATGATTACTTTAAAGTGTGGGTGAAAGTGCCAGCCTTACTTATAAAGGATGATACACTCTCTCTCTTGACCTGAGGTGCCTGCAATTAGATGTCAGTCTACAAGCATTTATTAAGTATTATTACATTCCAGGCATTGTGCTAAGTCCTGGGGATATAAAGAAAGGCAAAAACACAGACCCTGTCCTCGAGGATTTTCCATTTTACTTTGGCAGTCAACTCATCAGTAACTGATATACACAGATACACAATAACAAGATCTATACAGAGTAGGTGGAAGGTGATCTTGGAGGGAAGGCATTGGGGAGGGGTGGGAGATGGAATTGGAGAAAGCACAGGAGGTAGGATTCCAGTTGAGTCTTAAAGGGGAAACTGGGAGGCCAAAGTGAGGAGGTAGAACATTCCAGGCATGGGGGAGAAAGCCAGTGTGACTAGATCATAGACCAGTAAGAGGAATAAATTGTAATGTGGGGAAAGGGAAGAAAAGTGAATGAGCATTTATTAAACATCTCTTAGGTTCCAAACACTGTGCTAAATGCTTTACAAATATGTCATTTGATCCTCAGTGATGATTGTCAAGGTAGGGAAGGGGTGAGAGGGTGAAGAAAAAAGCTCAGCATTCATTGCTTTGGGCAAATGCAGTCAGGTGTCCTGGCCCAGTAAGTCATGTCTTAATGCGGGGACTTTTTACTTTTTTGGGGTCCTAGACACCTTGGACAGTCTGGGGAAGCCCTTCTCAGAATCACGGTTCTAAAGGCATCAAATAAAAGTATAGAGTCAATGATGTTGAATTTCACTTAGACTATTTTTTAAAACAAGGTCATGAAACTCAGATTAAGAAGCTGTACCTAAGTGAGAACAAATGCCTTGACAAGATCCCTTTGGAAGGATGCTTGTGTGACAGTGGGGAAAACCTTGGTTCTGGGATTACAGGAAGTGGGTTTCAATCCCACTTCCGACAATTACTACTGTGTGGCCTTAGGCAGGAAATTCCCTTCCTCTCCTTGGGCCTCAGTTTGCTTTTCTGTAAAATGAGGGAGTCAGACTGGAAGGAGTCAGATGGATTTGGAGCTCTTTCAGCTCTGGATCTAGGAATCTGTCAACAGGAGACAAGTGGGAAGTAGTGAGCCCCTCGAGAAGGAAGGAGAGGGCACTAAAGAGGGTTCAGAGGATGAGGTGAAAAGGGGTAGTAGGGAGCACAGAAGACATAGCACCCCTGGCAGAGGGGATGGCATATGAGAAGAACCAGCAGCAAAGGAGCATGGGAATATGGGCAGCCCTTCTTTGGTTTCCATTTGTACTCCAGTCTTCTGCATTTCCTTGGCCTTTGACCTTTGAGGGAAAGGGTTTGTAGAGGAGATAGGCAAAAAGACATTCAGGGAAAGGGGGATTCCTTGAGAGAAATTCATCATCTTTGATTTCATCAAAGGATTTTTGCTTCCAAATACTACTTTTGTAGCTGGAACTGGGAAATGGGGAGTGGAGGAAAACAAGGAAGAAAGCAAAGAATGGCCAAGCAGTAACAGAGATAGAATCAGAGATCAAGCGACTAGATGAGGAGAGCTCTGTGACTGTTGGCAAGTCTCTTACCCGCCTGAGCCTCAGTTTCTTTTGCTGTAAAACAAAAAAGTCGACCTAGTCAACCATAGAATTTAGAGCTATGAAAGACTTTGTAGATCACCTAGTCCAACCTCCTCATTTTAGGTGATCATTAAGATCTTTTCCATCCAGGTGTGTGCTGGTAAATGTTTAACAACTGGCTGTCCGGGAGGAAAAATGTATACAGGGCATGTTTTTACATTTAATCTACATTACTAATGTTTTCCCTATCACTTTCTCAGACCTAGACAATCAACAGAACAATAAATCAAGCCCTGATTTGTAGCATTTGCCAATTTCTAAAGCATATATGCTCACACCGAAAATTGAACAATCAGCTTTCAGGAGCCAGTTTGAGCTGACTTCAGCATAACTTTGCTTCCAGCTCTAAATGCCACAATCTCCTGATTGTAAAATATAAGATGGTAGTCATGGTTTCAAAGGAAGGACTTGACTCACTTTGATCACTGTACCAAAAATAAGAAAAAACTAAAGACACTATTGAATTCTGGTGAAGGAAAACCTTGAACTGAGAAGGATACTGTTTGGAGAGGCAGATCCCACCCTGCTAAGAAGGGAGCCAAAGACAGGGCAGCCAATCAGTAGAAAATGAAAATAGCTAATCTCAGGTTAGAAATAGCCAAGAGTATTAAATGATAGCCCTAGATAGGAAAAGGCATTAATAGGATTTTTTCACCCCCCAAAGCATTCTTTTTATTGCCTTTATTATCTTTTTTTCAAAAAGAACTGGACTTTTAAAGAATCAGCAAATCATCTAACCCAACCCCTTCCTTCTCTATCTGGCTAAACTAGGCCCCGAAGGTTACCCAGCAAGGTAGTGGCTGAGTCAGGACTCACACCCAGGTCCCCAAACTCCTAGGCATGTGTTCTTTCCATAACATCATGGTGCCCCTTGTCTACATGGTTTTTAGAAAACAAAACCACTCTCTAGCCCATTCAACTTTGCACAAGGATAATTTATGGATTGTTTGGTCTTTTTTAAACAGACTCCTACAATTCCGGCAATGAATTGTTCAGTGGAAAGTACCCATCCGAGGGTCTCTTACTACTCGCGGCCTCAGATAACACCGTACAATACTTACTGTCATAGTACGCCCCATCTGCCGCCCTATTCGGCTTACGACTTTCAGGTATGTTTCATTAGGAAATGCCTCCTTTCTTTCTTTCCTTCCTTCCTTCTTTCTTTCCTTTCTTCTTCCCCTTTCCCCTTTCCCCTCTTTTCCTGTCCTTTCCCCTTTCCCTTCTCCCCTCCTTTCCTTTCCTTCCCTTTCCTCCCCTTTCTCCTTTTCTTTCTTTTCCTTTCCTTTCCTTCCCTTTCCTTCTCTTTCCTTCCCTTTCCTTCCCCTTTCCCCTTTCCTTTCCTTCCCTTTGCCCTTTCCCTTTTCCTTTCCTTCCCTTTCCTCCTCTTTCTCCTTTCCTTTCCTTCTCTTTACTTTAATTTCCCCTTTCCCCTCCTTTCCTTTCCTTTCTGTTCCTTACCTTCCTTTCCCTTTCCTTTCTTCTCCCTCTCTCTGTTCCTTCCCTTCCCTCCCTTTCTTTTCCTCTCCTCTTCACCCTTTTTCTTAATAATCACTCTAAAAGATGTGTGTTTTTCTCTTTGTGTTTGACATGATATTCATTTCCAGATAGATTCCCCCTACTCTCATCAATCCTCCTTTTTTGGTTGAGCCTCAGGATGGCTAGAGTGACATAGACAAGGTATCCCCAGCCACATGCCCCTGCAGCACCTCTGTGGATAAAGAAAGACCTCAGGACCTTGCATTGCCCTAGTTTGTGTCACTCTGACTAAAATGGCGGGAAACTGATATTCTTCTAATTGGGTTAACATTGGCATCCCCTGGCTTGGGGAATTCAGCTGTGCTTCCTGAGAATGGTTTTTAACAATGAGCATGGGGGATGGACAGCAGCTGAAATAGTCATGTGCAAGAGACCTCAAGGTGGTCAGTGTCCCTAGATCACTGAGTATGCAGGCATGGAGCATAAGGTATAAGAAGACTGGAAAGGGGGCCAGATAATGAAGGGCTTTCAATGCCAAAGGATTTTACATTCAATACTGGAAGTAATAGAGAGTCAACAAAAGTTCTTTGGGGATGGGGAAAAGGGTGACATGGTCAGACCTGCACTTTAGAAAGATCACTTTGATGACCGAGAGGAGGAAGGACTGGAGTGGGGAGAGACTTGAGACAGAGAAACCATTGCAGCTGGTGCAATAATGTAGGAGTGGGGTGATGAGGGTCTGCACCAGGAAGGTGGCTGTGTCAGAGGAGAGAAGGGGGCATACACCAGAGATGTTACAAAGGTGGAAATGACAAGATGACACAAGATTAGATATGGGGAGTGAGGGTTAGTGAGGAATCCAACGTGACTCTTAGCTAATGGGCGTGAGGGACTAGGAGAATGGTATTGTCCTTCTACAGAAGGTAGAAGCAGGGGGTTTTAGGGGTAAAGATAATGAGTTCTGTTTTAAACATGTTGAGTTGAAGATGTCTATTGAACATCCACTTTGAGATCTCTGGTTGGCAGGTGGAGATGGAAATCAGAAAGGTAGTAGACTAAAACAGCAGTCTCAGTTTATCTTTCATTTGAAAGTGCTGAGTTACTAAACCAATTCAAAACATCATTCAAAAGAAACAAGATAGGTAAAAGGGGAGGGGAGAGTCAGGGAGTGGGTAAAGAAGTATTGTATATTAAAGTATATTTATGTGAAGAAATCAGAAACTGGGGGAGAGGGAATGGAGAGGAAAGCAGAGCATGACTGAACAGTCCCCTAGATTTGGGGAAAACAAATTTCAAAAGGTTTGGAAAAAAGATACACAGGATCCCATGGAAACTTTATACAGAAATTCAGCCCAGGGAGGTTGGGAAATGCTTGAAGGGAATTCTGATGATCCAAAGGGGAACATTTCAACAAGAAGGAAAAATGAGATTTGTCTGAAGAGGCAGATGTGGCTGCCTAGGGAACTCACTAACCAAATTAGTTTTTATAAAAGATCTGTACAAAAGATAGATGTAAGTCTGAGGAACACAGGATGAGTATAAGGGCTGTAAAAAATGAGGTTAGGAGTGCTGAATCTAAGGACAGCAACTCCATTTCCAAGCAACAGCCTTAGAAAGGAAAGACCCAGAGAAGGGACTTGGCTGCTGCTTGGGGTAGAAGAAACAAAACTGACTAATTCTTACTTTGCTCCTGTTTTCCCTGCCAAGGAGAATGATCCTTGTGCTAGAAATGCCAAAACAAAAATGGCTAAGATGGAATTGATACCCAAGGTAAATAAGGGAACCTCTAGCTGATCCTCAATGAGTTCAAGTCACCAGGCCGAAAGGATGAAAGAATGGGAGGACATGATCACTAAGCCACTATTATTGATATTTTTTCTGTTATATTTTTATTAAATTATTTTATTTGTCTTCAATGTTCTACAATCACTTCCATATATCTTAGATTTTTTCCCCTCCCTCCCTCTCCTTCTCCCCTACCTTCCTACTTCCTCCCTGAGATGGCATACAATTCTCATAGGTTCTACACATATATTCCTATTAAACACCCCTTCACCTTAGTCATGTTACATAGAAGAATTAAAAGGAATAGGAGAAATCATAAAACAAAACAAAACATAATACAAAAGAAAATGGTCTGCTTCATTCTGTGATCCAATTCCATAGTTCTTTCTCTGGATGTGGAAGGCATTTTGCCTCAAGAGTCCATTGGGAATTTTTTAAGTCCTTGCATTGCAATGAAGTACTAAGTCTACCAAAACAATTCCTCGCACACTGTGGTTGTTGCTGTGTACAAAGTTCTCCTGGTTCTGCTCTTTTCACTCAGCATCAGTTCATATAAGTCTTTCCGGGCCTCTCTGAAGTCTTCCTGTTCATCATTTCCTATAGCACAATAGTATTCCATTACATTCATATACCACAACTTGTTCAACCATTCCCCAATGGATGTGCATCTCCTTGATTTCCAGTTTTTGGCCATCACAAAGAGAGGTGCTATAAATATTTTTGTATGTGTGGGACCCTTTCCCATTTCTATGATCTCTTTGGGATACAGTCCTAGAAGCAGTATTGCTGGGTCAAAGGGTATGCACATTTTTGTAGTCCTTTGGGCATAGTTCCAAATTGCTCTCCAGAATGGTTGGATCAGCTCACAGCTCTACCAATAATGAATTAATGTTCCAATTCTCCCACATCTTCTCCAACATTTATCATCTTCCTGTTTTGTCATGTTAGCCAATCTGATAGGTATGATGTGGTACCTCAGAGTTGTTTTGATTTACATCTCTCTAATCAGTAGTCATTTAGAGCATTTTTATATGTCTATAGATAGCTTTAATTTCTTCCACTGGAAGCTGCCTATTCATATCTTTTGACCATTTATCAATTGGGGAATGACTTGTACTCTTGTACCTTTGACTCAGTTCTCTATATATTTTAGAAATGAGGCCTTTATCACAGGCACTAGTTGCAAAAGTTCTTTCCCAGTTTTCTGCTTCCCTCCTAATCTTGGTTGCATTGGGTTTGTTTGTGCAAAACCTTTTCAATTTAATGTAATCAAAATTATCCATTTTCCACTTCATAATGTTCTCTGTCTCTTGTTTGGTCAAAAAATTCTCCATTCTCCATAAAGCTGACAAGTACACTATTCCTTGCTCCCGTAATTTGTTTAAAGTATCAGTCTTTATAGCTAGATTATGTATCCATTTGGACTTTATTCTTGTGTGCGGTGTCAGGCATTGGTCTATGCCCAGTTTCCACCACACTGTTATCCAGTTTTCCCAGCAACTTTTGTCAGACAGTGAGTTCTTATCCCAGAAGCTGGGGTCCTTGGGTTTATCAGACAGTAGATTGCTATATTCATTGACTACTGTGTCTTGAGTACCTAATCTATCCCATGGATCTATCCCTCTGTTTCTTAGCCAGTACCAAGTGGTTTTGATAATTGCTGCTTTACAATACGATTTGATATCTAGTAGGGCTAGGCCACCTTCCCTAGCATTTCTTTTCATTAGTTCCCTTGATATTCTGGACCTTTTATTTTTCCAGATGAATTTTGATATTATTTTTTCTAGCTCTAGAAAATAATTATCTGGTAGTTTGATTGGTATGGCACTGAATAAGTAAATTGATTTAGGTAGAATTGTCATTTTTATTATATTAGTTCGTCTACTCACGAGCAACTGATTTTTTTCCACTTACTTACATCCAACTTTATTTGTGCAAAAGGTGTTTTGTATCAATTTTATTGGTTTTTTTCATAAAACCAAGTCAGTTTTATTTATTAGTTCAATAGTTTTCTTAATTTCAATTTTGTTCATCTCTCCTTTGGTTTTCAGTATTTCTAATTTGGTATTGGGGGCTTTCAATTTGTTCTTTTTTGAGCTTTTTCAGTTGCATGCCCAAGTCATTGATCTCCTCTTTCTCCATTTTATTCATGTAGGCAGTTAAAGATATAAAACTTCCCCTAAGAACTGCTTTTGCAGTATCCCATAAGATTTGGTAGGTGGTCTCATTGTTGTCATTCTCTTGAATGAAGTTGTTGATTGTTTCTATGATTTGTTGTGTAACCCACTCATTCTTTAGGATTAGATTATTTAGTTTCCAATTAATTTTTGGTTTATCTTTCCATTGCCTTTTATTACATATAATTTTTATTGCATCATGATCTGAGAAGGATGCATTGACTGTCTCTTCCTTTCTGCACTGCATTGTGAGGTTTTTATGGTCTAGTACATGGTCAATTTTTGTATATGTGCTATGTACTGCTGAAAAAAATGTATATTCCTTTCTATCCTCATTCAGTTTTCTCCAGAGATCTATCATATCTACCTTATTCAGAGTTTTATTCACTTCCTTAACTTCTTTCTTGTTTATTTTGAGGTTAGATTTATCAAGTTCAGAGAGGGGGAGGTTATTAGTGATATTTTCAAGACTGTGGAGAAAGGGAGAAGTACCATGGGTCTGAAGAAAGTCATTGACCCACTTTTCAAAAAAAAGAAGAGACCAGAGTAGGTACACTACAGGTCAGTGAGCTTAACATTTATTCATGGCAAAATCTAGAATGGATTCTTAAAGATATGGTTACTGAACATCTAGCAAAGAAAGCAATGATTATAACGAGTCAGAGGGGCTTCATCGAGAGTGGTCTATGCCTGGCTAACCTCATTCCTTTTGACAGGGTTGCTTAACTAGCAACTCAAAGGAATGCAATGAATACAGTTTACCTGGGCTTTAGCAAAGAGTTTGATAAAGACTCTCCTGGGGTTCTGGTAGCAAATGAGGAGAGATGGAGATTAGACAGTAATCCAGGTAAATGGTTTTGGAGCTGCTTGGATGGCTGGGCTCAAAGAAGAGTTGTTAATGATTTGCTCTGACCCTGGCAGGTGTGTGGTATACTGCCTGGGAAATCTGGGCTGTTGAATATTTTTATCACTGACTTGGCTAAAGGCACAGATAGCGCACGTCACTTTTGAAGATAATACAAAGCTAGGAGGGTCAGCTCACACACTGGATGATGAGTTAGGATCCAAAGAGATCTCAACAGGCTAGCACACTGGGCTAAAGAAAATGAAATTCACTAGGGGCAAATGGAAAGTTTTACATTTTGATTCAAAAAAATTTTTTAAAAAATTACAAGTACAGGGAGAAACCTGGTTAGACGGTAGCTGATAGCACAGTGGATAGAGAACTGGGCCTGGAGTCAGGAATACCTGTGTTGTTCAAATCTGGCCTCAGATACTCACTAGCTATGTGGCCCTGGATGAGTCACTTAAGCTCTGCCTCAACTATAAAATGGGGATAATAATAGCACCTACCTCCCAGGGTTGTTGTGAGAATCAAAGGAGATAATATTTCTTAAAAGCACTTGGAACAGTACTTGGCGCATAGTAGGTGTCATGCAAATTCTTATTCCCTTCTCTTTCCCTATTTGTGTGTTGTCTGTCAACACATAAACAAATTGAATGTCAATTTCTTGAGGGAAGGGACTGTTTCTGCCTTTATTAGTATCTCTAGCACTTAGTACAATGCCTAGCATATGATAGGTGCTGTATAAATGCTTCTTTTCCCTTCCCTTCCCAGTTTTCCTGGAGCTCAGTACATATCAGTTGTTGTTCAGTCATTTTTCAGACCCCATTTGGAGTTTTCTTGGCAGAAATCTTGGAGTGGTTTGCTATTTCCAACTCATGTTACAAAGGAGGAAATTGAGGCAAACAGGGTGAAGTGACTTGCCCAGAGTCACACAGCTTGTAAGTGTCTGAGGTCAGATTGGAACTCAGGAAGAGGAGTCTTCTTGACTCCAGATTTGAGGCAGGGAGACCAACCAGCAGGCTATTGCAATAGTCTAGGCAAACAGGAGAGGAGTCCGTAGATTTTCTGATCTTCCTACTTTTCCTTCCCCTATGTTTGCTATTTTGGTGGAGTTAGTCTCATTGAAAGTCAGACTGGGTGCCCCTGAACAATTATTTCTAGATTCATTCATTCATTCCCTCATTCATTCAACAAAAATGTATCAAGTACCAGCTCACAATACCACACCAGGCCTCAGGCTGACACAGAGATTTACAGACAGCACCACCTCCCACCTGGTCAGAGTTTTGCCCTGGCCAAAGCTGGTTCCAAATGTTACTGCATTATAAATATATTCTGACCAAATGCCGCATGATGTTGTGAACATGCCATTAGAATGTCAATTATCTCAGCACCCACTTGTGACATTTATAACACTGCTCCTATAGAATTAGTCACCCCTTTTATATTATTTCCCTTGACATATTTTGATAAAAATCAATGCACTCTGTGAGAGGAATAGGAAATCTATAATAGATGAAGATGAAAATTCCTGACAAGTTGATTTGTTTCTTTGGATAAAGAACCTTCGAAGAACAGTGTAGAAATGCTTTGGGGACCTTATTTCAGCTTGAAATAAAATAAATTGCTTTTAGTTTCCTCCTCTGTCAAGTGGGAGAGGGGGTAGCCTAGAGAGCGTCTGAGGACCCTTCCAGGCTCTAGTGCTAGGATCCTATATGTGACCTTGGTGAAGTCCTTTCCCTTCCCTGGGCCTCAGTTTCCTCCTCTGTAAAATGAAGGGGTTAGACTAGAGCACCTCTGAGGTCAGCAAGCAGACCCTAACTCGTGGGCATATTATCTAGCAAGTAATATCTGGTGTTTTTTTCATTCACAAATGGAGGATGGTACTTGCAGTTACAATGATAAACATATCTGTATAGGATAGGCAACAAACAAGGAATGTAGTAGAGGAAGGGAAGAAAGGAGAGATGGAAGGAAAAAGCATTCAAGTAGAGACAGTTCTTGTCCTCAAGGAGTTTATATTTTGCCTCCTTTTGTTTTAAATTTTTTCCCAATTGTTTAAGCATTTACTTTTCCCACTCTGGCCCTCTCCATCAAATACAGAGCTGATGTTCTAATGAGGGATACCACTCCACAGGAGAGTTGGTGACTAAGGAGAGGAGGGGAGGTTATATTATGAAGGACTCTGAACACTGAACAGAGGATTTTATATTTGATCATGGAGGTGATAGGAGGCCACTGAAAGTGATTGAATGGGGGGGGGGGTGTCAGCCCTGTGCTTTAGGAGGATCAATTTGGCAGCTGAGTGGAGGATAGATTTGAGGCAGGTGAACCCACCAGCAGGTGTGGGGTGAGGACCCTGCACCAGGGTGGTGGAAATGTCAGAGGTGAAAAGGTGGTGTATATAAAGAATATTATGTAGGTAAAGTCGACAGGACTTAGCAAGTAATTGGGATGAGAGAGAGGGGAGATGGGAAAGAGAGTGAGGAGAATGTCCCATAGGTGATGAGGTCCTAAATCAGGGTGGGGAACCTGTGGCCTCGAGGCCTCATGTGGCCTTCTAGGTCCTCAAGTCCTTTGACTTAACAGGACCACACTTGAGGGCTTAGAGGGCCGCATGAGGCCTCAAGGCCTGCAGATTCCCCACGCTTGGACTCAGTTATGCTGGTAGTTGGGTGAGTAGGGAGAATCAGATGCGAAAAGCGTTGTGGAAGTAGAAGCAACAAGATTTGACACCTTACTGGATGAGGGAGGTGAGTGAGAGCAAGGAAGTGAAGATGACCCTGAGGGTGGGAGCCTGGAAGGATGGTGGTGTCCATGATGGAAATAGGAAAGTTTGGAAAAGAGGTGATTGTGGAGGGGCCTCAGACGCTCTCTAGGCTACCCCCTCTCCCACTTGACAGAGGAGGAAACTAAAAGCAATTTATTTTATTTCAAGCTGAAATAAGGTCCCCAAAGCATTTCTACACTGTTCTTCGAAGGTTCTTTATCCAAAGAAACAAATCAACTTGTCAGGAATTTTCATCTTCATCTATTATAGATTTCCTATTCCTCTCACAGAGTGCATTGATTTTTATCAAAATATGTCAAGGGAAATAATATAAAAGGGGTGACTAATTCTATAGGAGCAGTGTTATAAATGTCACAAGTGGGTGCTGAGATAATTGACATTCTAATGGCATGTTCACAACATCATGCGGCATTTGGTCAGAATATATATGAATTTTGTATATATTGAACTTGAGAGAGCTCTGGCACTTATGTTGGAAATGTCCAATTAGGAATTGGTCAAGTGAGACTGAATCTCATAGGGGAAACTGAGACTGAATATAGATCTGTCTAGAGATAATTATGAAACCCAGGAGAACTTATAAGGTCACTGAGAGAACATAGAAAGAAGAGTCTGGGGTCTAGGAGAGCCCCTTGGGGAAGACCTATAGTTAGAGGGTAGGATGTGGAGGATGAGCCAGCAAAGGAAGACTGAACAGGAGAGGTCAGAGAGGTAGGAGGAGAACCAGGAGCAAGCAATGTCATGGAAAACTGGAAAGGACAAAGTATCTAAGAGGTGAGGGTGGGTGGTCAGCAGTGTCAGATGAAGCAGATAGGTTAAGGAGTATCAGGACTGAGAAAAGATCATCAGATCTGGCAAATCAGAAATCATTGGTAACTTTGGAGAGAGCAGTTTCAGTTGAGTGGTGAGGTTGGAAGTCAAATCAGAAGCTGTGTGACTTTGGTCCAGTTAACTGCCCCGCTCTGGACCCCTGTTTCCTCCTCGTAGAAACAAAGGCAGATGTTCTAAGGGTCCTTCGTAATCTAAATTCCTTATTATTTGTGAAGGTCCCTTCTAGCTCAAAGGCCTTTGAAGCGAATGATTGCTAACGTTTATACAGTGCTTAGCATGTGCCAGGCACCATGCTGGCTCATCTATAATTTTTATCTCAAAAGAACCCTGGGAAGTAGATGCTATGGTCCCCATTTTTACAGAAGAGGAGTCAGGCAATTAGAGGTTAAGTGATTTGGCCACCAAGGTCACACATCTAGTAAGGATCTGAGGTTGGATTTGAACTCAGGTCTTTCTGACTCCAGGCCCAGACTCTGTTCACAGTGCCATTTAGTTTCCTCTAAATAAGGTTAAAGAAGCAGCAGTCAATACAAGAGACTTCACTTTTTATAATATAAGATAGCAAGTATAGGCAGCTAGGTAGAGCCATGGATAGAGCACCAGATCTGGAGTCAGGAAGACCTGAGTTCAAATCTGGCCTCAAACATTTGCTAGCTGTATGACACTGGGACAGTCAAATAACCCTTTATTTGCCTCAGTTTCCTCATCTGTAAAACTGGGATAATAGTAGTACCTACTTCCTAGGGTTATTGTGAGTATCAAATGAGATAAAAATTGTAAAGCACGTAGCACAGTTCTTGGCACATAGCACTCTATGTTAACTGTTATTAATAAGAACAATGAATTGTGAGGATGAAATGAGATAATGCATGTAAATTACTTTGCAGACCCTAAATGAGATGGAAATGTGAGCTTATTGTTAGAAGTTCACATGTAGTAGGTATTTGGTGTAGTAAACAGAGGGCTGGCCTTGCAGTTGGGAAGCCCTGGGTTCATATGTGGTCTCTGCCCCATACCAGCCATGTTCTCCCCAGCCCTCGTATTGAAGGTAGTCAGCCACAGAGCCCAAACCTGCTCTTCTGGAGTCATTGCTGAGGGGAGAGCAGGAAGCTGAGAGGTATAAGCTTCTGTTTGAGGAAGATCTCTACCTAAGTCTTTGAAAACAGATCTTCTTTCTTCCTCCCATTTGAGAGGTAGTATCCCAGAAAGAACGTTGGATTTGGAAATATAAGAGGACCCAAGTTTAAAACCTGATTCCATATCTAGTGACTTTCTGAGCCTCAGTTTCATCAGATAAAAATTAAGGGGTTGGAATGGATGATTTCCAAGATCCCTTCCATTTTGAAATCCTCGAACCCTCCCTCTCTTCTAAACAGAGGGGCATGGGACGACCAAGGACAAAAGGCTGTGCACACTGTCAGATGTGGGCATGTTCTGGTTCAGGCCTTCTTAAACTTTTTCCACTAGAGATTCCTTTATGCATTTTGGCAATGTTAGTTGGCATTGTGTGGCATAATGGCATGCATAGTGCAAAGTGCACATGCTTTGTGTTCAGAACCAAAGCTGCAGTGAAGTTGTGCAATGCAACATGGGCAGATGCTGATGGAAACACCTCAGATTCGTTATGTGTTTAATTTTGCATTAATCTTTTGTCGTTGTGTTTTTAGAAACCTTTTACTTTTGCAAAATTTTTCTTGACCCCATGGAGCCATGACCCACAGTTTAAGAAATGCTGGTTTAGGGTAGTTTGCTTAGTTTTTCTTTATTACAAAGAGAGTTCACTCTGGAAGGGAAGATGTATGTTTTTCCAGAATTCCCTGTGATATAAAGACAAAAGGCAAAAAAACCTGTTGGCTTGTTTTTGACAGAAAAGAGCTCATATGAACATTTCTCTTGAGTATCCAAGCTCAGCTTTCTTTCAGTGTTCTCAGTATAGTTTTACCAGGTAATAGTAACTGACATTTAAAAAACCTTTCAAGTTTGCAAAGAAAACATTATTTTATCCTTTATTTCTCTTTGTAAATGCTTTCTCTCGGGGTCACAGATTTACAGCTGGAAGGGACCACACAGGCCATCTACTCCAACCCTTTCATTTTACAGAGGAGGAAAGCCCAGGGAGAGGACTTGCCCAAGGTCACACATAGGATCTGAGCTCTAGAGCTGGAAGGGACTTCAGAGACTATCTAGTCCAACTTCCTCATTTTACAGAGGAGGAAGCTGAGGTCCAGAGAGGTTAAGAGACTTGCCCAAGGCTACACAGCTAGTAAGTGATAGAGCCAGGATTAGAACCCAGTGTCTCTGACTCCAAAGGAGTTAGCATCCTTCCTACCACACTACACTCCTACATTTACTGTCATTTCCCAAGGACTCCCTGAAGCCCCCACCATTGAACCAAATTGTAACAAGTACAGTCAAGCAAAAGAAATCAATACCTCAGCAATGTCTGAAAATATCTGCCTCATTCCATAACTGTGGCCCATCGACTCTGTACCTAGAGATGGGAAACACGGTTGCCTTCCAGTCTTCAGAAGTTGAGATTGGTCGGGTTAGGTTCTAAAGTCTCCCAGAATTAGTGAGAATTCTGAACCTTTTAATATTGATCTCCTTTATGTTATAATAGTCATCACGAAAATAGTTCTGATTCTGCTTACTTCCCTCTCCATCTGTTCATAGAAATCTCCCCAAGTTCCTCTGAGTTTCTTTATATCTGCCAATTCTTATACAGCAGTCTTTCATTATATTCGTAAGTCAGGCAGTGTGATATGTGAAAAGAAAATAAAAGTACAGAATCTGGAGTTAACAGCCCCGGGTTCAAATCCCCTCTCTGACTATTATTATCTGTATGACCTTGGGTAAGTTATAGACAAGAAAGAACTGGAAGAGACTTCATCTGAAAAATGAGAGGATTTCAACTGGATGGCTCGTCTCTGAGATTCCTTACAATTCTAAATCTAGGATCCAGCGGTGTGATCTTTGGCAAGTCATTTCCTGGGCTTTAATTTTAATGTCCTCATCTAGAAAATGAAGGGGTTGTAAATGATTTCTGAGGGCCCTTCTAGTTCTTGATTTTGGATCCTATGAACTTGTTCAACTGTTCCCCAATCAGAAGGCACCCCTGCTTTTCCTTCTAGTCCTTTATGATTGCCAGTATTGCCGCTATGAACATGGTATCATCCTGTGTAGTTTTACTAAAGGAAATAGCAGTCTTTACCTGGAGAAAGCTGAAAGGGCAGAGGAGGATCTGCTTCCATTCCCAGATAAATAAAAAACTGTTAGAAGAATTCCAGATCTGTCTGTGAAACCAACAGAAGTGCCATCCCACTAACCCTGCCTCCCTGTTGCCAGCCATGGTCCATTGCATTTAATTACATACTAGCCCCACTTATAGTCAGAGGATGTATCTTTTTAATGTTCATCTTGTGTCCTGCCAATGGGCTGTTACCTTGCAAGGAGATTATGTGACTTTTAGTCAGGCACTTTTTGTCTTGCCCCCAAGTGTTGGAACAAAAGACAAGGGTGGAAGAGAGAGGCTATGTTCATCTACCAACTGTCAGAATCCCAAGTGGTAGCCCCTCATACTGGAAATATTACTCTTCCAAGTGGAGTCAAGTCAGCAAGCATTTATTAAGTGCCTGCTATGTGCCAGGCACCAGGACTGAGCACTAGAGATACAAAGAAAGTCAAAACCCAGTCCCTGATCTTGAGAAGGGGCAGCTTGGGGGTACAGTGGACAGAGTGGGAGGGCTAGAATCAGGAAGACCTGAGTTCAAATCCAGTCTCAGATCCCTTAGCTGTATGACCCTGGCCAAGTCACATGACCACTGCTTGCCTTGGTTTCCTCATCTGTAAAATGGGCATGATAATAGCACTTACTTTTCAGGGTTGTTATGAGGATCATATGAGATAATTATAAAGCACTTAGCGTAGCACATAGTAAATGCTATAGAAATATTCCTGTTATTATTAAGGGGCTCACAGTCTAATCTGGAAACACAATTATGTACAAATAGGATACAGACAGAATAAACTGAAGATAATCTCAGAGGGAAGGCTTTATTATTAAGGGGAATCAGGAAAAACTTATAGAAGATAGGAGCTTAGCTGAGGCTTGAAAGAAGCCAGAAGACTATAGATAAGGAGGCAGAGAATTCCAGGCACAGGGGACAGCCAGTGTTGGGAGATGGTACATCACAAGCAATGAGGAATATTTCCAAGGGTTGATTTGTTGAGCATTTGGAAAGGGAAGCAGTGATTACAAAGCAATAAAATAGCTTCATCGAGGGCAAGTCATTCCAGACTGACTTCATCCTTTTTTCCTTTGCAGATCTGAGTATAGTTAGGTGGATTGATGAGATCCAAAAGTAACCTTTAGTACATCAGTGATTTCCCCTTGAAGTGAACCCTCTAATGGAACAGCCCAGGGATCTATTATAGGTCCTAAATTGATCAACATTTTTATCGATGATTTGGCTTGTCACATTTGTAGATGCTGTGAAATAGGAAAGATGAGGATGATGAGGATGAGGATGAGGATGATGATGACGACGACGACTCCCTCCCAGGGTTGTTGTAAGGATCAGATAAGATAAATTATATAAGTTGGTTTGCAAAACTTAAAGTTCTAAAGAAATATTGGCTATTATTACTAGAATCAGAGCGGTGTCCTCAACAAAGTAAGGCTGTTTGGAGAAGGCAGGACAGGGGTGAGGGAGATGTTTAAGGCAAAATAGGAGTTCTGTTTTAGATCTTCTGAATTTGAGATCCCAGGTGGCAGGGGTTATCAGGCAGTTGGAGATTCAGAACTAGAGCTCAAGGAGGGACAGATAACAATAGCTAGTGTTTGCATCATGCATTAAAGTTCACAAAGTTTTTTTACAAATATTCTTATAATTTGCAGATTTTATTTATAGCATTATTATTATTATATTTGCATATGTTATTAGATGTAAATATACAATATATTTGCAGTGTTATAGATATTATGTCTTTTGATCCTCACAACGACCCAGGGAAGTAGGCCTATTATTAACCTTATTTTACATATAAGAAAACTGAGGTTCAGAGAATGGACTTGCCCAGGGTCACCCAGTTAGTGAAGGTGTGAAGCAGGATTCAAACCCATGTCTTTCAAACCAAACTGTAGGTACTGTGAGCCTTAGCTGCCTGCAGAGCTGGTTATATAGATTTCAGAGTTATTTGCAGAGAGAGAATGATAGAGCTCATGGAAACTGATGACTTCATCCCCAGAGAGATCAGGAGAGAAAGTAGAGAGGAGCAAAGAACAGAGCCCTGGGGTATACGCACACATGGGGGTGGTGTGGGGAGGAGTGCAATCGAGGATGGATCTGTGGAAGTAACCTAGAAAGACCAGTCTAACCGGCAGGAGGAAGCCAGCCAAGGGGAGAGTACCTTGAGGGAGAGGTCAGGGTCAAACAGAGCAGAAATCAGGAAAGGATAAAGACTGAGAAAAGGCAATAAAGAAATCATTGGGGAATTTGCAGAGAACTTCTTGATTGTGGAGGCAGCTCTTTCTAGACAGCTGTGAAAGGGAGGAGAGTCGTAATGGACATGGGAGCTGTTGCTCATAGCTTCATGTCAGTTATACATTTGCTAAGCCTGCCATCTGGGCCTTTGTGATGTAAGCCATCACTTAAAATTTTAAACAGCATAGAGTCAGACATAGATCCCTGGGGCATTCCACTGGAGACCTGTCATTTTGGTCTATTGTTCGGATCTGGCTTGTCAGCCAGTTCCAAATCCTTCTGATTGTATTGTCGTCTGGATCAGTGGTTACCAAGTGGGTGCAGGGACCCCTGGTGGGCCATGGCCTGACCCTAAGGGGTCAGAGTATGGGAAGACAGGTTGCATTCTACCTGCTGTGCCAACCCAACCCTTAATCTTCACCACTTTCTTCACTTCATCTCCTCCTTTGGAACCAGGTGTTGGCCCCTTAGGGGCTAAAACCTAAATTAACTGCTACCCACAGCAGCTCACAGGTGCCACTGGGAAAATCCTGGCCCTCAGATCATCTTGTAGCTATGGCGACATTCTTCAGAGGCTGGGCTTTGCCACTGACGTGCAATAACATGTAAGAGCTAGACGTCTCCCCTCCTCCTCCCCCATTTTATTATGAGTGGGAAAGTCATCCAGAATGGATGGCTTATGATCTGGAATGCAAATCTTAGTACATTATCTCTCCCCACACACACCTCCCCTGCCCAAACCTCACCCACCTTCCAAATGTCTGCATTACAGTCAAGAGGGCTACCATCCTTTCACTTGTCCAGGTTCTCACAACCTCGGCATCATCTTGTATGTCTCACTTTCCCATGCCCCCAACATCCATATAACCCATCTTGTCAGGTGCCAGATCTTGTCATTTCTGCCTTAACGCCTTTAACATCTGTATCCCCACCACCACCACCATCATCACTGCTCACCAGGACTGTTGAAATGGCCTCCTAACTGCTTCTCTGCCACAAGTCTCTCCTCTTTCCAATCCATCAACTACACAGCTACCACAGTGATTTTCCTTAAAGTTCAGGTCTAATCATATTACTCCCTTATTTGACAAATTCCAGGGACTCACTACTGATTCTAGGATCAAATATTATTTCATCTTTATCGCCTCCTTTTCTATTTTTGTGCATATTTTCTAAATGTACACAATGATTAGTATACTAGTATACATACACATAAGTTATAAGTAAGTTAATATACATATATGGAGGTCACAAGCTCGATAATGTTTCACTGATTTAGGTATGTGATCAAAAAAGTATGGAGTTCACTCCAGTGAGCTCTGCATTTTTTCTCTACAAAATCTACATTTTTTGCACCAGAGCAGTGTGAGATACTTTATCAGACTTTGGTAAAAGTTAGATAATCTCTATTACTCCTCTGATCTGCTCTTTTTAGTAACCCAGTACAAAAATGGAAATGAGGTTAGTCTGGCATGAGCTGCTCTTAATGAAACCCTGCTGGCTTTTTGTAGTCACTGCTTCCTTTTCTAGGTGTTCTCTAACCATCCTTTTAATGACATGTTCTCAGATTTTCCCAGGAGTGGAAATCAAGATCATTGGCCCCTAGTTTGCAGACTCTGTTCTCTTTCCTTGTTAAAAAATTGCAATATTTTCCCTCCTCCCATCCTGCTTACCAGTACCAGTCCGGTCTTCACCATATTTTGAATGTCACATCTGCCAGGATGTAAGTCATTTAGGCCCATTGGCTTGAAGTCATCCTGGACAGCTATATGCCTTCTTCCTATTCAGCCCCCATGTCAGCCTCCCAACCCAAAGATCATTCTTCTTGGTAGAGAAAAAAAGAAGCAAAATAAAAATTAAGCAACTCAGCCTCCTCTCTGTTCTTCCCATGATCCCATATCTCCCTTCTTCCATCTTCCTTCTCTTTCTGACAACTGCTAGTTGTTAGAATCATTTGCCTTTATGTCTCTAGAATTTAATTCTTGATGAGACTTTCTCAACTTTTCTGAGCTGACTTCCCAATTAGAATTTTTTTAGTCCATGGGATCTTACCTCAGCCCTCTGAAAATTGCTTTCTTAAAAAATCAGTTAGAGTTTACAATTGACAGGCAACAAATACCTCTGCTGCCAGGCCAAAGTTGTATACCTTAAGAGAGGTACAAAGTGCTCCATGGATTGTGGCAAGGGAGATGTTGTGTCTGCTTGTAAAAAATTTTTTCCCAGTTTTCTGCTTCCCTTCTAATCTTGGTTGCATTGACTTTGTTTGTGCAAAAACTTTTCAATTTAATGTAATCCAAATTATCCATTTTGCATTTCACAATGTTATCATTCTCTTGTTTGGTTATAAATTCCTCCATTTTCTTTTTGTGTGCTTGGAGATGATCACAAAAGTCTTTGGGAAGAAGGGAGAACAGCCTTGAGAGATGGGTAGGCTTCAACAGGCAGGAATTGAAGGGGGTGGAGGGGGAACAGGAAATTCCAGAAAGAGGAAAGAGTGTGACAGCCTTTCAGGAGGTGGGAACAGGGTACAGCTAATGGTCTGGTTTGTTGAACATACAGAACATGCAAGAGAATTTTAAGATATCAGGTTGGAAAAGCAGAATTGAGCCAGATTTTGAAAGGCCTTCAATGCCAGGCTGAATTTTGACTTAGTTCTGAAATAAGAGGCAAAACCGATAAAGTGCTTTACAATTTGCAGAGAACTTTACATGCCTTAAGCTTATTTAATTGCCTCATCAACCCTGTGAGACAGGTAGTTCAAGCATTAGTAGCCTCATTTTGCAGGTAAGGAAACTGAGGCTCAGAAAGGTTCAATGATGAATCCATAGTCACATGGCTAATAACAGTGTTGAACTCTGGCCTTCCTGCTCCCGGGACCAGCACTATCCACTACACCTCTCTGTAGGTAATCAGGATCTACTGAAGGTTTCTGAGCAGGGCAGTGATGTGGTTGGTTACAGGCTTTCAGGGCCCTACCTCTCCTTCCTTACTCCTCTAATTGAGTTAGGATTTTTTTTTCCCAAGTAATTATTCCAAATTATTCTCGTAGTGAGCGGGGTGGGGGTGTTTAGGGGGCCAGGTGGGGGAAGGAAAGGGAAGGCAGGAAGGAGGGAGAAGCTGGGCTCTAGGCTTCCTCCCAGTGTGATACAATTTGGGGCCCCCTCAGGCCACCACTGAGGAGGAGCAGGAAGGACTAGGCTGACTGGCCCCAGCAGTAGGCGATTTCGATGGCCTTTCATGGCCTGTGGTGTGCTGGGAAAAATCAAAGGCCTGGCCTCTCCAACTGCCCATCCCATTAATAAGAGTAGACTCGGGCTGGGACCAAAATGCACCGGTCTGCTCTCCAGCTGGAACAAAGCTACATGGTCTCCAAGGTGTCAGCTGTTGCTAGGCAACCACATGCTAATGCCTGGGTTCATCTTTAACCCCTGCCTCTCCCTTCTCCATCACTTCAGACAGACATATGCATGTACATACATATACACTCCTATGCTCAGATGCTCTCTCTCCCTCTCTCTCTCACACACACACACACACACACACACACACACACACTCACATAGACACACAACATGAACTCATACACTCCCACACACTGAAACCCACACTTACAATACATGTATGCTCTCACACTGACACACATTCACACGTTTTTACATTCATGCACATTGTGTCCTCACAAACACACACACACACTTACACATACTTTGTGAGACACATACATAATACAGCCACACATGCTCACATATTCCCACACAATCTACTCACATGCACGTTCTCACATACATGCTCACATATACACACACTTGACATACATAGTCTTATAATACTCTCAACACACATCCACATAAGCTTGTTCATCTATACGCATTTACAGCTAACATGTACTCACTGACACACACTTTCACATATATACACTTAATATACACTCACATGCACTGACCTACTTACACATCCTTACACGCCTTTAAAGCTACATGCTCACACACATACATACAACTTATACAATACACATCTCTCACACAGTACACACATACATACCCCCACACCCTCAGAGATTATATGTTTACACATACATGCATGCTCTCACACTCAGGCTCACATTTCCACCTACACTCATACTTACACTCACATTTACACACCTCATACACATATTCTCACACATACACACTCATACATGTTCTAACACCCTCATGCACACACACACACACACACACTCTCTCATGTGTACTCACAAACATCCCCACATTCTCATACATACACATATGCACTCACATACATACATTCTAAACACTCACATTCTGACACACTAATGTAAACATGTTCTCACACACATTCACATAACACACACCCTCACACATCTAGTCATATGCATGCTTTCACAGTCACTTCCTTATACACGCTCAGACAAAACACAAACACACACACATGCCCCTTCACATGTCTACACACACTCTGACACACATAATGCTCACACATATACACACCCTGACACGGTAGTCTTGCACATACTCAGATGCTTATAAATACACTCTCACAATATACAAGATTACATACACAAATTCTTTAGCATATACATACACACTCATACACATATATGGTCACATTCATAAACATACAAATACAAATACTAATATACATACATTCTCTCACATACACAGACACACATATATACACATACTGACATATGCACACATACACACATGCTCTCAAACACACATATTTACATATACACACTCTCTCACAGACATATGCTCACTCATACACACACATAATCATACATATACTTATGCTCAGTCATACTCACACACACCCACACTCACACATACATTTGTGCAGACATGCTTTCTCACACATACACACTCATACACTCATGCTTTCACATACACAGTCCCCTCACACACATCCATGTTCACACATATACATGCTCTCATACATACACAATACATATTCACACACTTACACACATGCTCACATACACATACTCTCACATTCATGGTCACACTTTAAACATTACCTGCTCACACACATATGACCTCTCTCACATGCTGTCACATTCATCCACATACACATGATCTCACATACACTTTTACATATACACACATACATTCTCTCACACACATTCTTACATACATACTGTCATAGTCCCTCACACTCATACACATGCTCTCATACACACACACACACACACACGCTCTCACAAATGTGCATGCTCTCATCTACTCATACAATCACACACATATTCAACACATGCTCACACACATTCACCTCGCGCGTGCACACAGTCTCACATACACGTGGTCACACACATACCTGCTCTTACATATGTACAGCCTCTCACACATTCATGCACATATGATCATACATATCCACTTGCTTTCTCATGCACATAATCACACATACATACATACACGGTCTCACACTCACAATCACACACACGCTCATACGTACACACCCATGCTTACACACACACATACACACACACACACACACGTACACCCCTCCCCAGCACGTGAACTCTGTATCCAGTTCTCTCCCTCAGTTTATCAGGGCTTCCTCTATTTCACCCTGGGGACTTAAAGGAGGAAGCATTTGGAAAAGATGAGCAAGGCATCTGAGCCCTTTCCCACACGCTATTTCCTAAAATATGAAACTTTGAAGTCAGATCACTGGGGATGTTCCGCCACCCACAGCCTGTGGGAGTTATCAAAGTACCGCCCCAGCAGCTGCTCTCTTCAGGAGCCTGGTGGCAGCTCCCAAGCCAACAGCAGGCATCTTTGGCCTGGCCCCAACCCAGCTCCCCAATCTTCTCTGTTCCTGGGAGTAGCGGGCCTGTAATGATTCCACTTAAGCTAAGGCAAACCCTTGGCTTGAGAACAGCCCCTGCTTCTCCTGACTCCTTTAGGGGGAATAGGAACCCATCACAACCACAGCTCCAAGGAGCACAGAGGTCCAGATTTAGAGCTGAGAAGGATACATCCTAAAGTCATCAAGTCCAAACCTAGTCAGGTTAGGACAGAGGTGGGGAACCTGCGACCTCAAGGCTACATGTGGCCCTCAAGTGCAGCCCTCTGACTGAATCCAAACTTCACAGAACAAATCCCCTTAAGAAAACTTGGACTCAAGTCAACAAAAAGCTGAGCCTAAGGACCTAGAAGGCCACATGTGACCTTGAGGCTGCAGGTTCCCCACCCCTGGGTTTGGATAAAGTTCAAATTCATGTCCTCCAAATCCAAATCCTTCTCCCTTATAGTAAATTGTACTGTGACCGCTCTTCCCCCTACTTTCAGATCACAGACACCAGCCTCAGACCTATCCACTAGGTTGCCTCAGTGGTAACAGTTGTAGTTATGAAAACCAAGAGGCAACACTAGAAGGAGGAATAATATAGGAAAATGGCTAGTGCCACCCCCTGCCTGCCCTTTGGTGGTTCAGAGGACATACTCATTGGAGAGGGAAGAAAGAGAAATTGGAGGTGTCAGTAAGGTGAACTGACTTTCTCTTCCACTTACCTCCTGGAATGAAAACCTGGGGAAGGGTCTCCAGTTTCAATGACTCTCTCATTCCTTCAGTTGGAAATTTTATCCAGGGGCAATAAAAGATGGCAGTTGCAATGTCTTCTCAGTGGTGACATGTGATAGGAGTGCTCACAGTTCATCAAGCAAAGGAAATGCCAGAAATGCCTTCCCCAACAACTTGGTTGGGGGGCAGGTGGTAAAGAGGGCACAGCTTTATTGCTTTCATGGTCAGAGGCTCATAGATTTAGAGCTGGAAGCAACCTTGGAGGCTATCAAGTATAATCCCCTCATTTTACAGATGAGGAAACTGAGGCACAGAAGTTAAGTAACTTGCCCAGGGTTACACAACCAGTAAAACTCTTAGACAGAATTTGAACCTCAGTCTTCTGGACTCCAGGTCCACCACTCTGCATGTCAGACCATCCTGCCACTGATTGCACAGAGCTCTGGGCCCACACAAACTTCTGTGCAGAAAAAAATGGGAATTGTGACTTCTCAATGAATGCTGGAGACCCTTTGGCTAGAACTCAGTTCTCTTTGCTGATACACATCCTCTCTATCCCCTCCCCAACATACTAACTATAGTGTAACAACAGCTATTAACTCTTTTTAATCATACTAAAACAAGTATGTGTGACCAGGTTTGATGTTTGAAGAGGCAGCTGGGTCTTTGAAAACGCTTCATCATCAATACTTGGTTTCTTGATAGTAAAGGGAGGTTGTATTTGTCAATTCACTGAGTGGTTTGGTTTGGTTTTGCCAGTACACATTTACTCTTTCCCCAAAGGTAGCCACCACCATTCCCAACCCACCTATACAGGATGAGTACAGAGTTAACGTTTGATGATGATGACTGCAAACTGTCAACCCTGCCCACTCCCAGTTCCCCAACTTTGGTTAATCTCCAGTACTCTACACCAGTACTTACCCATGGTATGGCAGGGACCTTGGGTTCTCAAAGGCATTAACAGCAGAATACAAGCTTTACTATGCTGAAAAGGCTTCAAGTCTGACCCTGGAAGTAGACCAAGTCTACTTTTGAAAAGACCAGCCTAAGAATGGAGAAGGACATCACCAATAGGCTAACCACTTTGTAAGAAACTCTTCAACCATGACAACCCATGAAAGAGAAATATACAAAATAGCCTTTAGTCCTTTGCAATCTTTTTCTACTTGTGTAATGATGGAAACAGAGTGCTATCGAAAAGAAGCAGAGGGTGCTAAGACTCAGTCTTTAGACTGTCTATAAACTTTTAACTTGGATGTTGATAATCTAAATCAAGCAAGCCAGCAGCCTATTTTTGTACAGCCTAAGCTAAGAATGGTTTTGACTTTTTTAAATAAAATTATATTGTATTTAAAAATAGCAAAAACCATCGCTTAGTTCTCAAGCTCTTAGCTTGAGAACCATAGTTTGCTCTAAATTGAGATCCATGCTTTCTCATCATCTAGTATAACCAGTGCACATGCCACTGTGGGAACCAAATTATAGCCATCTTAACCTTCTTGTTATACATGAGACCAGAAGAAAGGGGGAAGTTGTAGCTAAATGGCACAATGGTCTGCTCCTTGGAGTGACAAAAACAAAAAGTTAGCCAAGTCAATTTTATCATATACTCAATGGTAACAGGAAACATCATTCTGCAGGACTAGCAAAGTCTGTCATGAAAAGAATTTCAATGTATGTACAAAATCTGTTGCCAATAATGAAATAGAGTTCTCCAAAGAACTTGATAAGGTCCTTCAAATTAAATCAATATATACACTTGTACACTCAATGACCTCAATAGAAATGTGGGAACAAGTGAGGATATAGCGAAACATGGATGTAAAATATTGATTGGAATAAGGAATGAGAGGGTTCATAGACTTTTTAACTATACAGAAGCTTCATGCCTATATACCATGAATATTTTCTTCTAGAAAGTATCAGAAGACACTGGACATGGCAAGTACTCAATAGCATCACCAAAAAATGAAATTGATATTCTAACAGACAGGAGATGGCTTGCTACTGACGTGGGAGTCATTCCCAAAGCAGCTGTTGCTGTACAGTCAGACCACTGACTTGTCAGATCAAAGACCAAACTTGGTACATAACTAAAGGTGGACGAGATATGATATACAATTAAAACAACTGCAAAACACACAGTCACTACATACAAAAGTTTAACCAGTGTTAATAGGTTGCCATAACAAGGAAATCAAAGGAGTCTAAAAATTACTACAGTTTGCAATAGACACAAGCGACAGGCAGAATGATATGGCAGCCAACAGCAATACATAATTAAAATATACACCTATCCCTTCTACATCATGAGTTTCCCCATTGTGCTTTAAATATATTGTGAGTGGGCATAAGAAATTAAATGGGAATTTGGGGGAGTTTTGTGGAAGCAAAGACCCAAAGGCCAGCAGATAGAGCCTATGACCAAATACTTAGCCCAAATTTTACAATGAGGTACTGTAAACACCCCATAAAAGAAAACTAAAAAACAAAACAACAAAAAAAACCTTCTTCTCTGGTACAAAGGCAGGGTCAGAAAATTTTACTTGGATTTTCCAGATCATGGGGGCACCCCTAACCCCCACAATGTGGAAAGGATAACTGTAAATTCAGTTAGAAACTTGTGTCTCCATTGTTACCAAAAAGGATGCTAGCAGTATCTCCTCATAAAAGAGAGAGGCAGTGGAGGGTAAAAACCAGTTTAAAGGCAGCTTGGCAAGAGACCAAAATAAGCAGTTTTCCCAAGGCCATGTGGGGGTGAAAATGGAAGACAGCAAATTAGAAAATATAAATGGACTGCAAAGATTTTTTTAATGACAAATTTTTCACCATTAAGGACAATAAAGCTGCCACAGTTGGTTTCTACCTGGCACATAGTGTGTTCATCCTTCATTGCCGAAGATCATGCCATCAGAGAAATGATGACATGACTTGCACTTGACTTTTGTTTTTTGAGTGAGGGAGGGCTGTGCAGGTCACCAGCCTCACTTCTCCTCCAGAGCCATCTGAATCCAGTGACCAGATATGCATCAGGATGACTGGAGATGGCCCAGGATGAGGCAATTGGGGTTAAGTGACTTGCCCAAGGTCACACAGCTAGTGAGTGTCAAGTATCTGAGGTGAGATTTGAACTCAGGTCCTCCTGATTCCTGCACTGGTGCTCTATCCACTGAACCACCTAGCTGCCCCCCACCCTGGCACATAGTAGGAGTTTAATAAATGCTCAATTGATTATTAAAAAAAAAAAAAGGTTTATGGACTTCTTGTGATAATTGGGCTAAGGACCAGAGCTATGACTTCATTGGTATGAGGAATGTGGATCCACACCTTCTCTTAGACTTAGGAGCTTAGAGAATTGTTAGCCTAGAGCAGATAAAGGCACGGGGTACCAGATTAAAAATGTAATTGAGAAATAAATATTTAACAAAGAAAATAAGAATACAATAGAACATAGACAATGTTAATATATGGCTTTTCAATTCAGTATGTACCAGCAGGGATTCTTGGGCATGGTTTAGTTTCTACTTGAATTTGACACCACTGGCATTGAGTAGCTAAGTGACCTTCCCAGGGTTACATAGCCAGTATGTCAGTGGTACAATTTGAACCCAGGTCATCCTAGCTTTTAGGCAGCTCTCTATTCACAATGCCAAGCTGCCTCTGATGGGAAAATATGAAACTCAAAGATGAAAGAGCAGAAATGACTTTGATGGATAATGTACTCTTGAGTACATTAACCCTTTATTCAGTGACCAACTTGGCCTTGAACTGACTTTTGTTTTCTTCACACAGCATACCAGTGTCTTTCCAGGCTCCAACCCACCAGGACTTTCTGATGAGCCTCAGTCTAATTCACCTTCTCCGAGCTACATGTGGTCCTCCAATGAGCCACCACAGTACTCCCCACCGTATTATTCACCTTTTGAAAAGCCGCCTCCATATAGTCCATGATGAAGAATTCCTGCCCACCACTGAGATCATGGATGTCTGTTATGGTAGCATTGGCTGAATTTAAGGTGTGATCCTTCCACCATGTTTGCAGTTTCATGATTTGCCTGCCTGGGCAGGGGAGGGTGATGCTTATTATTTATCAGTGCAGAAGAGGAGGTGACCAGGTGAAACCCACTACTTCTCTCCATTTAACTGACATCAGCTCACCTTCTCCCTGCAAGCATGCTGGGGATCCCACATAGCAAGGACTTGGTATGCTGCATCTTCCACCTTCCCACTCCACCTGCATTCAGTAGTAGCCAAACTACCATTTTTCATTTTATGCAAGTTGGCTGTAGCCCTCAGCCACCTGGCGCCTTAGTTGAAACACCCTTACCTTCAACCAGTCAGGCCCCAAAGAAGTCCCCAGCTGATGGGGCCCCACCAGAGTAATTCCACTCTCCTGAGTGATACAAAAATTCACCTCAGTTCTCATTATTGGTACCTCTCAAAGGGAAAAGTGCAATAGTTCCTCCCCTTCCTTTAGTGGGGAATCAGAATTTGTTCACATACCATCCAAACATACATGTGAGATTTTTCAAATGTGGGTCCTACAACCTGTGGATGTTACACATTTTGCTTCAGTGAAAAATATACTTGCTGGAAGCACACATCTTACTTTGATACAATTCTGTGTATTCTTGTTAGTGCTGGATTGTCTTGGATTATTAGTGATTTATTGTGATCTCTGTGGCTATTTAATCTTCTACAATAACTGGGCTGGTTGAGCATTCTAACAAAACTTCACACATTCTGCAAAATAGCAATGAAATCATTCCACCATGTCAGGCTCCTGCCCGACTCCTGTAAAAACTGCGACATCGTCATCTCGCTCGATTTCTAAGTATTACAGTAGATTTAAAGTGTCTGAGCAGCTTTTAAAAAGTATTCCAAGCTTTAAACCATACTAGTGAAGTTCAAATAATAGATATGTATATGGTGCTTACAGCTTTACATACATAATTGTTTGATCCTCATAACACCCAAGGTGAGATTGACTCCCACTACAAAATTTAACACCTAGTCCTCCACCAAATACAGACTTTCAGTGCAATTAAACTACTGCAAAAAAAGAAAAAAAAAGAAAAAAAAAAAGAAAACCTGCCCCAGCCTTCAAGCTTTTATTCTAATTGGGGGACTCAGCCTATGAAGAGACAAGTAAATACTATGTGAGAAAAAAGCGCTAAAGGAACAATTTGATAATCCTACATTTGGGTATTTATTATAAAATAGAGGGGCCAAATAAAAAATTGGATCCTTTGGCAAACAGGTCACTTTTTCCCCAATTTGACAAATGATCAATATTAATACAGCAGGCTAGGGTCTAGAGGTAGTAGACAGGTGCTGGTTATCCAAACAAACAGATATTTGTAGACACCTAGCTGCAGGATTCCTTAATGCCTTTAAAATGCACTCAGTTTGCTCAGTGCATCTCTTTGAAAAAACAATATTAGTATCATGAGTTTTGTCATCCAGATTTAGGGTCTGAAAAACAATAATTCTTAACAAAATTGCTATTTATTTTTCTGCAAATCTGAGCATGAGAGGGGGAAAAGGGGATTCCATTGAATTCTACATAGAGAATATCATGATTTGTCTTGCTACTCTAAGTATGATATTAACTTGTTATATATTATCAGTGGCAGTTTCTGTTTATACTTTCCTTTAGCTTTAATGAATAAGTATAAGTATTTAATTTTGAAAATATACAAAATTACTCTATACCATCACATTTCTGCACACCAAAGTATTAAGGTTATAAGATCTCATTTCTATGTATCTTTCTTACTTTCCAAAATAACTGGAAAATAATGCATTATGGATTTTGTAATAATTAGTTTGAGCAGCTTTATCCATATTTATATTACACTAAACTACATATAAAGTACATGTTATCATAAGAAATATCAATATTATCTTAATTTAGCAAAATATTTGCGGTAATGAAGGAATGTTTCCAAAATACGTATTTTGATTGCATTTTGTAACATTTAATGCCTTATTCCTAATTCTATATTAAAGTGCTAAACAAGGCATGAAAATATAAACTATTAATCCAGAATCTGTATAGTGTTGCTTAAAACCTGTATCACTGCCATGTTTGAAACTGATTGCTTTTGTGATGTTTCTGATTAATTCAACTATCCTTTCCTTTCACCCTTAAAAGAAATTAAAAATATGAATATTCACTTTGTCTTTCTCATGTTTTTAACTTAAATGTAACTTGCCTAAAACTGTAGATTTTCACTTTTCTGTAGGGGCCACAGAAGGCATGTAAGATGGGATCAACCAATCCAACAGGAAAAACAAGGTGTCAACAGAAATACCTATCTGATACTCAGACAAGTTTCAGACCTGGGACACAGTGGCTCATTTCCACCCTTACATTGTTGCTTATGAATTTTTAAGAGGTGTCCTTTGCAGTGTATAGCAAAAGTACCAAATCTTGTCTAGCTGTGTAATCAGTGCCTAAGGAACCTCTAAGACCAAGCTGCAGATTGGCAAAGGGAATTTACTTACAGGGAGTTCCCTATGTTAATGGAATCACAAATCTGGTCCAAAGTTTAAAGAGAAAGGGGGCAGGTGTCTAACAGAAATCTAGCTCCGACATACAGCTGCCAAAATGGAAAATATAAATATGGAAGAAATTTTAACTTTATACCTTTTCACTGTTTGGTGAAGGAAAACAAACATACTTGTCCTTGAACATGTTCTCTAAAAGGCATCACTCTGCTTTTTCAATCTAGTTGGGCAACTTTTTTTGAAACCCACGTGTGTATATGTCTGCCAAAGGAGAGGGCCTCCCCACCACACCCAAAATACCTATGACTACATATGTATTCCCCTAAAAAAAGTGATTTTTAGGTAAGAAATTAATCATAATTCTATAAGATGATCTTCTGAAATAAAGACAGCTGACAGTCAGAATTAAAACTTTTTTTATTTCTGCCATAGAAAGCTTCTAGCAACTAACAGCAAGAATTACTGGTTAAAATTTAAAGCACAACTTTAAAAAGTAAAAGACTGTACAAGTGTATATATACACATTACAGTGTCCTTAAAAATAAACAGCAGACAGTTTTGATTCTGAGCCACGGAAGTCAAAGCTCTTAAGACAACGTACATTTTTATCAGCTCTTGGATCTTGATAACAGTCATGCCTTAATAACAGCAGAAAATAAATATGCAGCCTCTAACAATGATTACCTCGAACATGTTATGTTGCTCTTTGCTATACTAGAAAGATGTAGTAGTTTCCCTTAGTGACAGGGTGGAGGATATTCACCACTAAAATCATTATGAACATTGAAAAGTATTTTTAAATGATTCTTGCAAGTTTGCTATGGCATTTTTTTCCCTGATTTTGCTAAGACTTTAAGCGTTGTCAAATTGTAAGACTGTTTTGAATGAGAGTACTGTTTCAAAGCGTTAACATCTGCTAATATTTACAGGAAAGTTAGTATTAAGACCAAAAGGGAAAAGCTAGCTTAACAACCAAAAAAAATAGTAAGTGCAATAGGCTGAGATCTAAAGGCCAACAGGCCCCATAAAAAATAACAAATGGGGGCCTCTACACATTTTCAATCCAATAAATACTACAAGTGAAGGGTTTTATTCCCCCAAAAAGTTTTTCTTATGCGCTCTGGACTTTGGATATTGAAATCACTCCTAGGAAAACTGAAGACCCTGAGACACATGCAAGTAAGAGTCTTCTGGCAGAAATACAATTTAATGTTAATTTTTCCAGTTTTCCTCCAAACCCCTGCTCCCCTCTAGCCCTCAAAAAGTGACTTTTAATAGGCATAGAGTTTAAATTTAAGGACCAGGACTTCAATAGGGCACATTCAGCAGCAAATAATTACATCCACTTCATTCTGAATAAAGAATTGGAGTGGTACAAGGAATCCCCTATTTTCACAACAGATTCATAAAACTTACCAAGCGTTAGCATGACAAAATTTGTCTATGCGTTTAACTGCACATGGGCCATTAAGTCTGAAAGGTCTGAAAGCTATGCTGGTATAGGTATTGTTCACACTCATAATAACTGCGTTTAACTGATGAAGTATGTTAATGGAACGAACAAAATTCAACCAAGAACATTTTTCAAAGCAAGTACACTCTTATGACCAAAGAGGACCATGACATCCAGATGATGACATGACTTTCAGTTGACTTTATAACATCATTAATATCTATACACAAACTCTACTACTGGGGTTTCTGGTAGCAGAGTCTTAAATTAAAAGCTACTTCCCAATTAAAAAAAAAACAAAATGGTTAATTTACAAAATGATAATGATTTGAAAAATCTATTCACACACAGGACAGAAAACATATGCACAGCATACACCTGGGAAGGCAAAGAATGACTTATGTTTTGTTCTCCTTTTATTACAAATACTGATTTTCTGGTACCTTTGTAGCTTTAGAAGCTTTAAAATCATTATCTTCAAATCTAATTCATCTCGGCAACAATGACATAGGCATGAAAACTTATAATTAAAGCTTTAAGCTTAAAAAAATTATTTCTTATAATACATAAAAAATCTTTTAAACTGTCAGATAAGAAATATTTAATGAAAGGTTACAAATAACTATTACTATGCACAACTTTTTCATATCTATTAACTTTTTTTGTATTTTTTACATTTTTTCTTTTTGCAAATCATTTACAGAAATTCAACAGGTTGACTTAGAAATACTAAGTGAAGTTTTTGTGCTTGCTCACTTTACTAACCATTCCAATGAGAATATCCTATTGGTGAACCACTTTGAAGGTGACACACAGGCCGATAGGCCGATGTGATTCCATACAGAGATCCTGAATGCTGTAGAATCACAGTGGTTTGCAGGTAGAATGGAGCAAAGCATACCTTAGAATACATTAAAAGCTAAAATTTTCCTTTGAGAGAGAAAAAAACCACATCAATTGTTTCAAATGAAAACTTCCTACTAAAAAATTCTAGGTTTAAGAATTTACATTAAAGGATTCCTCCACCCCCAAACATAGAGTTTAGTTATTTTTATAGATTTATGCATATCTGCAAGCCCATGATACAGCCTTCAGACTGAAAAGTAAAAGTAACATTACATAAATCTGGGCACATTAGTCATGAGCAAATCAACAACTAGTTTCTAACTTCATTCTGTGTCTGAAGTTGACAGCTCTCGACAATTTCCTAACAAAAACATCACTGTGCGGGATTTTTCCTTTTTCTCCATTCCATACCACTCAGATCTTAGTCCATCAAGATTCCCTCCACATATCCCATGTGGCAAAGGGATAAAAGTGGACTGGCTATTGGTCTCTTTCGGCACATGGCCAGACAGAAGTCAAGCTTGTTCTGATGAGCCCAATTCTAACATTGTTCCAGGTGACAAGCTTATGAAAAAGGACAGGTTTTAACTATCCAGATGGAAGTTTAACAATCCATTTGGATCAGAGCAATACGGCACCGCTGGACCCAAAGTATGCCATCCGAGTGGGCAGGATAGTTATTTTGAACCTTTTCAAAATGACTTTCAAAGCTGCTGGATAGTTTTATGTCATACACATTAGACAACACAAAAACCGTAGACTTATTGTTCAAATGTTTTTGCAGAAATCAGCAGTAAAGTGCTATACATAAGAGAAAATTCATAAAATAGGTTCAATTTTTCAGGTATGCCAATAATACCTGTCAGAGAAGAGTAACTGCTTTAAATTCATTTCAGAAAATTACCTTTTTATACCATTAATTCTTCTTTAAAAACCAAAGAACAAACAAAAAGCCTCAAAAATAAACTAATGAACAGCTCACCCTGGAGATAACTCCCTCAATTAATATTCAAGTAAAATTTCAGATAAATTTTCTCCTATCAATTTCCTGTAACTAAAAATAATGCAAATAAAAACTACTTTCGGATGATTTTGAAGGACTAATTAACTTGCTTTCACTCCAAATTATTTTATAAGTGTTAACTAGTCTTTTGAAACCATTGCCCCGACACAAACTCAGGTTTGTTTGGTTTTTTTCCACAGCAATTCAGTAAGATTCTGGTATTATAAATTCAAACTCTGTGCTGCCATCTGTTACATTTTGTTTAAACATTGAATCATTTCCCTGTTGAATAAAGATGTCATCCCAAGTCATTGGCTTGTTTTGGGGAGTAGATGTGGCAGTCCCTTCTGAAGGTTCTTTCCCACCATCAACCTTATACACAATTCCATCTTCCTTTATTACGGGTATACTCCTAGGCCGATCAGTTAGGTAAGCATATTGCCTGATCTGCAGAGACCTGCATGGATGTAGGCGATATAGCTTGGTGTCACCAGAAGGGTCCTGACTATGAACTGACTTTATATGTGAAGACATAAACTGGTAGTTGATGAAAGATTTGCCACATGCCAAACACTGATACCGCCGCTCTCCAGTATGATGAATCTCATGTTTGGTGCGGTATTCTGCAAGGGGAAACACCTTCTCACAGTAACGGCATGGATACTTCTTCTCCCAAGAATGAATGTTAAAATGTCTCCGCAAACTTGTCAGACAGACATAAGATCTTTTGCATACGATACAAATATAATACACCCTCCCATCTACAATTAATTCATAGTGATCATCATGTTTGACTTTCACGCGCTTGTTCGAAGGCTCATCGCCTGATGTTTTTGGGACCTCACTAACACGCTTGGCCTCTTTCTCATCAGGGTCATCTTTGACAGGAATCACAATGTCATATGTGTCTTCCCCAATATTTGCATAAACTTTACAACCAGTAGATAAGCCTTCAATTTCAGTAGCTGTATCTAGCGTAATGATCTTCTGACCCTCCATCACATGCTTTGCGCCCCGACCTGAATCTTTACTGCTTTCAGTAATGACATTTGAAATTTTTAAAGAGCCAGAGAGTGGTTCTTGATGAAAAAGAGAGATCTGCTTTGACTGGACTACAGAGCCATTAAAAGAAGCATCTGGCTGGGGGAGCAAAGATGGATTACCGACTCCTGAGTCTGGACTAGAACTAATAGTGTCATCATCATCATCTATAATCTCTGCTTCCACTTCTACATTAGCCCTACGTTTAGGTAAAGCCATGGTGTTATTTGGTGTCTGCTGATGATTCTGTACAAGTAAATTAACTGAAGGAGACACCTGACTAGGATGTGAAGAACTTGGTAAAGGGTTAAGAGATGGCTGATTTAACAAAATGATGTTGGGAGTCAGATGCTTTGGGGCTGAAGACTTAAGTGTTTCTTCACTATTTCGGGACTGGCTTGGGACCATCTGGTTCACAGAAGTAGCAAGCGTCTGCAGTGGCTTATTTGTTAGAGGGGGCGAGCTACTGGTGCCACAAGCCTTATCTGCATAGGCAACAGGCCCAGGGTCGGGCTGGACTTGTGCCACTGCATTACCACCTGGCAAAGTCTCTTTGGAAGATAAAACTTCAGAGCAGAAAATGACATCATCGTCTTCATCAGAATCAGTACCGATTTTTTTTGTCTCATAATCTTCAGCACATAAAGAAAAAGTCTCAGTGATAACAGGCATCATAGTCACCCCAGCATCAGACCCTTCATTTTCTGCCTTCTGCACTTGAAGATCCTTTTCATCTGCACCAGGAGGTAAGGTATCACTATCTGGCTTTATTGCACCTGAGATACTTTTAACCTGTGACAAAGGTACACCAAGTTCTGCAATAAACTTAACTCCTAACAACTGACCCGACTTAATTAACTCATCAAGTAGATCTGATCTAATACGCATAAGTTTAGAACTATAAATATAGTTAAGAATTTCTGCAAAAATCTCTGCCCTTATAAAGTTTAGTTCAACTACCTGCCCAGCAACTGCAAAAAGTTGGTGGAAGTAAGTACTTGATGCAGACAGAATATTCCTATGGGCCCGGAATTTTCGATCTTCCACAATCACAGTGACATCGCAGAACAGGCCATGGTCTCGTTGCTCATTCAAGGAGTTCAGTAAATTGCCAGAGTACTGAGTGTCAGTGGCAGAAATAAGCTTTCTGTTCTCCATACCTACAGGGAGAAAAAAGGAAAAAGCAGAGAAAGAAGGAGGGGAAGGAAGAAAACAAAAGCATTTTACTATTTAAAAATTTAACATATAATTGTAGCATCTGTATGCAGCTCCTTCTAGTTTCAACCCATGGAGATCGTATAGTCGTAAGAATAATGGACTGGGGGCGGAGTCAAGATGGCAGAGTAGAAGGATGCACCTCGAGAAGCTCTCCTCCCAAACCCCATAAAATACCTGTAAAAAAAAAATGACTCTAAACAAATTCTAGAGCAGCAGACGCCACAAAAACACAGAGTGAAAGAGTCCAAGGCAGCCTGGAAGGCCGACAGGAAAAGTCTATTGCACCAGGCATGGAGTGGAGCGCAGCACATCATGAGCCATGCTGTGGCAAGGACAGGACTGGAGTGGGGGGGGGGGGGGGGACCAGAACTGCTGGCTGGCTTGGTGGAGCTGGTAGAGGCTCTGGAGAGGAAATCCTGATCCCAGACCAGAGCACAGGCCAGGAGAGGAATAAACTCCTCTCCCTTGATTGTGCCACCTTAGAGGAACTGAGAACTTACAGGTCCCCAGAGTATACCCTCCACGTGACAAAGAACTCAAAAGTCAAGTAACTGGCTGGGAAAATGCCCAAAAAAGAGAAAAAGAATAAGATAATAGAAGGTTACTTTCTTGGTGAGCAGGTATTTTCTTCCATCCTTTCAGATGAGGAGGAACAATGCATACCATCAGAGGAAGACCTAAAAGTCAAGGCTTCAGAATCCAAAACCTCCAAAATAAATATGCAGTGATCTCAGGTCATGGAAGAGCTCAAAAAGGATTGTGAAAATCAAGTAAGAGAGGTGGAGGAAAAATTGGGAAGAAAAATGAGAGCGATGCAAGAAAATCATGAAAAGCAAGTCAACAGCTTGCTAAAGGAGACCCAAAAAAATACTGAAGAAATTAACACGATTAAAAATAGACTAACTCAAATGGCAAAAGAGGTCCAAAAAGCCAATGAGGAGAAGAATGCTTTAAAGAGCAGAATTAGCCAAATGGAAAAGGAGGTCCAAAAGTTCACTGAAGAAAGCAGTTCTTTAAAAACTAGAATGGAGCAGATGGAAGCTATTGACTTTATGAGAAATCAAGAAATTACAAAACAAAACCAAAAGAATGAAAAAACTGAAGACAATGTGAAATATTTCGCTGGAAAAACAACTGACCTGGAAAATAGATCCAGGAGAGACAATTTAAAAATTATAGGACTACCTGAAAGCCAGGATCAAAAAAACAGCCTAGGCATCATTTTTCATAAATTATCAAGGAAAACTGCCCTGATATTCTAGAACCAGGGGGTAAAATAAATATTGAAAGAATCCACCAACCACCTCCTGAAAGAGATCAGAAAAGAAAAACTCCTAGGAGTACTGTAGCCAAGTTCCAGAGTTCCCAGGTCAAGGAGAAAATATTGCAAGCAGCCAGAAAGAAACAATTTGAGTACTGTGGAAATACAATCAGGATAACACAGGATCTGGCAGCTTCTACATTAAGGGGCCACAAGGCTTGGAACATGATATTCCAGAAGTCAAAGGAACTAGGATTAAATCTAAGAATCACCTAGCCAGCAAAACTGAGTATAATACTTCAGGAGAAAAATTGGTCATTCAATGAAATAGAGGACTTTCAAGCATTCTTGAGGAAAAGACCAAGGTTGAATAGAAAATCTGTCTTTCAAACACAAGAATCAAGAGAAGCATAAAAAGGCAAACAGGAAAGAGAACTCATAATATACTTACTAAAGCTGAACTGTTCACATTCCTACATGGAATATGTAACTCTTGAAACTTTTCTCAATATTTGGGTAGTTGGAGGCATTATACACACACATACACACACATATATAGACAGAAGGCACAGGGTGTGTTGAACAGGAAGGGATGACATCTAAATAAATAAAATTAAAGGGTGAGAGAGAAATATATTGGGAGGAGAAAGGGAGAAATGGAATGGCACAAATTATCTCAAAAAATGCAAGAAAAGCTTTTTCAATGGAGGAGAAAAGGGGGAGGTGAGAGTAAAAAAGTGAAACTTACTCTCATCACATTTGGCTTAAGGAGGGAATAACATGCACACTCAATTTGGTATGAAAATCTATCTTACACTACAGGAAAGTAGGGGAAAAGGGCATAAGTGGGGTGTGGGTCGGTGACAGGAGGGAGGGCAAATGAGAGGAGGGAGGTAATTAGAAGTAAACACTTTTGGGGAGGGACAAGGTCAAAAGAGAGAATAGAATAAATGGGGGGGCATGATAGGATGGAGGGAAATATAGGTAGTCTTTCACAACATGACTATTATGGAAGTCTTTAGTAAAATTACACATATACAGCCTATATTGAATTACTTGCCTTCTCAGTGGGGATGGGTGGGGAGGGAGGAAGGGAGAGAAGTTAGAACTCAAAGTTTTAGGAACAAATGTTGAGAATTGTTTTTGCATGTAACTAGGAAATGAGAAATATGGGTAATGGGGTACAGAAATCTTATCTTGCCCTACAAGAAAAAGGAGAAGATGGAGATAAGGGAAAGGAGGGGTGTGATAGAAGGGAGGGTAGATTGGGGGAAGGGGTAATCAGAATGCAAGATGTTTTGGGGTGAGGGAGGGGAGGATGGGGAGAAAATTTTAAACTCAAAATCTTGTGGAAATCAATGTTGAAAACTAAAAATAAATAAGTTGGAAAAAAAGGAATAATGGACTCAGAGTGCTACCAATTACTGACTTTGTGACCTTGAGCAAATCCCTTCCCCTCTCTGGGCCTCAGTTTCCTCCTCTGTAAAATGAAAACACTGGACGAGATCCTGAGGTCTGAGGACTGAGATCCCTTTCGGTTCTAATCCCATGGTCTTATCTAACCTTTCTTACTTTTAGATTAAATTGTTCACAGGCTCAATTTTATGTCTTTTACCTGAGGACTAAGCAGGACTTTCTTGGCTGGTGTGTACTAGTCAATCCCTCCACCACCACCATCCTCTAATACTTCAACCTAGTGGAGAGATAAAACCTGGATTCCTAACAGGCATGCGGTAGAGCAGGAGCTCTGGAAGGTGCTGCTGAGCTGGGTACAAGCAACAGACTAGACAATTGATGTCTTAAAGACCAACCCAGCTAAGTTTTGAGTGGTTCATCCATAGAAGACTGGCCACTGGGGGATGAATCTTTTCAACCATGGTAATATATTGATTTGATAGAACCCTTGACAAAGGTACATAAGACTTTTCAAGGTTATTGTGAGGATCAAATGAGATTACTATCTCATGTAAGTGCTTTGCAAAATCATCTTGTGAATCTTAAAAGGCTATGTAAACAAACATCAGCTACTATTATCTGCCATACATTTAACTACTAATTGCTCTTATTTAATTAGCTCATCAAGGCGCTCTGACTGAATATAGGTAGGTTTCAAACTATAAAGAGAACTCTATTTATTTGGTATAGACTTACATATGAACCTGTTGTCTGCCCCCAACAAAAACACAAGCATTTTGAGGAGAGGGACTATTTCATTTTGGTCTCTGTATCCCCTCTAATGCAGTTCCTGCACACAGAAGGTGCTTAAAAAAGGCCCAGGAGCCACCCAAGCAAATGATCCATGCCTGCCCAATTTTCTCTAAAGCTTCATATCTACCAGTACACTATATATTCCTAGGAAGGAAGAATATAAGTGTTCTTATCGTCTTTCTATTGACTTTTTACAAAATATTGTCTCTCCTCTCCCACTGTTTCTAGCTGTCACTCAGTGGCATAAATCTGAGGCTTAGTTCAGTTCTGACATTTACCCATCATTGTTAACTACTAAACATTTTTTTTTCTCATCTTCCTTGACCCATAAGTTAATTTAAAATCAACATTTAGAAGAAAAGCTCCTGATGATTTCTGATTTTCATTCAAGTACTGGAAACATCTTTTTAGGGGAAAAAAACACTGGGAGAAATCACTCAAGTCCTTTTGTGACTGGCCTGCTCATTCTACTCTCAGCAGTAACTGTCCACTCTAGTTCAAACACAACTGCTCCCAACTACGCTAGTTAACAACAAAAATAACTTTCTTCTCCCTTACAGTCAAGGGCAAAGATTAGTTAACTTCCTCAAAAGAATGTCAGATTTGATGAGGCAGCACCATGGTAGTAGTGGTCGGAGAACTAATTATGATCAAAGTCAGATAACATAGGCTTAATAATAGTAATAATAACTAGCATGTATACAGCACCTACTATGTGCCAGGCACTGGGCTAAGCACTTTGCAAATATCATCTCATTTTATCCCCACAACAACCTTGGAGGTAGGTGCTATTATAATCATTATTTTACAGTTGAGGAAACTGAGAGAGACAGACTTGCCCATGGTCATGTAACTAGGAAGTGTCTGAGGCCACCCTCAAGTCTTCTTGACCAGGATCAGCACCCTATCCACTGAACCACCTAGGTGCCTCAGTCTGAATCTTAATCTCAATACTGGTTGCCTGTGTGACCTTGGGCAAGTTTTTGCCTATACTGGGCCTCAGTTTCTTTGTCTGTTAAATGAGAAGTTAGGACTAGATCACCTATAAGATCTTTTCCAATTCTAAGGTCTTACCATCTTGGTTTGCATCCTAGCTCTACTCAGTGCCTCATCTTCCTCCTCTGTAAAATGAGGAGGTTGGACTCATGTTCCCAAAGTGGGCAACACCACCCCCTGGGGGGTGCTGGAACAATCCAGGGGGGTGGTAGTAGCCTCAGGTGCAACTAGGGGATATTGAATAAAAATAAGGGTTGGTTGAAGCACAAGGAAAGAAAATAAGAAAATGTTGAAAAAAAACCATTCATATATATTTCATCTGTTGTGTAACATGGTTCAAGTCATAGTAATTATATTATTTTCCAAATAAACACACAAAATGCAAGTTATAACCCATCAGTGGTCAAATCTACCAACAGGTCTTAATAAGCAAATGTTGGCAGGTGAGCTTGTTGCATTGTCAGGAAGTCCAGCATGCATGCAGAAATATGTGCATGTAATGACTTGCTTGCAATACCATATTGTTACATGATGTAATATTGCATCACCAAAATTTCAATGCAGGAAAAACTCACAAATTTACAACAAATTATTAAATTTAAGATGTGCCATTTTTTTTTTAAATTTATATTTATTTGAAATGAAACAATTTTGGGGGGTGGAGCCAAGATGGCGAAGTAGAAAGACGCACATACTCTAGCTCTTCCCCCACAGCCCATAAAATACCTGTAAAAAAATGACTCTCAACAAATTCTAGAGCAGAAGAAGCCACAGAACAACAGAGTGAAAGACATTTCCAGCCAAAGGTAACCTGGAAGGCCGAGAGGAAAGGTCTATCACAAGGGACGTGGAGCAGAGTGGAGCCCAGCCCTGGCCATGCGGCACCAGGAGGAATAGGACCAAAACAGGCCTCTGAGGCAAAATCCCCAGCAGGGAGGGTCTCAGATCCCTCAACCCACAAGTGCCAAAGAAAGCTTCAAAGGTTAGTGGGAGGGCTTTCCCAACTGGGCAAGAGGGGAGCAGGATTCCCCCCCTGCCCCCAGCGCTGGCCCCAGGTGGGGGCGGTGGCAGCTGCAGTGCCCATCTGTGAAGCACTCTGCCTAAAGTCCCTGGGGGAAATGAGCAGCTGATCTGGAACCTTAGCCCTGAGTGGTGGCCCTGCCCCTGCAGAAACTGAGCAGCTGACCTGAATCTCAGCCCTGAGCACTGTCCTAGGGTAAGAAAGAGCACTAGGCCCCTCCTTTTGACAAAGGATTCAGAAGTCAAGTAACTGGCTGGGAAAATACCCAGAAAAGGGAAAAAAATAAGACTACAGAAGGTTACTTTCTTGGTGAACAGGTATTTCCTTCCATCCTTTTAGATGAGGAAGAACAATGTATACTGTGAGAAGAAGTCAAGGCTTCTGCATCCAGTACCTCCAAAATGAATATGCAGTGGGCTCAGGCCATGGAAGAGTTTGAAAAGCGATTCAACAGCTTGCTAAAGGAGACTCAAAAAAAATGCTGAAAATAACACCTTCAAAAATAGGCTAACTCAATTGGAAAAAGAGGTCCAAAAAGTCAATGAGGGGAAGAAGGCTTTAAAAAGCAGAATTAGCCAAATGGAAAAGGAGGTTCAAAGCTCACTGAAGAAAATGGTTCTTTAAAATTGAGAGTGGAGCTGAGGGAAACTAATGATTTTATGATAAACCAAGAAATTACAAAACAAAACCAAAAGAATGAAAAAATTGAAGATAACATGAAATATCTCAATGGAAAAACAACTGACCTGGAAAACAGATCCAGGAGAGACAATTTAAAAATTATAGGACTACCTGAAAGCCAGGATCAAAAAAACAGCCTAGACATCATTTTTCATAAATTATCAAGGAAAACTGCCCTGATATTCTAGAACCACAGGGCAAAATAAATATTGAAAAGAATCCACCAACCACCTCCTGAAAGAGACCCGAAAAGAGAAATTCCTAGGAATATTGTGGTCAAATTTCAGAGTTCCCAAGTCAAGGAGAAAATATTGCAAACAACTAGAAAGAAACAATTCGAGTATTGTAGAAATACAATCAGGATAACACAGGATCTGGCAGCTTCTACATCAAGGGGCCACAAGGCTTGGAATATGATATTTCAGAAGTCAAAGGAACTAGAATTAAAACCAAGAATCACCTACCCAGCAAAACTGAGTATAATATTTCAGAGGAAAAAATAGTCATTCAATGAAATAGAGGACTTTCCAGCATTCTTGATGAAAAAACCAGAACTGAAGAGAAAATCTGTCTTTCAAACATAAGAATCAAGAGAAGCATGAAAGGGTAAACAGTAAAGAGAAAACATAAAGAACTTTCTAAAGCTGAACTGTTTACATTCCTACATGGAAAGATAATATTTGTAACTGTTGAGACTTTTCTCAGTATTTGGGTAGTTGGAAGGATTATACACACACACACATAGACACATACAGATACAGAGAGAGAGCTCAGGTTGAATTGAATCAGAAAGGATGAGATATAATTAAGGGATGAGAGAGGAATATATTGGGAGGAGAAAGGGAGAAATGGAATGGGGCAATTTATAACTCATAAAAGAGATAAGAAAAATGTTTTCCAATGGAGGAGAAAAGGGAGGAGGTGAGAGGGAAAAAGTGAATCTTACTCTCATCACATTTGGCTTAAGGAGGGAATAACATGCTCACTCAATCTGGTATGAAAATCTATGTTACACTACAGGGAAGGAGGGGAGAAGGGGACAAGTGGGGTGAGAGGGATGATAGAAGGGAGGGTAAATGGGGGAAGGGAGTAATTAGAAGTAAACACTTTAGGGAAGGGTGAAGGTCAAATGAGAGAACAGAATAAAGGGGGAACAGGGTAGATGGAGGGAAATATAGTTAGTCTTACACAACATGACTATTATGGAAGTCTTTTGCAAAATGACACACATATAGCCTGTATTGAATTGCTTGCCTTCTCAATAAGGATGGGTGGGGAGGGAGGAAGGGAAAGAAGGTGGAATTCAAAGTATTAGAAACAAATGTTGAGAATTTATATAACTGGGAAATAAGAAATACACGTAATGGGGTACAGAAATTTATCTTACCCCATACAAGAAAAGAGAGAAGAGGGATAAGGGAAGGGTGGGGTGTGATAGAAGGGAGGGTACATTGAGGGAAGGGGTAATCAGAATGCAAGGTGTTATGGGGTGGGGGGAGGGATGAGATGGGGAGAAAAATTGGAACTCCAAATTTTGTGGAAATGAATGTCGAAATCTAAAAATATATAAATAAAACAAAAAAAATGAAACAATTTTTTTAAAAAACTGTTAAAGGGTTAAAGAAAGTAGATTTACAGAGGGCACTGAGTAATTTTTTTTTTAAAGGGGGCAGTAGGTCAAATAAGTTTGGGAACTTCTGGACAAGATGGTCAATAAATTCTACAATCCTAAGAAAATAATATAACGAACACACCATGCAAGCATGGAGTGACTTGTTCTCTACCACTATATCAAAGTTGTAACTTTTAAATGCAGAAATGAGAAGGCAATTCAGAAAATCTCCCAGAAACAGGGAGTAAAGTCTGGCCAAAGACAATAAATAGTAAAATCTTCATCTATACTTGACATATCTAGTCAGCAAAAACATTTTGAAAACTTGAAGATTTTTATAATAATAATATTAGTAATTATTAATATACTAAGATCAGGATAAACACCATCAATAAATCATACTGGTTTGTGAGGGAAAAAAATGTTAGCATCATGAATATTCTTTCCCGTCAGAGTTCTAAAGCAACATTCACGTGATGTAAGGTGCAGTTTTTCAAAAATCACCAGAATGTTGGCATGTCTGAAATGGCACAGATATTACTTTGTAGAGTATTTCTTGTTAATCCAACATCCAAAAGTTTCAGAGTAACATAAAGGCATCCAGAAGATGAAAAAGAGTGACTTCTGGGCTTTATGCCAACAATCTCAGATTCCTAAATGTGGGAATTTCAACACAGTAGTCAGTTTTTTAGTAGGCAGGATTTCCGAAAAAGGCCCTGCGACTTCCTGTGGTTCACAAAGGGGTCCTACTAAACTGGAAACAAGGAAAATTGACATTTACGGGAAACCCAGCAAGTTGGTGGAGTTCCATTTGTTTGTTTTTCTTGGGTTGAGAAATTGAGGATCTACAAGCAGACTTTGTGGAAAATCCCTGCCGCACAACCATTTTGTAACCAACCTTCTCGCTGGGGGGGGAGGGGGGGAAAGCAGAGGTGATGGAGGAGGGGGTGTAGAGAGGAAATAACACAGGATTAGATATGGGGAATCAAATACAGGAGATCACTGCAGCAGCTGAAACCTGTCTCCCTTCCTCCACCTGCTCTCCCACCCCCACCACCCCTCCATCCCCTACCCTCTGAGGCCAGTAGGTTGAAAGCAGGGTTTGCAACCTGCGTTTTCCTTCTGGAGGAAAAGTCTCACACCAGCTACCGGTGCAAGGTGGGGGACATGGGGTGGGGGGAGGTTAGGGGGGACCGAGGGCTGGGGGAGGGATCCAAGATCAGGCACATATAGAGAAAAGTACAAGCTAGTGAATAGAGTGGAAAGAGTGGTCGAGGGAGAGCAGATTGCTGGTGATTGAGAGAGGGAGGGAGGGAGACAGGAAAGCAGGCGGCATTGTTACGGCCCGGGAAGTGGCCCGAAGGGGCGAGCAGGGGAGGGGAAAGGGGGGAGGGGGGGAAGAAGCGCGGATTACGCCAGGGGGAAGCGGGAGAAAGAAGGAGCCACAGTCGGAAGGCTCCCTCTTGTCTGGCCCCGGGCCTAGGCGCAGAGAAACCTGTCCATCCGGCAGCCGCGTCCGGCACACAGCAACCCCCTCCCCTCCCCGAGGCCCCCCGCCCCGGCTCCGGGCGGGAGGAGCACCCCCCTCCCCGCACAAAGGAAAATCCCGAGGCGCAGAGCTGTCGCTTCCTGGTTTGTGCGAGGGGCCACCGGCCCAGCCCGGGCGGGCGAGCCCCTCTCAGCTCAGCCCTTCCTCACCTGGTCCCCAAGGGCCGCGGGCTCCGCGTCCGCCGCCGCCGCTGCTGCCGCCGCCGCTGCTGCCGCTTGGCTCCGGCTCCTCGTCCTCTCGTGCCACGGGAAGGCCGAAGCCCCGCTGCCAGCCCTCCGCCTGCTGCTCGGGCTCGGGAGCTGCCGCCGCCGCCGCTGCCGCCTCCACCGCCGCTACCTTCGCCTCCGCCGCCGCCGGAGCCAGCCTCGCCTGTGCTGCTGCCGCTCCGAGAGCCGGCAGGGGGCGGTGTGCGCGGGGCGCCGGGGGCCCCGGGAGCCAATGGCTGCCTCCTTCCGCGGGCTCACGCTGGCGGCCGGCTCTCCTTCCGGAAGCGCTTCCCGCCGGGCCGACCTTCTCCGCAGACTCGGGGCGCTTGTGCCTGGTGCTCCTGGGGCGAGGGCGGCTTCGGCGAGGGGGGGCGCCAGGCTCTCAGGGGCTCCTTCCGGGGCGGGGTGAGGGGGGCGCTCCCGGCGGCCCCTTCCGGGATGGAGTGGGAACGCTCGGCTCCCTTCGGCTACTCTCGGAAAGAGGGGGAGGGCGCTGGAGAGGGGTGGGCTCAGCCCCCGCCCAACTGGAGGGAGCCGTTCCCTCTTTCCTGAGACTGGGCCGGGCCAGAGGGCGGGGAGCCGTGGGCTCCTTTTCCCTCCTTCCGAAAGGGAGGGAAATGTTCGCTCCCGGCTCCCCGCTTTCCGCAAGGGCGGGGCCGCTCAGCTCCTCAGCGGGGACGGGGCGGGGGGTGGGGGGGGGGAGCGCGCCTTTTGCTACTTGCAGCTCCTTCCCTACGGGCGGGAAGCACCAACTAGAAAGCAACCGGGTCTCCTTAGAGTTCAGCGAGAGCTAGGGGTGCACTGGTCATAAACTTTTTGAATGGTGCAGTCATTAAAAAAAAAAAAAAAAGTTAGGCATGCATTCCCACACTATATCAATTTTGCCTTTTTAAAAGTTTATTTTATTTTTGAAGAAGTGCTTTATTTGGTATATTTAGAAATAACTGTGCATTATAAAACATACAACAAAGAAAAGATGCTGTAGGTTATATTTTAAATATCTTCATAAACACCATAAAGAAATGGGGGGAAAAAACCTCTTGGCCCTCCCTAAAACATCTCTTATTATTGTTCGTAATAATGATTGGTGATGATGTTACTGACAGCCACGTGATTGCTTTATTATTTCTAAAAATCTTGGTTTAATACTTTCGGATAACAGCGATTTTGAAGGTCTGGTTCTAAATTCAGTTTACATGGTTTTAGATGGGTGTCATCTCCATTAGACCGTGAGCTCCTTGAGAGCAGGGGCTGTCTTTTGTCTTTGTAGCCTCAGTTATTGGCACAATGCCAAGGATTAAGCACCATTGTTATTGCTCAGTCGTTTTCAGTTGTGAAGGACTCTTCAGTGACCCTATTTAGTGTTTTCTTGGTAAAGATGTTGCTTTTCCTTCTCCTGTTCATTTTACAGATGAGGAAACTGAGGCAAACAGGGTGAAGTGATTTGCCCAGGGTCACACAGCTAGGAAGTGTCTGAAACCAGATTTGAACTCAAGAACCTGAATCTTCCTGGCTCTCTATTTAGTGCAGCGCCACCTAGCAGCCCATTAAGCACCTTGCTTGTTGATTGACTAAAAAAAATTTCCTAAAAACACCTAGTTCCAACTAGAAGTGTTGGGGGACAGCTCTGGACCAGGGTCCCCCGTGAGGACCGTGAGACGCCTGAGGGTCCGAACCTGCCCCCTTGTGGGGTACTGGGATGGCCCTGGTAACAGGCTGGCTCCACCCGCAGGGAGGCACTTGGGAGGAGCTCGCCCGCCCATGGGAGGTACAGGGGAGGAGACAGGGATAATAAAAGGGGATGATCACAAGGGCTTAGAAGGAGAAGGAGAAGGGGAAGAAATGCAATAAAGCTTGCTGACTGCAACTCCTTTCGGGTGCTCTGCCTGTTTATTGCCCTCCCCCAACCGGGAGAGGGGCCGGAGACGTCCGAAGACCAGGTATCGGTAATTGGAGAGGCAAAGGCCCGGGTGTAAACCCCGGGCAGCTGGCGCCCGACGTGGGACCGCCGTAAGGAGAGGAGAATCCGCCTTTGCCCCGCTACTGCGGGAAGATTCAGGCAGCCTCAGTATTGAGAAGTGGCCTTGACCCGCTACTGCGGGAAGATTCAGGCAGTCTCAGTATTGGGAAGTGGCCAGGATGGGCCAGGGAAATAGTTTTCCCAACCTGAAGCCCGAAGATAAGGGAGTGCTTGCCTGTCAGTTGTATAAGCTTTGTAAGACCCATGGGCTTAAGCCCCACATCCGGGACTGTAGAGCATTTGTGGAAAAGATCTGGGATGTTTCCCCTTGGTTAGAATATTGTGGGCTACACCCAGCCAAATGGGGCGTAGTGGGACAGCAGATGGTCGCCTATGAGAAAGAGAGCCCTGGCGTACTAACAGAGGAGGACTTTACGTTCTTTCAAGTGGTCGCCACGCTTCTGCGTTCGGATCCCCGTCCCCCCGGGTGGTCCAACGGCGAGACCCAAACAGGGCAGTCCCTTCAAGGGACGACAGAAGAAGAAGGGGAATCCGATGAGGATAATACTGAGCCCCAGCCCTTATATCTATGGGGTATGTTAAGAGAATGTGCAGGCAGGGACCAGGACCGCGCCCTTCAAGACGGCGCACGGCTGAGCAAGGGGCGGGACTCTAGAGCCCCGAGGGGAGGAACAAAAGGGAAGTTTGATGAGGAAGGAACGCCCAAGAGGGAGTGGAAAGTCCCCTGGAAAGTCCCCGAGACAAAGGGCTCGTCAGAAGGAACCCTTAAGAAAGAATGGAAAGTCCCTGGAACAACAAAAGAGGGCAGAGGAATTCGCAAGAAGTTTCAACAGAGTTTAGGAACTCCCAATCCTTCTGAGATCGGACCTAATGCCTTCTCCTTCCCCCCAGCCGCCATGTCCTTGTCACAATCATCACAAGGATCGCGGTCATTTACCTACGGGCGGTCTGGGCCCTCGGAGCCTCTGAGCGTACTCACTCAGAGCCTATCCGCAGCTTTGGCGGAGGGACAGGAGGTAGATTTAGAGGAGTGGGAGGGGGCAGGCGCTTACCCTGTCATAGTGGAGCGGGATCTGATGGGAAATGAGAACCGTTTACATCGACCGGTGCCCTTCAAATTATTGAAAGAACTGAAGGAGGCCGTCTCCAAATACGGCCCTTTGTCACCTTATGTGAAACATCTCCTTGCAAATGCCACAGCCACTTGGCCATGGGCCCCAGCTGATTGGAGGGAGGTATCGGGGGCTATTCTTACACCAGGGCAGGTAGTGGCCTATGGCACTGCCGTTAGACGAGAGGCGCTCAGATATGTCAAGGAACACAATATTGCAGGGACAGAGGATGCTGTGAATATGATAACAGGGGCGGGGCCATACTCGCAGCTTGTTGACCAGCTCCAATTCGACCCCCAGGTGATGGCTGCAGTACAGTATTGTCATATTAGGGGCTTTGCCAAGATTGACGCCCCAGGGACTATGAGGGATAAGTTGGTAGGGTTAAAGCAGAGGGCTAGCGAGTCCCCTACTGATTTCGTGAGCAGTACCAACAAGCCCTTCAAAAATTACAACCTTAGTATGCACATCTGCCACGGATCCCTCAGACACTGATTTAGTTATAAGGCCTTGGCATACTGAAGGGATTGATGTGCCCCCCACTCCCTTTCCCCGCTTGGTGGTGGGACCCTCCGGCTATGTGCCATTCATAGTCCATACTCAATTGTTGTCCAGCGGGTCCTCCACGATTTATTTGACTAATCCGCATTGTTATCCTATAAATATTGCCCCAGGGACTCCCGTTGGGAGGGGCATCTCCCTGCCTTGGATTGAAGAGCCTGAGCAGAACACCCATCAAATTAATTGGTGCTCTCCCATTGTAGGCAATCGCCCCATGATACAGATTCTGGTTGAAGGGCGTCCAATCATGGGTCTGCTCAATACTGGAGCAGATGTGTCAGTTATTAATGCATCCCAATGGGACCCCAGTTGGGCGGTGAGCGGCGGTGCTACCCCGGTTGCTGGAGTAGGGGGTGCTAGTTCAGCGCTACGGGCTGCTAAACATTTGAGTTGGACCTTTGAGGATTATCAGGGATATTTTAGACCCTTAAAATTGGCCGGTCTTGCTTACGCCCTTTGGGGGCGCGACCTCCTCCAGCAACTTGGGTTACACCTTACCACTCCAGAACACCTTCAGTTAAACATGCTGGGGCCACCATAATGGTGAGCAGCCCGCCTATAACATGGAAAACTGAGACCCCTGTGTGGGTTGAACAGTGGCCCCTATCCCCCCAAAAGCTCACCGCCTTACGTTCCATAGTGGCCTCCCTTTTGAAACAGGACCGCATTGAGCCCACCACGAGCCCTTATAATTCTCCTGTTTTTGTTATAAAGAAGAAAATTGGATCCTGGCGCATGCTCATAGACATTAGAGAGATTAACAAATGCATGCTGCCTATGGGGGCACTACAGCCCGGTCTCCCCACTCCTGCTGCGATCCCCCGAGATTTTACTATGACAATCATTGATATCAAAGATTGTTTCTATAGCATTCCCCTACACCCACAAGATAGGATCAAATTTGCCTTTTCCATCCCTTCGGAAAATCGCCAGCAACCATATGAACGGTATCATTTTACCGTGCTCCCTCAAGGGATGGCAAATAGCCCTACCATGTGCCAAATGTATGTCCATGCTATCCTCTCTCCACTTAGACAGCGCTTCCCCAAGGCCATTATCATTCATTATATGGATGACATTCTTGTTGCTACGCCTAGCCATGATTCCACAATGGCCCTTACTCAGCTTATGATTGATACCTTAGCTGCCCACGGGCTGACTGTGGCTCCAGACAAAGTACAGACCACACCCCCTTTTCAGTATCTTGGTTATGAACTAAAACAAGGGCGAATTGCTCGCCGTCCTCCGAGCATTGATCTCTCTCAGCCCTCCACTCTCAATGATTTTCAAAAGCTGATTGGCGCTATACAGTGGATGCGGGCAGTTATCCCTATTCCCGATGGTGATCTGTACCCGCTGTATGACTTGCTGCGAGGAGATCCCGCCCTACTCTCACCCAGACACTGGACATCCGAGGCCTTAATGGCAGCCAAGGGCATCCTCAACAGGTGCTCCGCTGTCGTTGTGCAACAGGAGCCCAATCAGCCCATTTATGCCACTATATTAAAAGCAAGTACCTTCATTGGATGTCTCTATCAATCACATGGCATTTTGGAATGGCTATACCCCCCTCGCCACAAAAGAGTCCTTCCACACAAGTGGCGAATGATCGCCCAGTTTTTTCTTTTAAGTGCCGAACGCTGCCTGTTGGCTTTTGGCAGATTCCCCGTTCTGAACTTGGAGGCATCGGAGGAAGCCCTGAGGTGTTTCTCCGATGAAATCCCAGAATGGGCCTCTCTTCTATGCATGTGTAATATTGCGAAGCTTCCGCTCCCCCCAGCGCTTAGAGGATGGGAAGTTCTTCCTATTCGGGTTCCCTTTGCTATTGTATCTCCACAGCCAGTTATGGGACCCACTGTTTTTACGGATGCCACCAAATGTCATAGGGCTGCAGTTTATATCCCTTCTAAGCAACTCCTTAAGGTGTACACCACCGAACATTCCTCAGCCCAAAAGAATGAACTAGTGGCAATCCAACATGCTCTCTCCATATTACCTAATGAGAGCTTTAATCTTGTCACTGATAGTTTATATTGTGCAAATGCTATTGCTGCCTTACCTTCTGCCCTTATTAATCCCCGTGCTTCAACTATAGCTCAAATCTTATATGATATTCAAGAGTCCATGTTACAATGCTCTACTTCTCTTTATGTATTGCATATTCGTTCCCATATGTCCACCATAGGACCAATTTATCAAGGTAATGATATTGTAGACAAAGCTCTTCTATTTCCTTTGCATTTAGAAGCACGAGCGGCCCACGACAAGTATCACCTATCTGCCCGATCTTTGCGACGCCTTTATGGCCTGTCCAAAGAAGACGCTCGTCGAATAGTCAAACAGTGTGTCAATTGTGCCCCATTTCGCCCTCCTGCTCGAGACACCGCTGTTAACCCCCGTGGTGATCTCCCTAACGACCTTTGGCAAATGGATATCACGCACTTTGGCAAAGTCCTTATACATGTTTGTGTTGATACGGCCTCCAATTTCATCATAGCCTCTATACAGCCCAAAGAGACAACCCGCGCAGTGCTCGATCACCTTTATGGTTGTTTTGCCGCGGTTGGAGTGCCCCAAGCTATAAAAACAGATAACGGGCCAGCTTATACTTCTTCTGCCTTTGCCTCTTTTTGTAAAGAATTTTTTATTACTCATATTACTGGCATCCCGTATAATCCCAGGCCATTGTTGAGCGTGCTAACCGCACTATAAAAACTCTTCTTTTAAAACAAAAAGGGGGAGTGAGGGCAGCGGGGCGCCTCTCCCGAGGTGATCTGGCACAAGCCGTCTTCACTCACAATTTTTTGCAAATCCGGGACAATGGCATAAGCCCCGCACAAAGGTTTTATCTCCATGAGACGGGGGGGCAGAAGGGAAAGGCCGTTAAAGGCCCCTACTGCCTGCCTCACTGGAGCTCGAATCCGGTGGAGGGACCAAGAAGGCAAATGGCATGGCCCTGGAATAGTCATAGCGAGAGGTCAGGGGTATCTTTGTGTCCAACCAGATGAAGCTGACCCAGGGACTGAGATCTGGATCCCCATGCTATGGGCAGTCGAGCTGCGAGAAGCCGAAAGCAAGGAGGAGACGAGGGCGGCGAGGAAGGCACCGCCCGAAGCGGGTGTGCAAACAACGTGAGGTAACCATGCTCACACTTCTGATAGCTCTTCAACAGTTCCTACCTGGGTCCGAGGCTGTCCAGTCCAAATGGTACAACGCCACCCCCGCAGAGCAGCGAGCCGCAGATCAAAGGGGCGACACCTACTGGGCATTAGCACAGGGACTCCCTGCCCTAAGAGTGGTCGGATGGGGAAACCATCCTATCCCTCTTCTTATGTATGGCAATGCCTCCATCCTGACTGGGACCCCAAAAGCAGATTACAGCTACCTGCCGATAGAGAGAAGTCCCTCCAAACCACTGTCGTTGGTGTCTGTGACTCCTCCGGTCTGTCTGTACAGAGGGTGCGGAGCGAATGACTCCTCTGCTCCGTGGGGCTGCTTCTGCGTGCCCCTGACTCCTCGTGAACTCACTGAACCGTCAGAGTCCAATCCAGAACTGCTTAATCATAGTACCTTGGTCAATGTCACCTTGTTGGCTATCCCGTATGCTGCTGCCAACATGACCAGAGAATGGAGCCCTCCCGTTGTGCCTCCTCCTTGCCCGAAGGGTCATCCATTGACGTTTGACCCCTTCGCGGTCTGTTCTACAGGCATGGCGGCTCCAGGTCCACCATTGCCAAATGGCACAACGCTTTGGTTTTGGGATGCAGATAATACGACCTCTTATGGGAGAAGGCCTGCCCCTACTCCCGTGGTGATTCCCTATGGGAGGATACATGGTGACTTGTGGAAAATAGGGTCCGCCTTGGGAACAACTAATTTGTCAGTCGCGGTAGTCACTGGACCTAGTGGAATTTGGACTCAACCGGACTTGTACCAAACATGGGAACACGTGTTCCAGGGGAAGTATTCCTCCTGTTCAGACAGACATCAAAAAGACACCAATTACCTCTGCTATGAGGTGGTAGCAGAAGTTCAAACACCTCCAAACAGTGCTTTTCTCCTGTGTCCCTCTAATAACCTCACCATACAGTATGAAGGACCACAGGCTAACCTACCTACATATAATGTCACTTGTACTCAACCCATTCTTACTAACACTCTTCGGAGAAACCATTCCTCCTATGTAGTTATGCTGGTCATAAATCCTCCCTATCAATTGCTCCCAGTTAAAGCTGAAGCTTTCGCGCTCACACCTGCAGACCGCATTTTTAATACATTGATGAAGATATCGACGCGTGGACTTCGTCCCTGCAGCAGCAGGGATGGGATTGGGGACGTTTTGGGGTTTGTAAATCTGGCTATAGAATTGTATGAAGAGTTTCAGATCCTACAACTAATAGAGGAAGGACAGTTATTAGCTTCCACCCTCCAATCTTTCATGAATTCAGAGGTAGCAGCATGGCACCGTCAGGACCATATTGATCACCTCCTCCAAAGTCAAATCACCACCCTACAAGACACGGTGATTTGGCTAGGAGACCAGATGGCTTTACACCAACGCTACGAGATGTTGCAGTGCCACTACAAATATCGCCTGCTTTGCGTGCTTAATCTCCCAATTGATTCCTCAACCTTCCCCAATCAATGGCCGGCGGTCCGCAAAGCCCTCCAGGGGGCTATGCTGGCTTATAACGCCACAGATGACATCCATCAGTTGGACTTGCTCATTGATCAGCTGAATAACCTCTCCAGAACGTTTGAGGAAAAGCGTGAACGAGAAGAGCGTTCCATCTTCGATTGGTTACAACGAATCCTGGACTTGCATTGGCTGCCAGGGGTGCTCTCCTCCGTTGCAGTTCTTGTCCTTATGTGTCTCGTCCTGCCATGCCTCCTGAAGTGCCTCCTGCAATTATTGACACGGGCACTGGAGAGTCTTAAAGGCGATGTCTTGTCTCTGAGACACCGCGAGGGCAGGTCCCCATGGGGGGAATCGCCCAACCTACCCGTGTAAAACAAAAAGGGGGAGATGTTGGGGGACAGCTCTGGACCGGGGTCCCCTGTGAGGACCGTGAGACGCCTGAGGGTCCGAACCTGCCCCCTTGTGGGGTACTGGGATGGCCCTGGTAACAGGCTGGCTCCACCCACAGGGAGGCACTTGGGAGGAGCTCGCCCGCCCATGGGAGGTACGGGGGAGGAGACAGGGGATAATAAAAGGGGATGACCACGAGAGCTGGAAGAGAGGAAACGCAATAAAGCTTGCTGACTGCAACTCCTTTCGGGTGCTCTGCCTGTTTATTGCCCTCCCCCAACCGGGAGAGGGGCCGGAGACATCCGAAGACTGGGGATCGGTAAGTGGAGAGGCGAAGGCCCGGGAGTAGACCCCGGGCAAGAAGACATGCATCAAGAGCTGTGTCCACTATATCATGATACTCACTTTCAATCCCATCCAACAACTGTGCAAAAGTTTTTTTGTGGAAATTTGACTAGAAAATTTCCATTTTCCCTCACATCAAGTTTTACTTGGAAACTAATGTGAAGATAATTGCATTTTTAGTTCTTTAACAATGGGTAGCAATGTAGCACCGACGACAGAAGTATATCAAGTACACAGCATACAAAAGCAGAGGGGCATTGTAAATAATGAACCCAAATAAACTTCTGAGGCAAGGGCTTGATATTTGACAAAAACTGCAGTCAGGCAGAAATAGGTTGTTGCCCTTCCTTCTCAAAAAGGACCAAAATGACATCACTATGTTGGACTCAAGGTACTGTGACCAGTCCAACCAATACGGGTTCAGAAGGCTCAATCAAAGCTGGGACACAAATGGTCCATATGAACATCTGGAGTGGACATGGGTCTAAATTTGCACATCTCACATTTCTTTTGAGCTCCTGCAAATCTGCTTTGGTCATACAGCATGGGCACACCATGCTGTGCAGTCCTACGCCCATGTCTCCCATGTCTCAATGAATTCCACAATTCTTGAGAGAAACCTTGAGAGTGATCTTGTGTCACTTCTTCTGACCTCCACATGAGCACTTTGCTTGCCTTGTGTGAGTTCTCTATAAAATAATCTTTTAGGCAAACCTATCTTTGGCACTCAAATTACATTGTCCACCCATCAGAGTTGCTGCGCCCCCTGCAGTGGAGTTTGAATGCTTGGCAGTTCGGCTGCAGAAAAGACTCACCTGTGTAGCACAAATTAGATTTAGGTTAAAAGATGACATCAGATAGCAAGTTCAATTTCTTTTTTTTTCGGGGGGGGGGGGGTGGTTTTTTAAATATTTATTTATTTATTTATTTTTAGTTTTCAACATTCATTTCCACAAAATTTTGAATTCCAAATTTTCTCCCCATGTCTCCCCTCAACCCAAAACACCATGTATTCTGATTACCCCTTCCCCCAATCTGCCCTCCTTTCTATCACACCCACTCTTCCCTTATCCCCATCTTCTCTCTTTGCTTGCAGGGCAAGATAGATTTCTATACCCCACTGCTTGTATTTCTTATTTCCAAGTTGTATGCAAAAACAATTCTCAACATTCGTTCCTAAAACTTTGAGTTCCAACTTCTCTCCCTTCCTCCCTCCCCACCCATCCCCACTGAGAAGGCAAATAATTCAATATAGGATATACATGTGTAGTTTTGCAAAAGACTTTCATAATAGCTATGTTGTGTAAGACTAACTATATTTCCCTCCATCCTATCCTGCCCCCCATTTATTCTATTCTTTCTTTTGACCTTGTCCCTCCCCAAAAGTGTTTACTTCTCATTACTCCCATAAGTTCAATTTCAAATGGATCTATGACTTGGATATAAAAGATCACATTACAAACAAATTTCATATATAAAGAGGAAGAGTTCATGACCAAAAAAATAAAAAGAAATAGAGAGGATCAGAAAATAAAATGAGTAATTCTGATAACATAAAATTAAAACACAGTTAAAATTAGAAGGGAAACAGCTGGGGGGGAGAAGGAAGAAAGATCTTTGCAACATGTTTCTCTGATCAAAGTCCCACTTCCAAAATATTATAAGAAACTGATTCAAATTTATAAGAATAAGAGTCCCTCCCCAATATGAATGGGCAGTTTTCTTTTTAATCGGTTTTTTTTTTTCAATTAAAAATCTATTTTTTTCTCCTCACTCCCCACCTTGGAGGGAAAAAAGAACAAAGAAAAAAACCCTTTTTCCCATATTGGCCATGTCCAAAAAATGTCTCATTCTGCACTCTCTGGCAGGAGGTACTTAATGTGCTTCATCACAAGTCCTCTGGAATACATCTGATCATTTCATGCGGAGTTCTTAAGTCTTTGAAAGTTGTTCATTTACACATTGTTGCAATTTATACTACAGTATAAATTCTTCTGGTTTTGCTCACTGTATTCTGCATCAGTTTACACAGATCTTCCCAGTTTACATGGATCTTCAAAAAAACTGAAAACTAATTTTAATTCTGTTTTGCTAAGACTTTATCACTCTAGATTTAATATTTCCATATGTGATTCCTTCCCCTTCTGAACTTCACCTACCAACCACATCGCAGAGAAACTTCCCTAAAGGTCAAGATTTTATCTTTGTAACCCTACCCAGCACCCACTTTCCAGAGAGACTTGATTAATCTAAATGGTCAATATCAGATATTTAAACTATTGTAGCAACTCCCGTCAGCCTGAAGTCTACTCCCATCACCTGAGAACCTTTGTCTTCTATCACGTATCTTGGCTGTGGTTAAGGAGGTTTCAGGAGGAGAGGTCCAGATGTTGTCATCTCAATTCTGACTATTTCATCAATAGCCAATCGGAAGAAGACACAAGTCTATGTTACTTGAATTTTTGCACTGTCATCTCGCCCTCAATATTTTTGATCATAGAGAGAGGCCATTGACCCAATTTATTGGTTACTGCTAGCATAACTAATAGGCAGTTACGTGGCATAGCAAATAGAGTAGTCAGGCCTATAGTCAGGGAAACTCATCTTCCTGAGTTCCAATTTCGCCTCAAATGCTTATTATTAGCTGTGTGACCCTGGGCAAATCACTTCACCTCATTTGCCTCAGTTTCCTCATCTGTAAGTGAGCTGGAGAAGGAAATGACAAACCACTCCAATATCTTTGCCAAGAAAACCCAAAATGGGGTCATGGGGTCATGGAGAGTTGGACATGACTAAAAACCCCTGACCAACGAAAAGAAAAAAAAAACCTGACTAATAAATTGATCATGCTCAGAACTTTGTCTCTCAGTTTACCTTAATTTCTACCAAAACAGCTTGGTGACCATGAAGGGATTGGGACCAGGATGGGGGCGGGGAGGCTGGTCCCTAGAGGAATCTCTTAGGGAAAGACCTCCAGAGGGCTCAATGAACATTTTCACTAAGGGAAGAAGCTTGCACCAGAGACCTGACCTCCAACCTGGTCCCAACCTTTCCGAGCCAAGGTGAGCCTCACACTGTTGGGGAAGCGCAGCTGTGTTTGTTTGTCTTGGCGTCCTGTCTGCGTTTATAGTGTGACTGATTGACAATAATTGGTGATATAAAGCCTAGGAAATTCCCCTAAGGAATTTAAATCCTTGAGAAAGGTTTTTCCTTCTTCAAAAGGGGCTCTCCACTTATGATGAGAAGAATCAGTAACCTTTCTGGAAGTTTTAAACCTTAGAAAATTTATTTTCTCTAAGCGGGGGCTTGGGAGGGATCTTGGCTTAGATTGAGGTGGGAAAGGGGGAAGTTCTTAAACTTTGAAGAATTCTTCTTTCTTATGGGGGTTTTCTGTTTTAAAGCTGAGAGATACATATTTCACATTTAGGAAAGGGATGAGAAAGAGGAGTTTACCAAAGTATATGGAGCAAAATCAACCCAAGAAATATGTCCCAAAACTGGCCTGAAAAGGGTGTGTGTGTGTGTGTGTGTGTGTGTGTGTGTGTGTGTGTGTGTGTGTACATGCCCACTAATTTCTTCTGAAGCTTCAAAGCTGGTATTTAGTACCTGAGTATCTGTCTTGTGATTCCCACTTTGTTATATTTAAATTGCTGATAAGAGAGTGGTGGTCTCCAGGTTTTGTGCCTAATTGTCCTCTTATAAACTAGGGCCCTGGAGAAAGGACTCAACCTATTTGATGGCCACACCTTCACTGGGGGAATATGGCTCTGTGAACCTGGTCATGGAAAGCAAGGATCAGTGGCAGAACCCTGGGCCCCTCCCTTCCCACTCCCCTCAGGAGGAATTCACTTGTACCAAAAGCACCTACATCTCCGGGCACCCCACAAGTTTTTCCTTAACCATCAACTAACTACCCGTTCTGCCGATAAACTGGCCACCAGTTTGAATGTTATGAACTGTCAGAGGGACACCAAGTAGGGACTCCTGAGCCTTTACTAGATCTATGAACTGAGAACTAGGCCTACGACTAGGCTACTCATTTGAATCACATGGCCCCTCTGGGACAGACTCCTGAAAAACATTTAAAAACTTAGAAGGGCATTCTCAGAAACCATATTTCTATTAGCTACTCAAATGTCTAATTTGGAGACTGGGGTGGTAAAAGATTTTTTTTAACTTCTCAAAGCTGAAAAAGTGCCTTACCTATAAAAGGAGAGGTAAAATTCATAAAGGATAACTATGCTTCTCTGTTAGAATAGAGTAAGCTAACTTTTCTTATGATTGTGAAAAGTAAGTATAGGCATTGTTTGTCCTTCATTTTTAAAGAGGATCAGTGACATCATGGGGTGATGTTTTGATGAGTGGGTTGGATTTAAGTGAAGCCGAGTTACTCAAAGTCATCAAACTCACTCTCTCTTCCAGTCATCTAAGTCCAGTGACAAGACAAAAGTCTAAATGACTGACGATGGCCCAAGATGACCTTGGCATCTTTGATGTCTGACCAAGCTCTAAACTTTCCAAAGCTCCTGCTTCAGCCTCCTTCATGGTCATTGGAACAATTCATTTTTATCTACCCATTCCATGCTTATACATGGGCATAAACATAGAACATAATCAGCCTTAAATATAAACTGGTAATGAATTGATTGTGTTTATAGATGTTATACTTCTGTGGTACTTCAAAACTGTTGATTTTATTTTAGGACAAGGAAAGATTATGTACAGACTTCTTGAATTGTTTTTGGGAGGGGGAGTTTTTTCACTCTAGTTTTAAAAGTATCAGACCACTGAAAGTCAGCATTAGTAAGATTTCAAAGACAGTTTACAACTTGAACTTTGTTCTTGACCCTGAAAGGAGAGAAGTTTGTTTAGATCAAGGAGAAACTTGAGGGTAAGTGAAACTTAATCCTTACTTTTAAGTGGATTAAGTAAAATTGATTTTAAATATTAGAAGTTATAAATCCATTTTAAATTGGGCTCTGAAACTAAATTTTTTAGACTGTGGTCACTTGTGCTGTTCATCCCAGAATTTGGAATATTTTTCAATTTTCAGAAGAAACTCCTGTTGTTGTTTTTTTTAAATAGATTGTGTAAAGATGCTAAGCCTTAAGCAGGTCTAAATTCGAGTGAACCATGTGATGCTTGAATTTTTAATTTAGCTTTGTCAACCAGTCTCAAGCAGAAATCAGGAAGCATTTTTTAAATTGTTTTCCTCCAAATTCATTTATTTATTTGTTTTCAATTTTCAATAATCACTTCCATAAGTTTTAAATTTTCTCCCCCTCTCTCTCCCCTCCCTCCCCAAGACAGCATGCAATCTTACATGGGCTCTACACATAGAGTCTTATTAAACACATTTTTACATTAGTCATGTTGCATAGAAGAATTAAAATAAATGGGAAAAAGTATGAGTAAAACTAAACAAAACCAAACATAACAAAAGAGAAAACAGTCTGCTTCAATCTGTGAGGAAGCATTTTTTTTAAAGAATTACCCAGGGTGTAATGAGAAAGGAATTAATGAGTTACAAGATACATCCCAGTGTGTCTATGAGGGAAAAGAAAAGGACCCAGGCAAGATGCTTCTGCTGTCTGCAAGAAGGTCATATGGTTAAGAAATGTAAAAAAGAAAGTGGCTATATTTGTGGTATTGCACAAAAAAGAAGGATTTGAAGAACAAAGATAACCCTTTACGTAAAATTAGCCCTGGAGAATATTAGATACAGATTATTGGTGTTGAGCTTAATTTTCATATTACTACTCAGTATTTGAGATCAGAGCAACATGTTTAAAAACTGCAAAAAAATAAGACTTTTTCCTTGAGAAATGATTATTTTTCTATTAATAACCACTTACTAAATTAGGATTAAGGTTTTTTCTTTCTATTTCTTCATCCAGGGACCAGTCTTTTTAGACCATCCAGCCAGTGTCTAAAAGACAAGACTGATAGATGAGATTGGGCTAATCCTTAGGTTACATGCACTACTTTCTTCACTGAACTCCACCCAACTAGGGGACCTTAATTTTGTTATAGTGTAAACAGAATCTAATCTGGGAGGATTCTAGCCCTAAAGCATTGTACCACTCCATTACAGTCCAGGGGGACCCAGCTCATGAAGGAGAGTGATCTGGATAGAAATGGGTTCCTTTGTCCAAACAGCTGGAGGCAGATGAATCTCACTATCAAACCAATTCTTCTACAGGATGAGCTGAAGACTTTTGGCCCATCTCCTCATTTGAAAGTCCACCCCTCGTTAATTGTTCACCAATCAGGGTTGATTTTCACCTGTCCAGAGCACCCCCTTTTCTAAATGTATTTCAGCATTCAGGGAATCTCCATGGTTCCATCTTTGGATCAATGAATATCAATTTATTGCTTATTAGCTAGCTTAATTAATAAATTGATTATTAATTACCCAGAAACTCTGCCTTTTGAGATTTTCATTTATCATAGTCCTTGAGATACACTTTGATCAAGATTTCTCCATGTTGGCCTTGTAGGCAATCAATTTATAATGTCAAAAATTGTTATTTAAAAATATATGCTATTATTGTAAAGTCATCATATGAAATGTTCTTAAGAATTGAAAAATGCAACTCTCTTGATTTGGAAATTGCAGAATATTATCTGGGTATTTTCAAGAAAAGAGCAAAATATGGAATCTACAGGGAAAATTCTATCTAGATGCTGAAAAGTGAAAAGTAGATTAACTTTAAATCACTCTTTCCCCAGACATGGACAAGTTTATTGTTTTAAAGGGGGAAGAAAAAGGGGAGCTGAATGAATTTGTAAGTATTAGTTACAAACTGGATTGAAACTGCAAACAGTTGTTGAGTATTGGTGAATTTTCAGGTACAATTGGCAGCTTAAATTTATCTGGCTCTTAAGAACTAGCCCCACACCCCAGCTAGAGTGAGGTCATTGAATTTTATTGGGAAATAATAACAATATATTTCAAGGTTTCCCAAACCCAGAAAATCATAGGGCTATCTATAAATTACAAAGAGGAGAGAGTCAATTCATTATACCACACTGCTCTAAGAGTCATGAAACTTCTTGGTATACTAGGCAAATGTTCTACAATTAAAAACTACAGGATAAACCTTCCTAGTTTGTAGAAGAAGCTATTTAGAATATTTGACACTGAAGCCTATTGATCTCATTAGTAAAAGTTGTAGAAATTCTGATGAAACAACATATAGAAAGCAGTTAGTCTCCTGCTTCTAACTCATTCCTTTTTTTCATTTTAAATACTATTTTATTTTTTCCAATTACATGTAAAGACAATTTTTAACATTCTTTTTGAGTTCCAAATTTTTTCACTCTCTCCCCACCCTCTTCCCTAAGAAAGTAAACAATTTGACATAGGTTATATATGTGCAATCATGTAAAATATATTTCCATATTAGTCATGTTGTATAAGAAGAAACAGATCAAAAGGAAAAAAAAACTACAAAAAAAGTGAAGAGTGAAATGAGCAGAACCAGGAGAACATTTTACATAGTAACAGCCACAGTGTGGGAGGAATGTTTCTGATAGACTAAACCCTTCCCAGCAATGCAAGGACCTAAAACATTCTCAAAGGACTCTTAAGGCAAAATGCCATACACATCCAGAGATAGAACTATGGAATCGGAACACAGAATGAAGCAGACTATTTTCTCTTTTGTTATGTTTTATTTTGGTTTTTCTCATGGTTTCTCTCATTCATTTTAATTCTAATATGCAATATGACTAACGTGAAAAGGTATTTAATAAGAATGCAGGTGTAGAACCCATATAAGATTTCATGCCATCTTGGGGGAGAAGGGGTTAGGGAGGAGGAGAAAATTTAAGATTTCTGAAAGTGAGCACCTGAATGGGCTTTAGGTGAAAAAGGAAAAGGTCTCCCATTGCATCCAGGGTCATCTCCAGTCATCCTGATGAATATCTGGTCACTGGATTCAGATGGCTTTGGAGGAGAAGTAAGGCTGGTGACCTGCACAGCCCTCCCTCACTCAAAACAAAGTCAAGTGCAAGTCATGTCATCATTTCTCTGATGGCATGGTCTTCTTTGGCAAGGAAGGATGAACACAACCTGTGAATCGACCAAACTGCCTGAATGGGACCCATCTAGCTGAGTAACTCAGCTCATCCTTTCCTTTCTGTCCCCTCCTTCCTTCTCCTCTCCAAAAGAAGGTAAATTTGGATGGCCAGAGGATGTCCAGTTAACTAGGGATTGTTGAAAACTGAAAACAAATACATTCATTAAATTAAAAAAATAAAAAAAAGAAAGTGAAAAAATATGTAGAATGTAAACAGTTCAACTTTAGTATGTCCCTTATGGCTTCTGTTTCTTGTTTATCTTTTCATGTTTCTCTTGATTCTTGTATTTGAAAGTCAAATTTTCTATTCAGCTCTGGTGTTTTCAACAAGAATGCTTAGAAGTCCTCTGTTTCATTGAAATTCCCTTTTTTTCCCTGAAGTATTATACTCAGGTTTGCTGGCTGGATGATTTTTGGTTTTAATCCTATCTCCTTTGAACTCTGGAATATCATATTCCAGGTCTTCTGATCCTTTTGTGTAGAAGCTGCCAAATCCTGTGTTATCCTGATTGTATTTTCCATAATACTTAAATTGTTTCTTTCTGGCTGCTTGTAATATTTTCTCTTTGACCTGGGAATTCTGGAATTTGGCTACAATATTCCTAGGAGTTTTCCTTTTGGAGTCTCAGTGATCTTGGTGGTCAGTGAATTCTTTCCATTTCTATTTTACCCTCTGGTTCTAGAATCCAAACTTCACAATTGTTTCCGTCAAAGGACCTCACTTGAGGACCTAGAGGACCACATATGACCTCAAGGCCACAGATTCCCCACCTCTGCCTTAGAGCCATTTGCCTGGGCACAAAAGAATGGTCATTTGGCCATCTGTTTATTAATAATATCAGCATGTTTACTAATAAGAGGATAGTCATTTGGTTGTTTTTCTGCTAGACTGAAGACCATCAGTACATCTCCTAGTGTGTTCAAGGAAATGCCATGTGCTAAAGTCTGGCAACTGTTACAGGTGGATATCTGTCCCTGGGAAAGGTTGAAGGGATGATCTTAGTGTGGGCTAAGGTTGAATCCTCTTGACTCAGTTTCCTAAACTAGAAATCTTCCCACCTAGTCAATCATAAGCTATTGTTCCATACTCTGTGAATAACTTGACATTTTCCTACATTCTTGACAGTCAAGCAACTCATGCTTGAAGTCAAACAGGAGTATTATCTCCCTCCTATGACTATGTCCCTCCTTTTATTCCTTTTATAGCAAGTTTTTCTCTTACAGCAAGTGGCCAGTAAGACATCTAAGTTACTGCTGGTTCATATTAAAAACATTTAGATCACAGTAGGGAGAATAATTCCCTAACCAATTCAATAAAAAGAACTTTTGAGTTTGTCACCCCCTTAAGAATTGTGTGTTCATGTATGAGGATGGATTTTCTTTTAAGATGATGTAGTGATGCCATCTTCCCAAGGGGAGGTGTAAGATAAATATAAGAAAAGATGTATGTAAATTTTTTTACTTTTCCTTCAAAATTAAATGGAGTGGGGGGGGCGGAGCCAAGATGGCGAAGTAGAAAGACGCACATACACATAGCTCCGAACACACAAACCACAGAACAGCTAGAGGGGACCAAGCCAGGGCGAATTCTGCACCCAGAGACCACGGAGTATTGGAGCGAGGGAGATTCCTGCTCCTGAGAGACCTGCGGACCTCTCGCGGGGGGTCCTTCTGGCCGCGGACTGGGCGCCGGGACAGGGAACGGAGTGCGGCCCTGCCGCAGCTGCGACACTGAAGTGAGGAGATCCGAGAGGGCTACGGGGACGGGATCTCCAGCGGCCACGTGGGTCCCTCCACCCACAGAGGGACCTGCAAACCTCTCGCAAAAGGTCCGTTGCGCTGCAGACACGGAGCCCAGCCCGGACCTGCGGTGGCGGCGGCAGCGGCCAAGGCTCCGAGAGGCACGAATGTGAGAGGGCTCCGGAGGCGAGATCTTCAGCAGCAGCACAAGCCCCCCACACACACACAGGTGACGAGGGTCGGTGAGAGAGTCTCTTTGGCGGGTCGAGAGGGGAGTGGGGTGCCCCCATGGCTCGGGCCCCCCTGGGAGATAGAAGCTGAGAGGTGGCTGCAGACAGGGGCTCCCCAAGCGGGCGGGAGCCTGGATCCATTGTGGAAGGTCTGTGCATAAACCCCCTGAGGGAACAGAGCCTGAGAGGTGGCCCTGCCCCTGACCACCTGAACTTAATTCTCACACTGAATAGCAGCCCTGCCCCCGCCAAAAATCCTAAGGCAGGAAGCAGCATTTGAATCTCAGTCCCCAAATGCTGGCTGGGAGGACCAGGAGGCGAGGTGGGTGCGAGGAGAACATTCAGAGGTCAGGCCACTGGTTGGAGAAAATGCCAAGAAAAGGGAAAAGAAATAAAACTATTGAAGGGTACTTTATCGGAGAAAAGACACTTCCTCCCTTCCTTTCTGATGGGGAGGAACAATGCTTGCCATCAGGCAAAGACACAGAAATCGAGGATTCTGTGTCCCAGCCCACCCAATGGGCTCTGGCCATGGAAGAGCTCAAGAGGAATTTTGAAAATCAAGTTAGAGAGGTGGAGGAAAGACTGGGAAGGGAAATGAGAGGGATGAGGGAGAAGCATGAAAAGCAGATCAGCTCCCTGCTAAAGGAGAACCAAAAAAATCTTGAAGAAATTGGCACCTTAAGAACTAGCCTAACTCAGCTGGCAAGGGAGGTGCAAGGGGCCAATGAGGAGAAGAATGCTTTCAAAAGCAGAATTAACCAAATGGAAAAGGAGATTCAAAAGCTCACTGAAGAAGATAGATCTTTCAAAACTGGAATGGTACGGATGGACGCTAAGGACTTTTCGAGAAAGACAGATATCTCAGAACATACAGCGCAGATTCGAAAAATGGAAGATAATGTGAAATATCTTATTGGAAAAACAACTGACCTGGAAAATAGAATCAGGAGAGACAATGTAAAAATTCTGGGACTACCTGAAAACCATGATCAAAAGAAGAGCCTAGACATCATCTTCCATGAAATTATCAAGGAAAACTGCCCTGAGATTCTAGAACCAGAAGGCAAAATAAATATTCAAGGAATCCGCAGAACACCGCATGAAAGAGATCCAAAAAGAGAAACTCCTAGGAGCATTGTGGCCAAATTCCAGAATTCCCAGGTGAAAGAGAAAATATTGCAAGCAGCTAGAAAGAAACAATTCAAGTATTGTGGAAATACAATCAGGATAGCACAAGATCTGGCACCCTCTACATTGAGGGACAGAAGGGAATGGAATAGGATATTCCAGAAGTCAAAGGAACTAGGACTGAAGCCAAGAATCACCTACCCAGCAAAACTGACTATAATACTTCAGGAGAAAAAATGGTCTTTCAATGAAATAGAAGACTTTCAAATTTTCCTGATGAAAAGACCAGAGCTGGAAAGAAAATTTGACTTTCTAACACAAGAATGAAGAGAACCATGAAAAGGTAAACAGCAAAGAGAAGTCATAAGGGACTTACTAAAGTTGAACTGTTTACATTCCTACATGGAAAGACAATATTTATAACTCTTGAAACATTTCAGTATCTGGGCACTGGGTGGGAGTACACACACACACACGCACACACGCACACATACATAGAGACAGAGTGCACAGAGTGAATTGAAGAGGATGGGATCATATATTAAAAAAAAATGAAATCAAGCAGTGAGAGAGAAATATTGGGAGGAGAAAGGGAGAAGTTATATGGGGCAAATTATCTCTCATAAAAGAGGCAAGCAAAAGACTTATTAGTGGGGGGATAAAGAGGGGAGGCAAGAGAAAAACATGAGGTCTACTCTCATCACATTCCACTAAAGGAAAGAATATAATGCACACTCATTTGGATAGGAAAACCTATCTCATAATACAGGAGAGTGGGGGACAGGGGCACAAGCAGGGTGGGGGGGAGGAAGGAGGGGAGGGCATGGGGAGGAGAATGCAATACGAGGTCGACACTCATGGGGAGGGAAAGGACCATAAGAAAATAGAAGTAAAGGGGGACAGGATAGGATGGAGGGAAATATAATTAGTCCTATACAACACAACTAGTATGGAAATCATTTGCAAAACTAAACAGATATGGCCTATATTGAATTGCCTGTCTTTCAAGGGGAAGGGGTGGAGAGGGAGGGAGCTAAGGAGGTTAGAACTCAAAGTGTTAGGACCAAATGTAATGGTCTTACCACTGGGTAACAAGAAATACAGGTTAAGGGGTCAAGAAAGCTATCTGGTCCTACAGGACAAAAGAGAAGACAGAGACAAGGGCAAGGAGGGAGAATAGAGGAGAGAGCAGATAGGTCACAGGGGCAATTAGAAAGTTCGGGTTTGGGGGGGGGGGAGGGGATAAAAGGGGAGAAAATTTGTAACCCAAAATTGTGTGAAAATAAATGTTAAAAATTAATAAAAAAAATTAAATGGAGTGGAAGATTTATTTTTTTAAGTTCTATTTTATTTTGTATTTTATTTAAAACTGAAGGTTTTTCTTTTAGGCTCCCTACATCTATTCTGGTAAATTTGAATCTTTGCTAGAAGATTTTAACTAGATTTGCTAGGAAGGGTCATCTCAAAAGTCAAGCCCTCATAGATTTCTTTTTAGGATTTTCCCTTTAGCTTGTTGATGGCAATGTCCATATCAGGTACAAGGTTTAGGGAATAGCAGGTGAGATATGAAAACTTAAATTCTTTGAACTTTTGGGTGAATTATGAATTCCTGATGCTTGAGCTGGTTATTGGAAAACCAAGTTTAGGAGGATATATTAAATTGTATTGAGGTCTGTTTTGCAAAAGATGATAGAAATATCTAAGAATCTGTACTAGTAACCTGAATCAGAAAAGCAGATCTTCTAGAAGTTCCTCCCTTCAGATCTGCTCTGAGAATAGGCCCATTCCAGAAGGCCGAAAGGAGATGTTTTCTTAAATCAGATAAGTGCATGAGATATCTGAATCCCAAGATATGATGTGCTGATGAAATAGACATTGGGAATGGATTTGTTAGGAAAGAGAATGAATAGCCCTTCCCTCTTATTCCTTCCCCATGCATTGCTATTTCTGTAAAGCCTACTTACCAAAAGGGATGGCCTCTGATAGTATTTGTCAATGTGTCTCAAAGGCCAAGGGATGAATTATTATAACACTAAGTCTGACTGTTTGGGGGCTATTTGCTCTCAAATTAGTCCCATTAAAGTAGAATATTAGGACAAAATTTCTTTGGCCTCTGTTCCCATATATTGAGGTTACAACATTGGAACAAGCAGCTAGAAACGTCACTTTGACAGAGATACTAGGCTACACCATTTTTGTTTCTGTAATAATTGCTTTACTAAACATTATGAGATGACAGACATATATGATTTTTACTATACCTTGATCTGTAACTTTGATCAGGCTAAGTCCTCCCAAGAATCAAAGGAGGGAGGGGGTGGAATTGTAACTGTAGTTTCAATTGTAAAATTGAAAATTGGTGTTAAGTCTATTTTGCTAAGACTTTATCAAACTAGATTTAATATTCCCTTTTGAGGTTCCTTCCCCTTGTAAACTTCCACATCCTGGAGAAGCTTGCCTAAAGGTCAGGTTTTTATGTTTCGTTAAGGAGGTTTCAGAAGGGGAGGTCCAGATGATGAAATCTCAATTCTGACTATGTCATCAATAGCCAATCAGAAGAAGACATACCTATGTTGCTTGAGATTCTGCACTATTATCTTGCTAATTTCATAAAAGACCCTGGCAGCCCTCACTCAATATTTTTGATCATAGAGAGAAGTCATTGATATAATTTATTGATTACCACTAGCCTAACTAATAAATTGGTCATGGTTGGACCTTTGTCTCTCAGTTTACCTTAATTTTACTATAACTTCAGTGAAATCATCCCTTTTGTCATTTCATACATTGAAATAATATTATATTACATCAATATATCATAATTTGTTTCCCATTCTCCAGTTGGTAATGTTAAGGGCTGATAAGGAGTCCCCTGAACTTATCTTTTTGAGTTGGCCTATTTTCTAGAAACACTAGACCCAGAGCACACAGGAGGCTCTGGATGTGTCTAGGACCAAACTCCCCCTACCACTATTAAGTCTGTTTCCCAAGGTGATCAGGAAAATAGGACAAGAACTTATTTGTTCTAAAATATTTATAGCAGCTCTCTTTGTGGTGGCAAAGAATTGGAAGTAGGAGAGATGTCCATCAGTTGGGGAATGGCTGAAAAAGTTGTGGTATATGATTGTGATGGAATACTATTGTGTTATAAGAAGTGATGAGCAGGTTGGTTTTAGAAAAACATGGAAAGACTAGCATGAAATAATGAAGAGTGAAATGAATCGAACCAAGAGGACATTGTGTATAGTAACAGCAATATTGTTTGAAGAATAACTGTGAACAATTAAATTATTCTGAGTATTAGAAATAGTCAAGTCATAGACAAAGGACCTATGAAGGAAGATGCTCTCCATCTCCAGAGAGACCTGACAAATAGAAGTATGCATAGTATGGTTTTACACATATTTCTGTATCCGTGTCAAATGTTGGCCTTTTTTAGTGCAGGGTGAGGAGTGAGGGAGACAGTGCTCAACTTAAAACATAACCAAAAAAATTTTAATTTAAAAAAATAAAAGAATAGCAATCTACTCATTATTTCAATAGCATCTGAATGTAATGAAATGCTATTGCACTATAAGAAATCACAAAAGCGATGGTTTCAGACAAGTGGGTTCAAATTCACTGAGATCCTTCATTTGGAAAGTTTTTCAAACGCGTTACAATTCTTTCTCTTGGATTTTTAAGCATGTAGACATGAGAGCTTTTTATAGATGGCACATTATTTTCAACAACACAAGCTTAGTTTTTAAATCTCTTTTTATATATTATCACTAGTTAATGTCTCAAGGTACAGTATACACATAGGGCCAGGTTCAGCATTAAAGTTAGTGGATAGAAATCCATACTTCAAGTGATCTCCTTGATGATTTGAATTTGAAGAGAGCAATTTCTTGTCCAGCTGATTAGATTCTCATTGTTCTCACCTTGTAACGTGGCGTTTCCTTGCAGGAATATTTTTAAACCACATGTCCATTTTGTGAAGGTTAGTTTAGTTAAAACTAGATCATATCTATAAATCCACTTAACCCAATTAACACATAAACAAAACATGTCACATATGATGAAAGGCAACCAGCAGGTGCACTGCTGTCAAACCTCTTTCTGGTGCACAGCTCTTTCCTCAGGATCCCTCATGTGTTATACATGACACATGATCATCTGACATGTAGACCCAGTGAGGCCGCCAATGTCAATATTTACATTAAAAATAAAGCTCAACAGAACCAAGAGACCATTGTACACAGAAACTGCAACATTATTCAATGATCAACTTATGATTGACTTAGCTCTTCGTCAATGATCCAAGAAAATTTCAAAGGACTCATGATGGAAAAAGCTATCCACATCCAGAGAAAGAACTGATGAACTCTGAATGCAGATTGAAGCTTACTATTTTCACTTTACTTTTTCATGTTTTTTTCTTTTGGTCTGTTCCTTCTTTCATAATATAACTAATATGGAAATATGTTTTACACGATTGCACATATATAACTTGTATCATATTGCTTACCATTTTATGGAGGGGGATAGGGAGGGAAAAAAATTAGCAACTCAAAATTTTTTTAAATACATGTTAAAAATTCTCTTTATATGTAATTGAAAAATAAATAATTGAAAAAACTTTAAAATTTAAAAATATTATTATAGATGAGAAATACATATAATTAGAAGTTTTAATATCTTTCTCCTCACCTCAATGGATCATCCTCTGTACCCCCTAGGGTGCACACACCTCAGTTTGGAGAGTAGTGACATGATGGAGTAATCTAGGCAACTAGGTGGCACAGTGGACAGAGCTATTCAACTGGAGTCAGGAAGACCTGAGATCAAATTTAACCTTAGACACTTACCGCGTGACCCTGGGCAAGTCATTTAATCTCTCTAAGCTGCCATTTCCTCATCTGTAAAATAAGGATAATCATAGCACCTAACACCAAAGGTTGTTGTGAGGATCAGGTGAGATAGTTGTAAAGTGCTATATAAATGCTAGCTATTATTATTATTATTAAACTAACCTCCTCATTTTATAGAGGATGAAACTGAGGTCTAGGAAGGGGCAATGACTAAGCCAAGATAACACAGATGGTAAGCAACAGAATTATAAATAAGACCCTCCCTATGCACTTTGTTAGCTCACGCAAAGTCACTGAGGAAACACTCCAATTCCAATTCCATGCAGTCATTCCCCTTGAGTGATAACTGCCCTCAAAGATTCCATGTCTTAGATCTGGAGATGGAGGTAACAGACAGTACCTTGCTCCCCATCGATCACCATCCTGAAATCTCCCCAAAGCAGGGAGCATGAATAGTGCACTTCAGAGACAGATTTTCTTCTACAAAAGAGAGAGCTTCTTCTTCCTCCGAAGAAAGAACCAATGGAGTCCGAATGCAGATTGAAGCATACTATTTTTCACTTTTTTTCCTTCTTTCATTTTTTGGGGGTTCGAGTTTCCTTCTACAAAATGATTAATATGAAAATATGTTTTATATGATTACACATGTATAACCTATATCAGATTGCTTACTCTCTCAAGGAGGGGAAAGGGGAGTGAGGCAGGGATAGAATTTGAAACTCAAAACTTAAAAAAAAAAAAAAAGGTTAAAAGTTGTTTTGACATATAATTGGGGGAAAATAAAATATTATTTAAAAACAAAACAAAAGTGAGAGGTGGGGAGCCATTTTGAGGGAGTTGTCACACCATCATTGCAATCTAGAGAAAAATGGATAATATATATATTACACATATATATATATATATATATATCACTTTAAGCATTGTAAATGTTATCTCATTTGATCTTCACAACAACCCTGCAAGGTAGGTGCTATTATTATCCCCATTTTGCAGAGGGGAAAACTGAGGCAAGCAGAGGTTAAAAGATTTGTTCAGGATCACACAGCTAGTCAGTGTCTAAGGTAGGATTTGAACTCAGATCTCCCTGACTGCTGGTCCCGTGTCCTCTCCACCATGCCATCTAGTGGCATCACAGGCAGAGATCTGGAGGGCCACAGCATTCATCCCTTCCAGTCTTCAACCAGCTATAAAGACTGTATACTCTAATAAATCTCTTTTGGCCATGTGAGTTTTGTGCATGGACTTTCCTCTTCCCCCCCCGACTCCCAGTTCAGATATTGGGTTATTGCCCGATCAGTTAGAGAAACATTTGTTAAGTGGACCATGACCAATGTGTGGTAATGTTACAGGGTGCCCCTTAATGTAAGAGGCCAGGTGGAGTTCCATCTATTATAGATAATGTCTCCATGCAGTGGAATGCATGAAAGAAAAAAAAGAAAGAAAAGAAAGAAAGCTCCAGTGCTTCCTTCTAATGGGATGGATTGATACCTCACTCATAGGAGAATGGTCTTTAGGCTCTTCTCACATTTGCGTCAAGGGCCTAGTTCAGGTCTAGAGGTATGATGATGATATGAATTTTGAATCTCTGATTAAGGGGGCTCTCCGGTTTATAGAAACTTGCCCTTGCCTAGGGGTATAAGCATAATACCTCTTATGTATGTACTATACATATGAATATGTATAGTATACATATACTATACGTATGTGTAAGAGAATCTTTTGCATTGTGGGGAAAAAATCCAAAGAGAATGAGTGTCCTTTCCTACCTGTCTCCCTACTCCCATGCTGAAGCAGGGATTTTCTCCAGTTTCTCGGGTGATGCTGTCATTAAACGCACCAAAGACTGGGGGTCTGCCATACTTTCTTGTTTATAATCACACATGATAATGTGAGAAGGCTGAGGAAAATCCCATCATAAGATAGAGAACATAAGGAAGCATTGACTTTAGCCCAGGACATCCCCCTTTTGTCTCTGCTTCTGACTCTCCCTCCCCTCCAGTTGAAGGAAGTAGCCTGGGGTCTGTAGGGAGCTCCAAGTACCACCGACTTGCATCAGCAGCCTGTCAGAGTCCCAGAGGAGGGAACAGAGAAGCTGGTGTGGAGAAACCAGCTGCAGCTCAGTGCTCAGAATGGAGGACAAACCCCTCTCTTCCACCTTCCTTCTTCTGCCTAGAATTCTCTCCCACAATTTCCACATCACCAAAATCAGTGAATTCTGGGAAAGAGTCTGCTAGCCAGTCATTTCCAGAGTTTGGTGTCTCTTATGGGGGAGAGGGAAGGAATAAGCATTTATTAAGTACCTACAATGTGCCATGTAATGTTCAAAGACCTTTACAAATATCTCATTTGATCCCCACAATTCTAGGAGGTAAGTACTACTATCATTCCCATTTTGTAGTTGAGAAAACTGAGTCAGACAGAGGTTAAATGACTTGCCCAGACTCACAGCTAAGTGTCTGAGACCAAAGGCTCTCTGTGGGACAATCTTCATTCCAATTGCTACAGTGAATGGCCCTAATTTAGAGAGTTTTTCTAGTCCTCCTTGTTCTTAGGGTTCTTCTTCAACCCTCCAAATTATTTTATGTTTATTCGGTCTAAACTTTGAATTTACTGACCTGTGGATATGTTGGATCCTTGAAGTGGAATATAAGCTCCTTGAGGGTAGAAACTATTCATTTCATTTCTGTTAATTTCACTTGGAGCCTTGCATAGTGCTTGGTACAGAGTCAGCATTTAATGGTGTTGTTTGTCCTTCCTTTGAAGAGGACCAATGACATCAGGAGACTGATATCGGTCTTGTTCATGAATTGGATTTAAATGAGGCAGAACTTTGAAATGTTATTAGCTTTGGTCTCTCTTCCAGTGTCATCAAATCCAGTGACAGGATGAAAGTCAAGATGACTGATAATCACCCAGGATGGTATAGTGGATGACCTTGGTGTCTTCGATATCTGACCAAAGTCCTGGCTTCAGCCACCTTCATGGCCTTTGGAACAAATTATTCTGTATTCTTCAGTGGTGGGAGATGGGAGCAAGTCTTCATATGTTTGGGGTAGACATCCCCCTAGCTCACCCACCAGGTTTGAGGCCTGTAGGTTGTTCTAAATCTGGGTTTAATCTGTCTTTAACCCAACCACTTTACATTGTACAGCTTCTTGGAGCCACAGGTGAGAGATGATTGACAGGTAGGATACCAAAGGTAGATGAGCAGTCCTGAAAAAGCCTAGGCAAGTCCTCACACCAGAAGTGCTCGTCCTCCCTGAACACCCCATACACCTCTCAGTACTTCTTAAAGGTTCAAATGTTCACTTATTAAATAGCGTGAGTCTGGATCCAAAAATGGAAATAGACTAAAACATTGGACCAATCTAATTGATAAAATTCAATGGGTACACACTTGGTGCTTAATAAATGGTTATTAAATGAAATTAAGTCATAAAAGGGTAAGTTAATTTTTAAAAATTCCATGTTAAGGCTTTGTCTTAGAAGCTGAGAATGCAAAGGTAGAAAACAAGGTAAGTTTTACCCTCAAGGAACTGACATTCTTGTAAGGTCTTATACTTTACAATTACCATAATATTAATTGTTGTTCAGTCGTTTTTCAGTCATGTCTGACTCTCTTTGATTCCATTTGGGATTTTCTTGACAAAGAGTGGCTTGCCAATTCCCTCTCCAGCTCATTTTCCAGATGAGGAAACTGAGGCAGGCAGGGTAAAGTGACTTGCCCAGGGTCACACAGCTACTAAGTGTTTGAAGCCAGATTTGAACTGAGGGTCATCATCTAGCTGCCCTTAAGTAATAAGAACAGCTCAAATTTACATAAATGTTTTTCTCTGGAGAGCTTTCCTTACAAACCTGTGAAGTTGGTGGCATAAGTAATGTTATTACTTTTTGACTTTAGGAAATTGCAGAAGATGAGCTCCTCAGTAGCAGGGATTATTATTTTTTTTTTTTTGGCTTTATATCCCCAGTACTAGCTCAGTACCTGGTACAGATAGTAAGAATTCAATAAATGCTTGTTGACTCACTGATTGATACAAAGAGTCTTGAATGCCAAGATAGGTGTTTGATGTTTAGTAGACAATTGGGAGCTGCTCGAGGATTTTGACCTAGGGACTTGATCAGGGTGGTTCTTTAATTAAGGGCCCTAATCAGTCAGCCAGATAGATTGGAGTGGGGCCCAGGGATGTGTCTTAACCATCTCAGATTGGCTCTCCGAGGCAATTGCTTATTTTTCCGTGTGAGCATTTACACTTCAGAAATCCGCAAAAACCACATAGTAGGGCTTATTTTTATTGTTTTGTTGATTTTTCCAGAGGTGTCAAACACTGCCATAGTCTGAATCAGATTAAAATGTAATTGGGAAATGTTTAACAAAAGAAATAAAAAACAATAGAAAAAGATAATGTTAATTGTGGTTTTCTAAGTCAATAGGCAGCTCCATTTCTATTTGAGTTCAACAACACTGGTTTAGACTTAAGAAAGTGATGGAGAAAATTTTAATAATGCAGATTAAATTTAAAAGTGCCTCCATTTGGAGGGGGGGAGGCAATTGTTAAACATTTACCAACATACCCTTGAGAGCCATTTCAGAGGCTATTACAGGAGTCTAGGTTGGTGGTAAGAAAGACCTGGTCTAGAGCAGTGCTGCTCAAATAAATTAATATATTTTAACAAATAATATTTAATTAATCAATATATTTAATAAATAGTTTAAATAAATATGAATAAAATAAATATTTTACTCAAATTTACTCGAATAAAAAAATTTACTCAAAAATTTACTAAAATTTACACAAATAAAACAGGATGTCTAAAACTGTATATAAAGAGCCCAGTGGTCCACAGATCAACTTAGAAAATCACATATTAACATTGTCTGTGTTCTATTGTGGTTTAATTGGAATATCAGGCCACCGGATCCAGATGGCTCAGGAGAAGAAGGTAAGGTTCATGACCTTGCACAGCTCTCCATCACTCAAATCAAAGTCAACTGCAAGTCATGTCATCGTCTTGATGTCATGGTCCTCTTCAACAACAGACAAACACAACACAACAATTGTTGTTTAATTAGTTTTGTTAATATATGTCCTGATCACATTTTAATCTGGTTCAGGATGATTTGGGAATATTGTGGGCTGAAATATGGCCTCTTCTTACCACATGTTTGACACCTCTGACCCAGAGTGGTGGGAATGAGAGAGAAAAGGAGAAAACATCTGGGAGAGTAATTATTGGGGAGGTAGAATAGAGAGAACTTAGCAACTGAAATTATATGCGGAGAATCTTGTTGAGTTGTTTCATTCCTGTCAGACCCTTCATGACCCCATTTGGGGTTTTCTCAGCAAAGATATTGGTGTGGTTTGCCATTTCCTTCTCCAGCTCATTTTACAGATGAAGAAACTGAGGAAAACAGGGTGAAGTGACTTGTCCCCGGTCACAGTACTAGTAGGTATCTGAGGTCGGATTTGAATTCAGCAGGTTTTCCAGACTAGCACTCTATCCACTATGACATCTAGCTGCCTGTTGTGGTGGTGGTGTCATTTCAGTCATGTCTGACCCTTCATGATCCCATTTGGGGTTTTCTTGGCAAAGATCCTAGAGTGGTTTACGATTTTCTTCTCTAGCTTGTTTTCCAGATGAGGAAACTGAGGCAAACAAGGTTAAGTGACTTGTCCAAGGTCACCCAGCTAGTAAGTGTCTGAGGAATAAGGAAGTGTCCAAAAATAAAGTCAACAATGATTGTAAAGTTTCTAACTTCAGAATGTTATTATAAACAGGTTTATGGGATAAAATGTTATTAGGATAGAAATTTGATGATGGGAAAAGGTCTAAAAATAGACTCATCTTTCCCTCCTTATTATAAAGTCATATGAATTGTAGACAGTCTTTACTTCGGATAGGGACTGTGTCTTACTCATTTTGATATTTCAAAAGCCACCTAGCACCATGTTTAGCACATAATAGACACTTTGCTGTTTATATGTGATTAATCATGAATAATACTAAATAGTTACATAGTGATGCATAGTTAGTTGTTTCACCTATATGTACTTGGATGAAATTCAAAATACTCCTGAAAAATAATGGTTATATTATAATTCTTATTGTAAAGATCAGGAAACTGAGGCTCAGAGAGATGGAATAGAAAAGGATGCGTCAGATACTTGTTACGTGGCAAGCACCTGCCTAGGTGCAGGGCGAGGCAACAAGAGAGGAGGATGCTTAAGGAGGATGGATTCCCATGGATCTTTAGGGACGAGAGGCGAGGAAAATGGAAAGCCTGGTGATCCTTCATGGTACCAAAAGGATTGTAGCTGGTTACTCCCAGCTCGCTGAAATGGTATGAGAAGCAACGTTTGCCCTGAAGCAAGGGCCGGGAGTTAGTAGTTGTGTTGTTCAGTAACTTCGGTCGTGCCCATTAGGGGTTTTCTTGATAAATTACTTGAAATCCAGGTCTCCTGATCAGCAGTCCAGTATGCTCTCCAATACCCCTCCATTTACAGTCTCTGTTATTAATTAATGAGACATACGAAACACTGGAATGTGGTTGATATTCAATAGATGACACATGTGCATATTGTTTCCCCACTAGGCATGTGACTAAGGGCACACTGGCAAACGTAACAACCAGCCCTCCAAAAAAAAAGTTCTCAGGATGCAATTTTAATTTCAATTAAAATTTCCTCTAATGCTTTCTTAAGTCTAGATAATCAACAAAACAATAAACTGAGCCTTGATTCCTAGAATTTGCTGATTTCTGAGGTGTAAATACTCAAGCTGAAAATTTAACGATCAGTTCTTGTGAGTGGGGGAGGGAGAGTTGTCTCCAGCACACCCTTGGATGCCTTTACAGCCTTACAAGCCCCACTTGAAGGCTGAGTTATGCTAGCTCATTACAATCTGAAACTGCACCGATACCTCCACCTTCTCCAAACCTCTATATTCTCCCTAGGATGTTTTATCCTTCATTCTCGAAGAGGAACATGACATCAAGATGATATGACTTGCAGTTGACTTTGACTTGTATGAGGGAGGGCTGTGAAAGGTTACAACCTCACCTTCTTCTCCTGAGCCATCTGTGTCCAGTGGCATGATATTCACTAGGACAACTGGAGAAAGCCCAAGAAGCAATGTGGGACCCTGGCACTTTCAGATTTAGGTCTTATCACAATCTTAATTGAGTGAGATACACCCATTCAATGAATAGGCTTCTGTAAGTTACTCAAGGGATGGCCCCTTTAATAAAAAAAAAAATCAAACTGGGAGGGAAAGACCTTCAGGGTTCCAGGGTAAAAGAGAAACAATTACTGTTTAGTATTTACATTCACTCTCTGCTAGGTGGGCACCTGTTGAGTCTATGAACTCCAGAGTGAATTGGGTTTAAGGTTTGACCTTTGAGGAAGAAATGTAGCCAGTAAACCCAAAGGAAAAAAGGCAGCTTTGGCCATGGAGTTTACCTTCCCCTGGGCAGAACACCAGAGGACAGGGGAGGGAAGGGGCTTTCATTCAACATTTAAATGAAAGAACTGATAGCAAAACGTGTCTCTGTGGGAAATCCTAGGGAAGGAGGTACCTGTAGTCACACCTGGCCAATGCATTGATTTGTTTTCTTTAACTGTGGTTTTTCTTTGAAAGGGAGAATTTTTCGGGAGGGAGAAGTCACAATCAAGTTGTAATGATGAAGTCTTGAATTCTTCCAATTTGCCTGCATCCTTCTTCATGCTATCACAGAACACATGATAAAGAAGGAAAAGATAATTTTATAAAGGCGAAAATTCTTATACCTGCAGTTTTTGTTGGTAGCAAAGACCTGGAAACAAAATAGATTTCCATCTACTGGGGAAGAAATAAACCTAGTGTGGTACATGGAGGTAAGGGAATATGACTGTGCAATAAGAAATTATGAGTCCTAGGGAGAATGGAGAAATTCTTGACTAAACAAGGGATAGAGAGCATTGTGAACGGCAAAATGGACAATTTTGATTACATTCAATTGAAAAGTTTTTGCAAAAACAAATCCAATGCAACCAAGACTAGGAGGGAAGCAGAAAACTAGGAAAGAATTTTTGCAGCTAGAGTCTGTGATAAAGGCCTCATTTCTAAAATATATAGAGAACTGAGTCAAATGTACGAGAATACAAGTCATTCCCCAATTGATAAATGGTCAAAGGATATGAACAGGCAGTTTCTAGAGGAAGAAATTAAATCTATCTATAGTCATATGAAAAAATGTTTTAAATCACTCTTGATTACAGGATGCAAATCAATACAACTCTGAGGTACTACATCACACCTCTCAGATTGGCTTACACGACCAAACAGGAAGATGATAAATGTTGGAGAAGATGTGGGAGAGTTGGAACACTAGTTCATTGTTGGTGGAGCTGTGAGCTGGAGAGCAATTTGGAACTATGCCCAAAGGGCTACAAAAATGTGCATACCGTTTGACCCAGCAATATCACTTCTAAGACTGTATCCTCAAGAGAGCATAAAAATGGGAAAGGGTCCCACACATACAAAAATATTTATAGCAGCTCCCTTTGTAGTGGCCAAAACTGGAAATCAAGGGGATGCCCATCAATTGGGGAATAGCTGAATAAATTGTGGGATATGAATGTAATGGAATACTATTATGCTATAGGAAATGATGAACAGGAAGACTTCAGAGAGGCCTGGAAGGACTTGAACTGATGCTGACTGAAAGGAGCAGAACCAGAACTTTGTACACAGCAACAACCACAGTGTGCAAGGAATTTTTCTGGTAAGACTGGGTCCTTTTCAGTAATGCAAGGACGTAAGATATTCCAAATGGGCTCTTGAGGCAAAACGCCATCAACATCCAGAGAAAGAACTATGAAATTGGATCGGAGAAGAATGGAGACCATTTTCTCTTGTGTTATGTTTTGTTTGGTTTTATGTTTTCTCCCATTCATTTTAATTCTTCTACGCAACATGACTAAGGTGAAAATGTATTTAAAGGAATGTATGTGTAGAACCTATATAAGATTGCACGCCATCTCAGGGAGGGAAGGGGGAAGAAGGGGAAGGCAGGGGACAAAAATCTAAATTATATGGAAGTGATTGTAGAAAACTGAAAACAAATATAATAATTTTAAAAAGGAAAAGAAATGATGAGCCCACAGAAGCCTGGGAAGATTGGGATGGGCTGATGAAGAATAAAGGAAAACAATATATGTAGTGGCTACAACAATGTAAATGAAAAAAATAAAACCAAACTAAAAGTTTGTTTGTAATTGTAATGATCAAACTTGACCCCAGACAGAGGATGAGAAAATCCATCCCCTCATTTCTTTGCAAAGTAGAGGGACCATGCATGTGTAATACTGTATTTTCAGATTGTTTTGATGTGTTAGTTTTACTGAACTGTTTTTAAATTTTTTTATTTGGTTACAAAAGGTGGCTCTGAGGGTAGGGATGGAGGAAGGTGATATTTGAAAAAAATCGCCACTCAAAATGAAAAGTTATAAATACATATTTAATAAGGTTTTCTGGATATAAATTGTATAGAGAAATAGATTAGCATTGCTCCAAAGTGGTTCAGTCTCTCTAATTCTGAAGCAGTGGGTTCTCCCTCACAATTTATCATCAAACCGTTCTGAGATGTATTATAATGGGGGTCCTTTTTCCCTCAAAGTAATGGAGATTAAGTGATTTGCCCAGTGTCACACAGCTAGAAAGTGTCAAGTGTCTGAAGCCGTATTTGAATTCAGGTCCTTCTGACTCCAGGACTGGTGCTCTACCCACTGTTGCACCTTTTTTAGCATGGGGATCTTTTTTAGCCTAAGAGTTGAACTAGATTGTCCTTAACCCTCTTCCAAATATGCAATTTTGTGATTTGGGAGATTGTTCATGAAGACAGGTTTCCAACCTAATACCAAATTCAGGAAATCCTCTGCTTCCCCTCCCCAGACACTCTGTCAACATAAAGGGGCTGAAATGACCTGTCGGGGAATTGTCATTGCAGGTGTGCTGGGCAGCCACGGAACTTGTGAACTGATCTCTTTCATTGTTTTTAGGATCGGGAGAATTCTTAAAGAAGCATATTTTGATAGTGTAATAAAGTGCTTTAGGAGTCCAATGGGAGACTATTGCTATGTTTTCCATCTTTCACTGCCTTTTGAACTGCAAACAAGCTTAACCCTTCTTCTAGCTACTCTTAGTTTTTAATGACAAAGATTTTCAGGGATCTGGTCACAAAATGGGCAGATCTGGTCTGGGTTGGAACTCTTGTTGCAATTGGGCTGGGGATCCCAGGAGGGCAGAGAAGTAAATGCCTTCTCTTGCGGGTCTCTCACCAACTAGGGAAAGAGGTGAGTATGCACAGATGGTAAGAAAAGGAGAGACTGACTCCTATTCGACCCCACAGAATCATGTGACCAAGACTGGATTTCAAATGTATTAGCAGGACTGATCTCAATTGTCACTGCTGTTGTCCCTCCTTGGTCCTCAAAGAGGACCAGTGACATCAAGAAGGTGATGTCTTGACTTTCAGGTGAATCGGATTTAAGTGAGGCAGGGCTGTACAAAGTGATCCATCAGCCTCACTTTCTCCTCCAGGGATATCAGGGTCCATTGGAAGACATAGGTCAGGACAATTGGTGATGGTCATGAAGGAGGGATAAATTTGTTTCAGCAGGTATTTATTAGGTATCTACTGAGTGTGAAATGAGTACATGGCACTCTCTCACCCTCCTTTCTCCTTCCTGAAGGGGTCTTGTCTGTTGTGGAGAGGGAGAATGGTCCCTTTCTGGTTTGGGAACTGTCCTGGAGACCCATACCACTCTATCACACCCTGTTCACATACATAGCCTTGAGTGCTGAGGTCTGCTCCCCTTTTCCCAAATGCCCTTGGGTGCCAAAACTGCTGCCTAAGGCTCTGTTACTTCCTCCACTTCAAATGCCCTCCCAAAAACCTCCCCATTCTAGACCCAGCTAAAAGGTCAGAGTTTTCAGATCTCAAGTGATCCTTTCTCTTCTATGAACATTGTTTCTTGGGTGGACTTTTCATTTGACAGTTTAGGATCTATTAGCAAAGAAAAGAGAAGGTACATTACTTTAAACTGTTACAAATGAGGCAGGTGAGCAGGTGTGGCTGAAAGAAACATTTTGAGAGACTGGAGGTGGTGTGTGTCAGGTGAATTAAGCCACTTGAGTCCAAGAGCTCTGGGAATAGTGAGGTCCCCCAGACTACCAGTTCTACTTCTAGCCCAGCAGCCCCCTTCCTGCCCCTGGTACCAGTGAGAAGAGAAATTTTTGTGGAGAAGGGGCTCACCTTTCTAAGTACCAGCAGCACCAACCACTGACCAACTACCACAGAGAAGCCCAAGAGCCATGGCAGTACCTTGAAATCCTCCTTCCAGGTCAGTCCCCACAGCCTTTGTCTGGGGAAGCAACCTCATGGAGGTCTGTTTGTGCAGATGCTTTAGTCACAACTACTGAAGACATGGAGAAGAATGTTCCTGTCCCCAAAGTCCTTAGCACTGTTAACTGGTTCAACATTGCACATGGATGTGACTCTGTCAAAGGAAATAACATTAAAGAAGAAATATTATCATCTGGTTGAAAATGAAGCCTTCCCTTGGTGTTGTTTTCTCTCCCCCCCACCCCCATTAGAATGTGAACTCCTTGACAGTGTAAACTGTCTGACTTTTCTATTTGTATCCCCAGTGCTTAGCAAAGTGCTTGTCACAAAGAGAGCTCTTAATGCTTTTTCATTCGTTCTTTGCAGAGGTGGGGGGCTATGGGTGTGAAATACTGCATATAATCCAACTTGATTGATGTCTGGGTTAGTTTTGTTGAACTGCCTTTTTTTAAGGATAGTTTTGCTGGTGTAGAAGGAGGAAGGGATTCACTGGAAAAGAAAGGTGATACAGAAACAAATGATAATTTAAAAATTAATAAAAGAATCTATTGGTTTATAACAATCTTTATATTCTTGCATTGAACTGTAATTTTCCCTTGTGTTTTTGTTTAACTAAAGCAGTGTAACCCTGAAGCTGTGACCCAGCATAACTGGATTGAGAATTAGCCTCTGTAAAGTTGAGAAAGTTCCTTCCTCCTTCTGTACCTCAGTTTCTCCCTTTGTAACAAGAGGAGATGGGATAGGTGGTTTCTAAGGATCTTTCCAGACCTGATATCCTGACATCCCTTTAGTTCTCTGGGTCTCAGTTTCCCCCTTTGTAACATGATAAAGGCATTTGGGACCCTTGGTCCCAGAGAACAAATAACCAAATAAAACATTACACACAAGAGAGGGGCAAATCGGGGGTAGGGGGTGGAGGTGTGTGGGGTGGGACAATGTGAATAATTTGAATGCAGGGTAGGCATCCTGTGCCCTCACCGCTTTGCCTGGTTTTGTTTAGTCACTAGGGAGAATTCAATGGGCGGGAAGTAATAGTCCAAAGAGAGGCAACCGCGTCCTGCGGATGTGTACAGGAGTCTAACTGAGTTTTCAGATGGCTATGAGAACTGCCTGTTTTGAATGAAAAAACAAACAAACGAAAACAATATTCAAATTTCTCATTTAATGCACTGTGGTGACTGTTTGGACCTGGATGAGGTAGGTATATATCCTCTCCGTGAAACTTTCTAAAACTGCAAATTGCAGAAGTTGGAAACGTGCATTGGTAGGGGGCTCTTCTTGCAGGGGATTGCTTTTTTTTTCTTTTTGAATTGGACTTGTGATTTCATTGGAATAAACAACTATTGATGAAATACTTGCTTTATCAATGCAAAAAGGAAGGGGCAAAGCAAAAGCTGTAACGCACAAAAGCGCAGCAGTGGAAAAGCGCGGGATTCGAAACCTAGGCGCGGGAGTCACGAATCTAAGTAGTCCCGGGACCCCACACGGAGGGATACGCATGCGTTTTACGTGCACGTTGGCAGCGCGCGCCACAAGTCGGGCGGACGGTTGAAGTTCGGGTTTTCCTGGCGCGGCGGCGCTCGTTGGGATGCCGACGCCTGGGCAAGTGAACAGATTTTTCCCCATCCCCGAGGTTCGGAGAGCCCGTGGGGCAGATAGGCGCTTCCCTATGGCTTCCGCATCCTACTCCTACAATCCTGAGGAGGTGACCCGCGGCCACCAACGGCAAGTCGGGGATGGAGGTAGAGGCAGAGACAGAGGCAGAGGCAGGGCGGCAGGTGGAGGTACCCGGGGCAGGGGCACGGGCGGCCGCTGGAGCCACAGCAGCTCCAGGGAGAGCAGCGACGGCAGCTGTAGCCCTGACTCCGGTGAGAATCACGGCAGCGGTGCCGCAGCCTGTGAGGCCAGCAACCCCCGTGAGAGCCCCCAGACCGACTAGTCGCGGGGCCGCCGTTCTCGCAACCGGCCCCCGTCCCTGCACCGACCCCGGCGCCGACCTCGGTCCCGCTCCCGTCACAGTGCCCCCTCCTGCATGGGCTCCCGCTCCTGGGAGGGCTATGACCGCCACGACCGGGGCGGACCCTCGGCGGCAGCCACCGTCGCGACCGGCAGCTCTACCGACGAGCGGTCGCCCAGCCCGGGGCCGGCACCGAGCTCGACGCCGAGCCCGGTCCCGAGTCCGAGGCCGTACCTTAACCCGAGCCTCAGTCCCGTTCTGAGCCCGGTTCGGGACCCCGGCCCCAGCCTCAATTCTGGCCCGTTGCCTAAGCCCGGCTTCAGCCGCATGCTGGGAGCTGGCGGTAGCGCCAGCCAGGGTCCGGGCCAGGGCTTCCTGCAGGTTATGGGGTGGCTCTCTGCCTTCCCTGGCCCGTCTGGTAAATTTTACGAACCCGAACCCCGGGGTAACCAGCTCTGGTCCAACTACTTCGAAAAACCCAAGGAGAAGAGTCTTCAGGAGAAGTAAGCCCCCGCTCCTCCCGGGACCCGCTTTCTTCCCCTTCTCTCCTACTTTCTAGTCTTCGCTTGCTTTCCCAACCCCTTTCCCATTTTTCTCTCTCCCTCCCACCCCCTTAATTTTTTCATCGGTTTCTCTGTCCCAAAACTCTCAGCTTCACTTAAATCCCTCACTTCAAAATCTTTCACTTGCCTCCCCAACCCCCTTTCCATTTTTCTTTTCCCTTTCCTTTGCCGTCGATTTCCTCCGTTCTATCAGTCTCATCCCCTCCTTCACTAATTCTCGATTTACTTTCTCCCTTCCACACCTTCCTCTTCTCCTTGGGAACTGGTCGGTATAGGTAACTTAAGCAATACTTTAGAAATGTTTTTGATAGACTTTCCCCCAGTCCCTCTGGGGGTCGGAGGGGTGCCCTGCTATTCGTCTGATGCATGGTGCGTGATTCATCCCAAAGAACGGGTGTATTATTAAAATATTCACATTGCTCCGTATTGTCTAAGAATTACTTTTTAAAAAGTGAAAGCGATTTTTAAAAAAAGTAAAATCAACTTTTTCTCTTTTTAAGAAAAAAAATAGCAAGTGCGAGAAAGTGTTGCCTCTGAGGAGTCAAAAGACCTTACTTAGGTTCGAACCCTGACTGACTGCTGGTGGTTTTGAGCAAGTTAGTCTTAGAGGTTTCATAGAATGATAGATTTGGATCTAGAAAGAGCCCAAGAAGAGACCCTTAAGTATAAACCCCTTCGTTTTACCCACGAGGAAAATGAGATTAGGAACTTGCCCAGGATCGCATTGCTAGTAAATGTCTGAGAGCAGGTTTTAAATCGTAGTCCAGCACTTGATACACGATCCCTCTTGGGACCCGGTTTGTCGTTTGTAAAATGGAGGGAGGGGTGTGGACTAGATAAAGTCTAAAGTCTCTTAGGACTTGAAGTATGTGATCGTGCAAACGCTGTTGTAACTTCTCTCACATTTTAAAATCAAAGATAATACCTGTCTTAATCTCTACCTGTCTTAGGAGGTTAACGATGGTATCTTGAGAGGCTTAAGATACTGGTGTGTAAAAAGGGAAGTACTAGCACTTGTATATGGAGGCGCCCCAAAGCCTTCCGTGGAAAAAAGTCATATCTACTGCCCTTATTTATTATAGGAACGCAGGAACACAGGCAAAGGGAATATGAGAAACTAAGAATTGACCCTGAAATTGCAAACCTGGATGACTGGAAGGATATTTGGGCCCCAAATATTTCAAATATAATATTTATAATAATAATTCAAAATAATATATACTGTTTATAAGTGCCACTCATAATTATGTTCGTTATAAAAGTTACACATAAAATTTTAAAATGTGACATAAAAGATGCCAGTGTTTGATATTAGAATCAACAGAGAGAATCTGGAGTTTGAGTAGAGAAGTGAATCGGTCAGACCCAGTATTTTGGCTTCTGTACTGATTGGAAAGGGGAGAAATGAGGCACCAGAAGTCAAATTAGGCTGTTGCTGTAGTCCAGGAGAAGGTGTTGAGATCCCGAGCTAGGCTGGTGGCTGTGTGAGCAGAGAGAAGGGGATGAAAGCTCGAGATACTGTGGAAGTAGCGATAATAAGAGTTGATAAGTACTTATATATGTGGGGTGAGTGCAAGTGAGCTGAGGATGACGCCTTTTGCCATAAATGGGGGGGGGGGGGCCCTCTGAAGACGAGTGGATTTGAGGAGAAAGTTGAGGAAATAAAATCTGAAATGGCATATCATAAACCATCCCATGCCGGGTAGTTCCATGAAATTCACTCTGTTTCTCGAAAGGAGAAAAAGGGAATGTCCAAAAATATGGAGGGAACAGACTGGGAAAGTGTTGAGGGACAGGAGGAGGTGTGATTGTGTGGGTTATGGATGGGGGAAATTCAAACAATCTCCTCACCCTCCACTTGATTGATCACTCCTTGCAGCAGGCAATATGCATTTTAGAGCCCAATGATTTAGAAAGTAGAATATACTACTATTTACTGAATCTATATTCCTGAATCTTCTAGGAGATTAAATGAGAGAATAAAAATTGCAGAACGGGGGGCGCCAGAAGTTTGGGGACTTTCTCCAGAAAATCCAAAGCCAGAGTAAGTGATTTTCCCATTCCAAAAGTACAGTATCTCATATCTTATATTCAGAAACTGTCTTAAGGGAGAATTTTTTTATGTAACCATATTTTTAAAAAAAATTTATTATTTTATTTTTACCCAATTACATGTAATAATGGGAAGATTTGGAGGGGGGTTTTGCTAGCTAAATGAAAAGCTTTAGACTTATTTCATGGTTTTATTTCTGTCTTGTGGCTCCATATTATCTTCCTCCTAAATTTTACATCATAGAACTGACCTAAGAATGAAGGCATTTTTTTAAGTGAAAATACGACATTCATTCTTTAAACACTCTTGTGTTTATGTGACATTGATTTCTTATTCAAAGCAAGAATTAATATTAAACTGCTAACTATTTGCAGTGACTTTACTTTTTGCCTAGCCTAGCTGTAACATCTATGTCAAATATGGATGTAACAAAATGAATTTTAATAGGGAGCAAATGGTACTCCTGGTGAAATCAATTGTATATGATCCTCTTTACAGTCTTAAGCTGTTTCTTCCTTTTTTCCATATTTCCTTTTCCTTTAGCAATAGTCTTCATTTTGGGGTTCTCTTTTTCTTGCACATATGGGTTCACTTGGCTAATTTGCAGCAGTGTTTATAACCACTGAACTCATAATTCACAATGCTGTATGAGCTGCATCACCAGAAATGTACCCTTGTAGAAAATTCTAGACTCTTCAAGGCTCAGGGAACTTGCATTCATAGAGGTCTGGAAGGAGCCCTTGAAGGCTATGCAGAACCAAGACCAATGGGTAGAAAATGATAAAGACTGATTTTTGAATGAACATGAGGAAGGACTTTCTAATAACTAGAATTGAAGCAGGCTACTTTTGGATGGCGGCAGATGTTGGAGAGGCATTTCTGCATGGGGCAAATAGGTGGGTGAAATGACCATTGAGAGCTCTTCCAACTTGACTATTTTAACTGGAGCTCATCCCTGGTCTCTTACATAAATAAAATTAAACCATTCCTTCTGAGGAAATCATACATAACATCTAAATAGATGAGTCATTTTCCAAGGGACCAATGGACAAGTTACTTTTCCATTCTAGGTTTTTGGAATGAGAGGAGTGGATTAAATAATCTCCAAGGCCCCTTTCAGCTTGCATTCTATGAATTTGAAATGCTTCTTCAATCCTGTCCTCCTTCCTTTCCATCTAAGTTTCTTAAAATTGACCTAAATACCTTATGTTGAAGTTTAAGCTACTTGCCCCCGCAAGATATTACTGTCTCTTATACGCCCTTCATAGACTTAGTGGACAATTTTTTTCCTTAGATTTCATAACAACAGGATAAATGATCCCAGGCTGAAGCTAAAATACATTTTCTTTGCTTTCTGTTATCAACTTGTAAAATGATGAGTGGAATGTTATGTATGTCCCAATCACTATATTAGAATTGTCTTAATTACCTAATTTTTAGTGAGAAGGGGGGGGGGAATGTCATTTATTGGGAAATAGTTGACTTTTCAAAATATATCAAAAAAGGAGGTGGACTGGTCAGGTATTAAGCATGGACCTACCCAGATCATGGATCCGTGAAAACAGTAAACACTTTATTCTATCACATTTCTTAATTTTTCCAACTCTTTTCTTTACATTTAGTTCAGATGAGCATACCCCCAATGAGGAAGAGACAAAATCTAATAAAACTGCTTCTTCTGACTCAGAAGGTATTTTTACTTAATGACAAAGCTTCTTTTTTTGGATAGCATGGATGGTTTTGTGAATAGTAAAACAATAGACTTTGTAAATTGGAAATATTTCTTAACAAGTAGTTAAAAAGACTACAGCAATATATCCCCAGAATTATCTATTATAATGAAATTCTATTTATTCCACAGAAGTAAGAATGATTCAACCTTAGGAAAAACAGTTATGATTAATCTTTTAAAGAGCAAAAAATCACACAATTATTTTCGGAAAAAAACTTTTAATAAACAGAGTATCAGTTATGCTTCAAAACTCTAATAAGAATAGGCACAGAAAGTCCATTTTTAAAAATAAAAATATGTAAAAACAAAAGCTGGCATTATTTGTGCCACTTGAAGCTCTCACAATAAATACAGGTGTAAAGCAAGGATGCCCACTGTTATTTGACATTGTTCTAGAAATGTTGGCAGTCTCATTGAAAACGAAAGAAAATTAAAGGCATGAAGATAATCAGACAGGAGACAAGGTTATCCTTGTATGCAGATGATGTGATGGTTTACTTAGGAAAACCTCAGAGAATCAGGAAGGAAACTAAGAAAACATAACTTCAATGAAATAGCGGTACTCACATTAAATAAAGAATCATCAACATATTCAGTTAGCAATTTAAAAAACCAGGAGGGGAATAATAGAAAAATCACATTCAAAATAACTTACAGAATGCATAAAGTATCTGGGAGTTGGTTGGTCAACACACTCTCAGTTTAATTTAAATACAATTACAAAATCCTCTTTACAGAAATAAGAGATGACTTAAATAATTAGATTAATTGGTGTACAAGGCTAGACTCTCCTAATATAATAAAAGTGATAATGCTCCCTAACTCTAGTGTTATAGAAATCAAACTATCAAGGTTGCTTTATAGAACTAGACAACATAAAATAATTGTAATATTTACATAGAGGAACAAGAGATCAAGAATCTGAAAGGAAATAATGAAAAAAAATAGGAATAGTGCTTCCACACTTCAGACTATAGTAGAAAGCAGCAATCATTAAAACTGTTTGGCACTAGTCAAAAATAAAAAGTCATTAGAACAAACTAGATTCAGAAACAAAGGGATTCAGAAGTTCCATTGAGCAATAATCTTAAGAACATAAAACTAGTTGGGGAAAAATTATTCATTCCTTTTTTTTTCATTTTTCAATTATTCATTGCTTTTGTTAAGCAGCTGGGAAAACTAGAAAACAATGTGGTAGATAATTGCATCTCATGCTATATACCACATTAAGTTACAAATGAATATGTGACCTGAATGTTAAAGGTTTCATCGTTTACAAATTGGATGAAAATGGGAGTGCCTCTCAAAACTGGTTAAGGGGAGAATTCTCAATCAGACCAGAGATACTGGCGATCATAAAAGATAAAATAGAAAATTTCAGTTACATGAAACTGAAAAGCTTTTGTATAAAATTGCTACAGATAGAAAAAAAGAAACTGTCTTGTAGGAAGAAACTTTGCAATAAGTATCTCTGATAAAGGTCTAATATCTAAGAAATACAGAGAATTAATCCAAATATGTAAGCCCAAGAGCTATTTGCCAGCATAGAACTATTCCCAATTAAGGCAATTCTGAACCTTCATGTTACACACCCCCCTCCTCAAAATGGCAAATTTACTGAAAGACAGAGATAGTCAAAGTTAGAAGTGCTGCAGGAATATAGGCACACTAACACACTGTTGACAGAACTTTAGATTTGTCTAGCCATTCTGTTTGCTGTTTGGGGAGGGAATGGGGTTAAGTGACTTGCTCAGGGTCACACAGCTAGTAAATATCCGAGGCCAGATTTGAATTCAGGTCCTCCTGACTCCGAGACTGGCGTCCTATCCACTGAGCCACCTAGCTGCCCCATGATCTAGCCGTCCTGGAAAACAATTTGGAATTAGGTGAGAAAAGTGACAAAGTTGTTCATAAGCTCTCTTTCATATATCTCACTAGTAAGGCATGAACCCCTATGGAGATCAAACAGAAAGGATCCCTATAGCAGCCTTTTTTTTTTTCAATAGCAAAGAATCATAAACAAAGTAGATACTGGCTGAAAAGACCGTAGTATATAAATGAGTGGGATAGAATAGGATTGTTTGATAAGACATGAGGAATTCAGAAAACCAGCAGATGTAAAGTGATGCATCCTGAAGAAAGTAGAGCCCGTAACATAAGTGAAAAGAAGAAGGCAATGAAGTCAATCAATGAATGATTGTAATAGCTGATCTTGGCCCTGGAGAGGAAATGCAGAGAAACATCTCTCCCTTTTTGTTGGGAGAAGTGGGGAGCTGTGGGTGTGGAATGTTCCATACCCACTCAGACTTGACCTCGATGCTGATTGATTTTGCTTAGCTATTTTTCTTTGTTACAAGGGATATTCTGGGAAATGTCTGAAGTAGTTTTACGTTTAATACTCTTGAAATATTTGTTCAGAGGTAAAGAAGAAGAGAAAAAGGAAGACTAGTCACTCCAGGGATAGAGCTGAGAAAAGGAGAAAGAAGTCATCCAAAAAGAAACATAGAAAGCATTCTGAGGACAGGGATGAGCATAGAGGTAAGAAAACCAATCTTGCCTTGCTTGGTCCCCAAATGAGATTTTCAGCTAGAATTTTGGTTAGAGGGTCCCTAATTTGTCTGCTTTCTTCTGCTGTGTGTTTTTGTCATTTGCAATACAATCCTACTGCTGTGCCATTTTATAAGGAAGAGACCTCTGAACTGTCAGAGCTGTCCCAGAGTGAAGCAGTGAAATCCCCATCAGTGGAAGTGTTCAGGCGAAGGCTGGTTGATTGCTTTTCAGGGATGGTTGTTGGAGAGAGACTTTCATGCTTCAGCAGGGGGTTGGACGAGACAACATCTGGGATCTCTTCCAGCTCTGGGAATCACTGAAAAATTTGATAATGACTAACTCAGGGTAGCTAAAACTGTAGGATGGTCCAGCTTTCTCAGAAAGCTGCTTTTAAACAGGTCACTGATTTTTCTCTGCTAACATAGTTAATATCAATCCATTACCCTGAGTGCATCTTTTGTTGTTTTGCCAGTTACCATGAGTGAATTTCCTACTTTGTAACAGATGAAACAGGAATTGTTGTATTTCCCAGGTTTGGGGCGATTTTGTTGTTGTTTCATTTGCTTACTTGTTTTTTGAATGAGTGCAATAACACCTTGGTGCCTACTCAAACGTTTGTTCAGGTCTTGACTTCCTAGTTATCTGCTTTAATAACTAGGTTCAAAGGAGAAACGGAAATCGAAGAAAACCAAGAAGTACAAGAAGAGCAAGAAGGAGGAGAAAAGAAAGAGAAAACATTCGTAAGACTGATTTTGAAATGACTTTATATCACCTTTATATAGGATGAAAGCTCTTTTCTAAGTTCCCTTATGTTGGGAATGGAGAAGGGACCTTCGTGATTTTATTAAATGAGTTAAACTTTAAAAAAAAAAAAAAGACCTCAATTTATTGCTATTTTCTTTGTTGTTTTGCGGGGCAGTCAGGATTAAGTGACTTACCCAAGGTCTCAAAGCTAGTAAGTGTCTGAGGCCAGATTTAAAGTGGGGTCCCCCTGACTCCGGGGCCAGTGCTCAATCTACTATACCACCTAGCTGCCCCAGTTAAACTATTTTTAAGTAAAACCTATTTACCAAACAGTGAGAGTAGGATACTTAAGCTGAGGATTCTGACATGGATTCTTTGACAATTCTCAGAACACATCTGCAGTTTGCTTTCTCCCTCCTGTCAAGCAAGGAAAATAAAATTGATTGTTCAGAAAAGCAGCTACATATATAACTTATATTAAATTGCTTACTGTCTTAAGGAAGGGGGGAAGAGAAGGGAGGGAGAAAATTTATAACTCAACATTTTGTAAAAAATGAATGTTAAAAATTGTCTTTACATGTAATTTGTTTTTAATATATTTAGATTTTATTTATTTAGTATTTTATTTTTCCCCAATTACATGTAAAAAACCCCCAATTTTTGACATTTGCTTTTAAAATTTTGAGTTTCAAATTTTCTCCCTCCCTTTCCGCCCCACTCATTGAGAAGGCAAGCAGTTTGATATGGGTTATATATGTGTAGTCCTGCAAAACATATTTCTGTATCAGTCATTTACATGTAATTTGAAAATATAAAATACTATTTAAAAGAAGACATTCTGTTTTTCTCAGATGGTATGGAGTATCGCTTTAATATCACTTAAAATATCATTAAAATATCATTGAAAATGTGATGGAAGCATGATATGGAAAGTCATGGAAAGAAACTGGTTCTGAAGTCTGAGTGCTATACTGAAAATGCCATCTGGAACAGTTACTACCCATGTGACCTTGGGCAAATCACTTTCCTGCCCTGGAGTGGGTGGTCTCTCCCAGTTGTAGATCTCTGATGCCTTAATCCTAAGAGCAAGATCTCTTAACTTGTCTAACAAGCAAATTTCCCTGCATCTTGATGGATTTTCCTAGATGTTTAATGTGCACAATAACTTATAATCATGACAGGAAGAAGTCCCGGAAGGTTAAAAAGAGTAAGTACAGGAAAGAATCACCCAAGTTGAGCAAGGAAGTCTTGGATGAAGAATTACTACGAAATCTCTGGCCAGGGAAACTATCAAGTAAGTTCTTTGTAAGCAACTGCTATGGAATGACAAATTCAACTCTCATCTCTTTTTGTAGATATAGATAGGTATGGGGTTGATTGTTTAGGGCAGGGCTGGGGAATCTTCGACCTTGAGGCCACATGTGGCCTTCTAGGTCCTTAAATGTGGCCTTTTGACTGAATCTAAATGTTTACCATATGTGGCCTTAAGACCGAAGGTTCTCCACCCCTGGTTTAGAAGCACCATGCACCCCCAAATCTGATATGTCCAACAGTTTTCATAAGGCCCAGATCTGTTTCTTGTTGTCCAGGATTATTCCCCTGAATTGGACGCTTCCATGATAAGGGACTTTCGTCCTTCCTGTGAAGTACTTCATGAATATAGTCCACCTGGTGGACTGAATATGCTCAATAAATACTTAATTAACCAAGTGGTAACCTTAACGTGTGTGTGTGTGTGTGTGTGTGTGTGTGTGTGTGTGGTTGGGATATTTTCCTTTAGCAGAGAATAAAGAACGTGAGAGATTAATTGGACCAGATGTTCCCAAAGCATGCTCTACTTCGGAAGATAAGCCTGTGAAGTGAGTAGCAGTAGAAATGTAGAAATAGAATACTCAATTTATCTAACTGTATTTCTCTTGTTTTCTTTTGCAACATGACTAATATGGAAATATGTTTTGCATGACTTTATACATATAGTTGATATCACTTGCTTTTTCAAGGGGTGGGGGAGGGAGGAAGAGAATTTGGGACTCAAAATTTCCAAAAATGAATGTTACATATAATTGGGAAATATCTAGTGGAAAAAAATGAAAATATTTTTTAAAAAGAAAAAAAAATGTAATGTTCAAGCTTCTCATGTTTATGTGCCTTTCGAGCCTTCTCTTGGTGGTCACATGAGCTGCCACTCTTCAAGTGAGCTGTCCCTGGTGCCAGTGGTCCCTGCTCAAGGACTATGGGTCAAGTAAATGGAAACTTCAGAAATATCACTTAAGGATTTTGGTTTTTTTAAAAGGGAAAGAAATGGAGAGAGAACTAATGGGAAGCAAAACCATCAAGGGGAGGGGGTGCAGAGTATTTAGATCTACACCAGTCTGTAATCAGTAATAATGATCCTTCCATTTGTCTGTCCCAAAGGACTCTGCATTTCTAGGTCAAACTGCCTACTCACTAGTCATTATTGCTTTCTTTATTGTTTCCCAAGGAAATATTGACTTCTTTCTTCTGTTTACAATCTCCTCTTTGAATACAGAGATGACCTAATGAATAAATCCCTGTCTTAATTTCTTTGCAGTTACGGTCATGCTCTGTTGCCTGGTGAAGGTGCAGCCATGGCCGAATACGTGAAAGCCGGAAAACGAATCCCTCGGAGAGGAGAAATTGGCCTTACTAGTGAAGAGATTGCAGCATTTGAAAAATCAGGCTATGTCATGAGTGGGAGCAGGTGGGTTCTTGACATTGAATGCCATCTCAGAGATTAGGTAGTTTTACGGTCTTATGGTAGTTATGTCACCAAGTGAAAATTTGGAATAAAAAAAAATGCGAACATGCATAGTTTGTTGAAACTATAATAACCACAGCAATAATAACTAGTAATTATAAAATGCTTTAAAGTATCTCATTGAGTCTAAGAGAGATTAACATACATCTAGAAAGTATCTGATAGAGATGAACTCAGGTCTTCCTGACTCTAAGTACAGTGCTCTATCCGTTGTACTACCTAGCTGCTCTGTGTGTAGTTTGACCTCAAATTCACTAATGTCATCAGTCCTCTAAAAACATGTCCTACAAGAGTCTTTCTCTAGTCCTTAAGTTGCCATGTAATAAATATTCATAGCTCTCAGCCTGTGGGAGAATCTATCTGAGCACAACTGTGAATTTCTGCCCTTGGAGGATCCTAACATTTTGGCAACGGGACAAGTGTCTTTTCACAAAAGAATGTTCCCTATTTCTGAGCTTGCCTGTTTGGCACCCTAAGTCCAGTGGTAAGTTCTGTCATTGAGAACCAGTCCAAGATGGACCAAGCTTCATTCCCGGAATCAGGGGGATGGTCCCTGGCACAGAGAGTACATTAACAGTGACATAACCTTTATAAGATCTCTTACATATCTGTGCACATGTAGATGTACACATACATGCACATATATATACATATACATAAACAACCAGTTGGTTTTAATCCTAATGTATGTGGGAAGTCAGACTGTGTCCTTACTTGAGACCAGCAGCAATGCCCAGGTCACCCTGTCTTTTGAGAGAACTCTGTTATTGGTAGGGCCAGCCTTATGGTGCATTGTTCGTTGTTTTCTCTTCAAGACACTATCCCAGTCTACATCTAGAATTTCTCTTTGATCAGAGCTTTGTACCTGGTCCAGTTCATAGCCACAGGGGCTGTTGCTTATTCATTGGATTGGAACCTTGCAGGGATTTTGCCCGATTGATAGTATGCTCGCCCTCATGTGCCCTGCTGTTAGGATCCAACAGAGACATGGTTGCCTAGGTGATCCATTTTCCGACATCTAGTTATGTTGCCATCCAGAGTAGACTATGGGTAGCACCACACCAATCTTGTGTCCTTGGTGGTTAAGATTAAGTAGTATTTTTTATGCTGATAGAGCATCAGTGATTCAGGAAAGATGGGTTGGATTGAATGCTAGAAAAGACACAAAATAAGTTTCAAATCAGCTTGGCTTATTTCACATCTGACCCATTTCAGACACTGTTCTTAAATGGGCTACTTGGTATTCAGAAAGACTGGGAAGTCTATGGGAACATTCGATGGGGTTGAGGAGGTGTAGAGTTAGGCTTATATTATAACAATTTTCTAGGCACCGTCGAATGGAGGCCGTGCGTCTCCGTAAAGAAAACCAGATCTACAGTGCTGATGAGAAACAAATCCTGACTTCATTCAACAAAGAAGAGAGACGAAGAAGAGAAAGCAAGATTTTAGCCAGCTTCCGAGAAATGATCTATAGAAAGAAGAAGGAGAGGCAGAACAAATAAGTTTTCTTAGCTGTGTAGCAGAAGTTTAAGTGAAAAACATCTGCATATCAATTTCTTTTATATATATATATATGATTTGTATTTATAAGTATGATTTTAGTTTTATATAGTTCCTTTGCACAAATATGTTGTTGGCAGAATTTAGGTGCTTTTTTTTTTGGAAGGGAGTAATTGGTCTCCAAAGGGTACTAATTAATGAAAATTCAGGATCTTAAAATCTAGAGCTGGAGGAGCTCAGGTGAAAGCCAGGCCCAGAATCACACAGTGAATTGAATTGAGATTATCCTCAAAGTTATTTTCAACTTTGACCTTCTATAATTCTGTGAATGTACATTTGGGAGGGAGGGGGAAGGAGACATGGCAAAGGTCAGCACGACAAAAGATAAGATCTGTAAATCTCACCCTGCAGGATGATGCTTCTATTACCTCTGTATTACATCCTCTGTTGGATTTAACAAAACCAGCATCTCCTTAATTTCAAATGTGTTTTCAATAGACTTGATGGAAACACAGGAAGGAGCCCATTGTTGGTGACAAAAATGAGGTCATTATTGCGAAGGGAAAATAGGGAATTTGAAAATGTTTTTTATAATTGGACAAGCTAGAGTTCATTCCAGGAATAGTGAATGTTGATTCCTTCCCTCCTTGTGTAATAGACCAGCTGAATTGCAAATAAGAGAGAGCATGAGATTTCTACTCAATCTGGATTCAAATCTGAATTCACCTTTCCTCCCTGTGTAATTTTCAGTCAGTACTTCCCTTTCTCTGGGCTTCACAATTCTCATACATAAACTAAATTTCTTAAGGATTCCAGATCTAACTCCTATTAACCTCAGTTGGTTTTTTAAAATAGCTTTGAGTTCTTTTAATTTTAAAAACCTGGGATATCCAGTATACCAATGCAATGACATTATTTCTGCCTAAATTGTGCCTAGAAAATAGATGACATCTAAAGAGATAGATCTTCAACTTTGATCCATAAGCATGTTAGGGGTAAAGAAAATATTAGAATATTTGAACCTGCTGAATAGTGAAGGTATTTTTTTTTGAAGATGACGATTTATTATCATTCATGAGTGTTATTTAGTTACAGTGTTATATGGGGGGGGGAACCCCTGGTTTCCGTTGTTAAGAATAACCTGTTATTTGAATAGACTATAGAGAAGATAGATTCAACTTACTGCTTTTAAAAGCACGTAATGCCATTTGATGTTGGGAAGAAATGGGAAATGCTGGCTGGGTATTTTCATGTATCATCACTCACCATTATCTTTCTACTGTTGCTCTCTTATTGTACCAGCTAGGGAACTAAGTGAGAATGTTGACTCCATGGCTGATGTATTGAGTTTGGTTTATTTTTCTACAAATAAAGCAGATTTCATGTTTCTGGCATTTTCTGGTGATTCTGAAATGGTCATTTTGGGGGCCATCACTTCTTACATCCTGAATTAGGTAACTAACTTTTTTCAAAGCCTAGCACCAAAGCCTTGTCTTGGTATCTGCCAAACATTTGTCTTCTGCCCCAAGATGGTCACTGTACTTTAGTCCACAGCTCACCTTGCCCACACAACCAGGTATCCAGCACATATAGCATAGTATCTATGCTACGTGATGAGAATTGGAAATTATATCTACTCATCTGGAATTAATCTTAATAACCTAACTACACGTAGGTTAATGGGAAAATCTATAAATTCAAGAAGTGAAATGGTATCTCTACTCCAGAAATAACACTCAAAAGCCTACCTAATGACCATGGAGTAGGTGAGGCTGAAATGTCAAAGTCTGACTCGTTGATTTGCCTGCTCATTTAGTATAAGACATTACATTTACTCAAGTCCACTAAATGTTTTATTCTCTCATTAAATGTCCTGATCTCAGTCCCTCAAAATAATAGCTAACATTTATGTAACATTGTGTGTAGGACACTGTGCTAAGCACTTTACAGATGAATGAACTTTCTTGTCAAACAAGTAAGTAGATGAGTTGAAAAGCAACAATTATTTAATATTGATTTAACAGCTGCATAGGTCAGCTGTGTTGGAGCGGGGAAGAGAGGGCTTGAGAAGCTGATGGGAAATCAAGTTAGGGTGGCTTTATGTTGTTGGGTTTGTTGTTGGGTTTTTTTTGGTTTTTGGTTTTTTTTTTTTTTTTTTTGGTTGGTTGGTTTTTGCCTCAGAGGGGAAGATATGGAACCAAGTAGTCAAAGTTAGAGAGAGGGAGGTTTTCATTACAGAGACAGAAGAATTTGGTATCAATATCAAATATTTCTCAGGATTTTAAGGATTTCAGAGCACTTTACACTATCTTTTTTTCCTCTGCCATCCCATTCCATCATCTTTAGCAGAGGACCCTTTCTCATGCCTACACTCTAACTGATCTTTTTTTTTTTTAATTAATTTACTCTAACCGATCTTTAGTCGCTCCCTGTTTCCCCACTACTTACAAACGCCTATGTTTTTGCCATCTTCCCCAAACCCTTATGATCCATCTAGCAATGCTACCTTGTCATAGATCTCCTTTTGCTGGCCAAATTCCTTGAGAAGGAAGGCTGTAATAGTTGGCATCTCCTTCTTTCCCTCTCGTAACTTTACAGTCTGGCTTCTGACATTTAACCAAAACAGCCCCCTCCAGTTACTAATGATCTTAATTGCCACATCCAATGGCTTTATCCATCGTTCTTGATCTCTCCATAGCCTTTGATGCTTTTGGTAACACTCTTCTCCGTGATGCACTCTCCTCTCCAGGTTTTTGTGACACTTCTCTGGTTCTCCTACTTACCTGATCACTCCTGTCTCCTTTGTTGGATCCTTACGTCATGCCTGCTAAACCATGAATGTTCTACAAGGTTCTGTCCTGGGCCCTCTTTTTTGTACTATTTGACTTGGTGTTTTCATCAACTCTTATCATATAAATTATCTTCTCTATGCTGATGACTTGTCAGATCAACCTGTCTGGTCCTAACCTCTCCTGGCCTCTAGTCTTGCATTTCTAGCTGCTTCCTAGACATCTCAAACTGGATGTCCTTATTACTGTCACAGGTGCCACTGTCCTCAGTCCAGCTCATTTTGCAGATGAGGAAACTGAGGTAAATGGTGTTAAGTGACCTGCCCAGGATCACACAGGTAGTAAGTATCTAAGGCCAAATTTGAACTCAGGTTCTCCTGATTCCATGCCCCACACTTCATCCACTGTGCCACCTAGCTGACCCTAACTGGGGGTATGTAAACTAGTAGAGAAGATGATCTGGAGAGACAGAAAACAACTGGTAGATTTGTAAGTGTATTTAAGCACAGAGAATGGAAAACAGAATTCCAGGAAGCTGGATTCTAAGTGTCCTGACAATTTTATTTCCCAAAATATGCTCTATGTTTGAATTTATGATGTTGTATTTGGTACACATGGACTAGAAATCCAAACCCCAAACCAACAGTGGATCATTGAATTAGAAGTTAAGACTGTTCGTTAGGATGATCTTGCTTTCAATGATGTCCTTCAGCCACTTTTCTCGGAAGCGAGATTTTCCTGGTCTGTGGGGTGAGGGGGAGGAAGGGAGAGAAGGGGAGAGGGAGGGGAAGAGAAACAGAAAGAGGAGAGGGAGGAGGAGATAGAAGGAGAAAGAGAAGGAAAGAGGGAGGGACAGATAAAGAAGGGGAGAAAGAAGGAGAGGGAGGGAGGGAGAGAAAAAGGGAGGAGGAAAGAACTCTTAAAATCATAGAAGATAGATAGCAACAGTCAATGGAGGAGCTATGGGAAGATGGGCCTACTGATGCATTGTTGGTGGACCTGCAAAGGAAACCTATTCGGGATTTCAGTTTGGAATCATACAAGAAAAATGACTAAGCTTTCCAGATCATTTCATCTAGCAATCCCACTACTGGGAATCCCCAAGGAAACAGAGAAGCAAAGGATCAATATATACCAAAATATTCAATCATTCTTTGTGGTAACAAAGAACTAGAAACAAATTTGGTGTCCAAATGGGAAACAATCAAAGAAAAGAACTATGATAAATGAATGGAATGGAATAGTAGGTGTGTGACAGGTATAAGGAATTTAGAGAAATGTGGGGAGATCTGTGTGAATTGATGCAGAGTGAAATAAATAGAACCAAAGAAACAATATGCACAATGAAAACAACAATGTAAATGGAAAGATCACCAAAAGTACATAATGGAAAAACTTATGAAAGTTACCATGATGAGATAATGAAAACAAGAGGTGGGGGGCTACTGGGACAGACTATTGTCTACGTTGTCAGACATGGTTTCTGTATTTTGCTGAGTGCTTTCTTTTGCCACAAGGGAGGGTTCAAACCAAGGCATGGGTGGGTGGAAAATGACTATGAAATCAAGACAAAAGACATCAATAAGATGTACTTTTTAAAGAAATGCTAAAAAAAATTTTAATCAAAATATAATATCTATAAGTCTGGAATGGCCATTTTTGAGGCCATCAATGTCAATTTTCTCATTTTTTTTAACAAGTGAAGAATCAGGCCCAGAACCACAAGGCAGTAAGTATCTAAGGCAGGATTTAAACTCAAGTCTTTACTAACTCCATGACCCACAGTGTATCCACTGCACTACCTAGCTGCTTCATTTCAAAGAAGCTACTAAGCCTGAAGAGGATTTCAAGTTAATTTTTCACATTTCCAGCAAAAAACAAAATCTTTCAAGATTGTGAGTCATCCAAAGCCTTCCTTGTTCCCTCTCATGCTGCAAGGATCAATGACCTAGTGTCCAGGGGTAGGGAAGCTGAGGCCTCAAGGTCACATGTGGTCCTCTAGGTCCTCAAGTGTGGCCTTTTGACGGAATCCAAACTTCACAGAACAAATCCCCTTAATAAAAGGATTTGTTCTGTCAAACTTGGACTCGGTCAAAAGGCTATACCCAAGGACCTAGAAGGCCACATATGGCCTCAAGGTCACAAGTTCCCTACCCCTGAGTTGTCTGTCTGTCTGTGTTCGTCCTTTGCTTTCTAAAAAGACCATGACATCGGAGAAATGATGACATGACTCTCACTTGACTTTGTTTTAAGCGAGGGAGGGTTGTGCAAGTTCACCAGCCTCACTTCCCCTTCTGGGCCATCTGGATCCAGTGATCAGATATATTCATCAGGATTACTGGAGATGGCCCAGGATGCAATGAGCTAGCCCATTTAGGAAGGTCCTTGGAGGATGTGAGTATTTCAACCAAAGGCATGATTAAAATCCAGGATTAAGCCCTCTCAGCTGGGATTTTTTACTACACCCTAGGCAGGAAGAGTAAGTCCCTCCCTCTTCCCCTCTCCCTCCCATTCTTTGTTCCCCTCCCTCCCACTTTTTATGCAGCCTCCAAACACATATTACCTGTGAACATATCTGTTGGACTCCAGGACATAAAATACTTCGACTGGTAAAGTCTGTGGCAGAAAGAAGAAATTAGCCAAGCTAGCTTCCATTTCTGTGTAGCCTTTCCTCACAACAGGCAGCTGCGTATCCCAGGAGGGAGAGTATTGGGTTTGGAACTGAGGACTCATGTTCCTCACTTCAAATCTAGCCTCAGACACTTAGTAGCTGTGTGACCCTGGGCAAGTCACTTCACCCTGTTTGCCACAGTTCCTTCATCTGTAAAATGAGCTGGAGAAGGAAATGGCAGACCACTCCAGGATTTCTGCCAAGAAACCCCTCAATGGGATCACAGAGAGTTAGACATGACTGAACAACAAAATTCCTCATAACAGAACTGCAAGTGTTCTTAATCCCATTTTATACATGAGGGAACTAAGGTTTGGAGAGATCGAATAACTTGCCCAGAGGTATAATGGTCAAGTGTCAGAGCCAGGACTGAAACCTGAGGTTGTCAAAAATCACTGCACCATATTGCCTCAAGAGAGAATTAGGGGAGGACTGAAGAGGGCTTGCTGCAGCTACATATACCCCAGAGTAATGTAAGCTTCTGGAGGGCAGGGACACTCACTCCACCCCCCGCCCTTCCCAGTGTCTTACACATAGTGGGAGCTTAATAGTTTTTGAATGTAACTAGAAGAAAGGCTTCAGAGATACATGGGAATACTTATATGAACTGATGCAGAATAAGATAAGCAGAGCCAAGAAAACAATATACACAATGACAATGACAACAACGTAAGTGGAAAGAATAAAAATAAAATCTAATTTGCTGCATAATCATAATGATCAAGCTTGGCCCATGAGAAGAGGTGAGAATATGCACTTCCTTCCCTTCACTGAGGAGGTGGGGAACCACAGGTGCAGAATAGTGCATACACTGTCACACATGGCCAATGTATTAGTCAGTTTTGCTACATTGCTTTTGCAAAAAGCAGTTAACCTCTCAGGCCTGAGCAGCAAGGTCCTGATTAGAGTGAATAAGAGATCTCTGGGAGTGGTCACTTGTATTGAAATCCATACTATCAGGAGGTCACCAATGAAATCATAGATCCAGTCCAAAAGAAAAATCTCATTTGATATTATGACAACACTGATCACAGCTAACATTTTGGTATATAGCACTGTATGTTAACTTATATATAATATACACATATATACATATATACACACAATATACACATATACATAAACATATATACATACCCTATATATGCATACACACATATACATCCATACATACACACACACACACATAGGAGGCAGGTAGATGGTCCAATGGATAGAGCCCGGGGCCTGGTGGGAGGAAGACTTGAGTTGGAATGTGGCCTCCAACACTCAGTTGTGTGACTCTGGACAAGTCACTTAACCTCTGTTTGCCTTAATCTACTAGGGAAGAAAAAGACAAACCACTCTAGTATCTTTGCCAAGAGAATCCCATTTGGGGTCACAAAGAGTCAGACACGACTGAACAATAAAATATATATTTTTTAATTTATATATTGCATTCATGGATGTATGTAACTCCAGTATTTATATATAGCACTTTAGAACGTAAAGCTAAGCTCTTTACATGCTAGTTCCCAACCTTCAGGCGCTTTAGGATTTGTAAATCCCTTGGGAGGTAACTGGTGTGAGCATAATTGTCTCCATTTTGGAGATGAGGAAACTGAGAATCCAATGAGTGAGGTGACTTGTCCAGAATCCCCAAGCCAGTCAGGATCTGATTAGGGAATTGAACTCAGACCTTCTGTTTCTAATGCCTGGGCTCTTGCAGTGTAGGCTCATGGGATCATAGATTTAGCACTACAAGGAAACCTGGAAATCAGTGAAATTAAACAGCTCCCCTCCTTTACCAAGGAGAATGAGGCATAAAGAGAGGAAGGGAGTGGCCAAAGTTACATGTAGAATTTTAGATCTAAAGCTGGAAGAGACCTCAGAGGCCCTCGAGTGTGACCCCCCTCATTTAACAGAGGATATCAAGGCTCAGATAAGGGAAATGACTGGCCAGGGTTACACAGCTAGTGAGTGTTTGAGCAGCGACTCCAGCTCATCTCTCTGAACTTTCATTCCAGGGCCCATGAAGTCATACAGACGGAGCTTTAGAGTCCAACTGAATTCTAACCAGGCTTGGGATTTTCCTTGGATACAACAATATCATTCTGTGTGTGTGTGTATATATATGTATGTTTGTGTGAGAGAGAGATAATTTGCCGCAGTTCCATTTCAGGAAGGGGCCATCGGCACTTACTTTGGGCTTGATCTTGGAGATCTCAATGAGAAAGTAGATGCAGGCAGTGGCTCGGGGAATGGGCTTCCGGGACGTGGGGATGCTCCAGCGCACCCGGTAATGGTAGCGAAAGCAGAATTCCAGTTCCTCCTTCTCCAGGTATTCAGACAAGTGTAGCCAGCTCTCATCGAATTCCCATGTCTACTCAACACAAAATGGGGAAAGAGGAGGCGGGAGAGAGAGAGACAGAGAGACAGACACAGAGAGAGAGAGACAGACAGACAGAAAGACAGACAGAGAGACAGAGAGAGACGGAGAAAGAGAGACAGACACAGAGAGAGAGAGAGAGAGACAGAGACAGACAGAGACAGAGAGAGAGACAGAGAGCAACAGAGAAAGAGAAAGAAGCAGAAAAGAGGGAGAGAGAGAGAGAGAAACAAAGACAGAGACAGAAAGACAGTGAGAGACAGAGACAAAGACAGAGACAGAGAGAGGGGGAGAAAGAGAGAGATTTAGAAGGAGAGAAAGACAGAGACGGAAAGAGAAAGAGGGGGCCAGGAGAGAGAAAGAAAGAAAGAAGGGAAAGAAAGAGAAAGAGAAGGAGAGAAAGATTGAGAAAGACAGAGAGAAAAAGAGAGGGAAGCAGAGACAGAGAACAGAGGGCCATCCATAGATGGCAGCTCTGCCACTGACTGGAAGGGAGTGATGGCATGCAGCTGCACAGCCCTTAGCCTGAGAGCAGTACTCTTGAAAAGATGGACATACATTGAATCCTGGTTTCCTTTTAACAAAGAAACTTGGGACTTCTGAGAAAAAGCACTGTACAGTGTGAAAGAATGCTGAATTTATAGTACTGAACTTGGAGTCCTGGGATCTGAGTTCAAATGCTGGCTCTACCACTTTCTACCTCCATGACCTCAGACAAATCATCTCATCTCTCTGGGCTCTAGCTTACTCCGCTTTAAAACGAGGGGGTTGGACTGCATAAACTCTGGTATCCATTCCAGCTCTAGACTGAGGATACTATGAAACTGCTCTTTGAGGGTTTCACGATGGTAAATACTTTTTTGTAAAGCTCTCATTTCAGTCTCTTTTGATGGTTTGCCCCTACTTTATTGAGCTCCTAAGTAGGAATTTTCCTGTGCCGAGTTTTCTTAAAGCAAAGCACACCAGCAAAGAGATTGTTGACCAGTTTTCATTTACCAGATGTGTGCCCTTCTGGTATTGAAAAAGTCAGTGAGTGCCCTTGAAGTCAGGAGATTTAGCCTTGCTACTTATTAGCTATGTGACCCTAGCAGGTCACTTCACCTGTCTGAGACTCAGTTCCCTTATATGTCAAAAGGGAGATAGTAATATTGTGGAAGAAAATATCATAGAAATATGAACCATTATTAAGAAATAACACTTAAAATTATTAGAGATAGCTTAGAATAGTGAATAGAGGCTTTGGAGTCAGGAAACTCTGGGTTCAAGTCCCACCTATGGCATATGCTGGCTCAGTACCCTGAGTACCTCTCTAAAGACTATTAAGTTGCCAAGTTGCCCACCCCCTTTGGTAGGGCAAATTTCCTAGACCGAGGAAGTCATGGGGTGTGGTCTACCAAAAACATTTGTATCCTAATAAAGTGCTCCCCCAGTGCCTCAGCAGAGTGTAGGGGTGACTTTGGGTTCTCAAAGGTAATGCCAGGGAAGCACAAGCTTGCCCAGGGTCTACCACCCTGGAAAGACTTGGTGCCCAAGCCCAGGCAGTATATGTTTGTCATCCGAGCACCTGCCTAGGTAAATTAGTCAAAGAATATCTGTACAATCTACTAAGGTGGTGTAGAGTATTGAGATCCTGCCAATGGATGCCTTTAGATGCCTCCTTTAAAGGCAGAACATTTTACATTTCATCCTAGGGAGCCAGTGAAGATTTCTGGGTAAGGGAGGTGGTGAGCAGATCTGTGTTTTATGCAGAATAGACTGGAGAGGGAGGAGACTGATAAGAAAAAGATCCAACATTTGTTTATCATTTACTGTGTGCTAGGCACGGTGTTAAGTTCTGGGAACACACATACAAGTGAAAAGACAGTCCCTGCCTTCAAGGAGGGGGAGACAATAAACAAAAGGGAAGTGAAAAGGGGAGTGGGATAAAGAGGGGAAAGTACTCCTGATTCCTGGAAAAATATGCTACCCACTTCCTGACAAAGAGATGATGGACTCAGGGTACACATTGCAAGAATTTGTTTTGCTTGACTATACATATTTGTAACAGACTTCTATTTTTCTTTATTAAGGGAGGGAGAGGAGATAAAAGTGTGTGTTCATCCTTCACTGCTGAAGAAGACCATGCCATCAGAGAAATAATGACGTGACTTGCACTTCACTTTGTTTTGAGTGAGGGAGGGCTGTGCAGGTCACCAGCCTCACTTCTCCTCCAGAGCCATCTGAATCCAGTGACCAGATATTCCTCAAGATAACTGGAGATGGGCCAGGATGAGGCAATTGGGGTTAAGTGACTTGCCCAAGGTCACCCAGCTAGTGAGTGTCAAGCGTCTGAGGTGAGATTTGAACTCAGGTCCTCCAGACTCCTGCACTGGTGCCCTATCCACTGTACCACCTAGCTGCCCCTGGAGATAAAGGAAAGAAAGAAAGAAAGAAAGAAAGAAAGAAAGAAAGAAAGAAAGAAAGAAAGAAAGAAAGAAAGAAAGAAAGAAAGAAAGAAAGAAAGAAAGAAAGAAAGAAAGAAAGAAAGAAAGAAAGGAAGGAAGGAAGGAAGGAAGGAAGGAAGGAAGGAAGGAAAAGAAAAAGAAAGAGAGGAAGGGAGGAAGGAAGGAACAAAGAAAGAAAGTCCAGAGAGTCGAGTCAAGAGCTAAGCTGAGTTTGAGGTGGGCTTGGCAGAGATTATTGCTAAGGATCTGAACCAGGGAAGAAGATGTGAGCAGAGGAGAGGATGGGAGAGAGATTGCTGTGGTATAAGTGCCAAGATTTGGCTATTGATTAACTCTAGGCATGAGGGAGAGGAAAGCATTGAGGGTGATGCCAAGACTGCATGGCTAGAAGGATAGTGCTGCTGTTGACAGAAATAGGGAAGTCGAGCAGAATAGATTTAGGAGAAAATATAGTGAGTTGTCGTTTTGGATATGTTGAGTTTGTGATGCTGTAGATTATCTAATTCAAGATGTCCAAAAACACCAAAAGATGGTGTGGAACTGAAGGTCAGGAGAGAGTTTAGGTCTGGGTCTATAGCTCTGGGAGTCATGTGCATAGAAATGATCACTGAACCCGTGGAGGGGATGAGATCACCGAGGAGAAGAGTATAAAGAGAGAGCCTTGGGGCCACCCATCTTCAGTAGTCAGGTGAGAGATGACCAGGAGTTCAGAGAAGAAATGCTCACACAAGTAGGAAACCAAAAACAGTATCTCAGAAGTCAAGAGAGGCAAATGAAGGGCAGGGAACAGGGTTCAACCGTGTCAAATGGAGCACAGACTGAGAAAAGACAAAAGAGTTTGTAGTTCTGAGACAGAAGGTCATCTAGAAGGCAGCAGTCAAAGTGTGGCGTTAGAAACCACATTGCATGGGATTGAGATGTGAGTGGAAGGAGAGGAAAAAGGAGAGCCAATACATGAGGCTAGTTTAAAGAGATAGGAGGGTCAAGTGAAGGTGTTTTAAGGATGGGAAAGATGTGAGCGTGTTTCTAGGCATCAAGGAGTCACTAGCTAAGGAGAGACTGAAGATGAGTGAAGGAGGGGCAATGATACAGGGGACCAAGCTCCTAAAGGAGATGGGAGAGGATGGAACTTTTTGATCCAAGTCCTCTTGGCACAAAATTGAGGATATCCCTGGCAAGGAGATGACCTCAATTAAGGCTGTGCCCTTCACTGGGTATCAACCACCTTTCTTAGTTGTAGGAAGAGGACCATTTCCTTAGCCGCCTTCTACCCATGACTAGCTAAAAGGCCAGGACCCCAGAAGGTCATGCTTTTGCTCTGGCTCTCCCCTACACCTGGACTGCCTCCTTCCTGTCTTCCTTGGCCTCCTTCAGATCTCACCCTCTGCGAGAGGCTTTTTTCCAGTTCCTAATCCCTCTTTCCCTCCATCCCTGCACTGCTAGTGCAGAGAATCTCCCCTGGAGATTCCTTTTCCCTTTATACTAGGTATCTCTTGGTGTACATAACAGTTGACATGTTGTCTCCCCCCATTAGCTTGTGAGCTCTTTGAGGGCAGGCTCTGCGTTTTTGCATTTCTTTCTATCCCTAGCACAGTGCCAAGCACATAGTAAGCACTCAAGAAATGCTAATTGACTAACTAACAGAACTTACTGCAATATATTCTTCAATCTGTTGTCGACCTAGATCCACTGTGAAGTCCTTACATGTTATCCATTCTATGTTTTTGATTGGATTCTCCACTTCTGAAAGCAAGCCATGAGCCAGTTAATCAGTACAGTAGAACCAAATAAGGGGGTAAGCAAGAGTTCCCTACCTCAGTGCTTTGCCCACTCTATAAACGTTTATTGCATGACCTGACCCTCCAGGATCACTACCTTCCAATGTCCTAACTGCAGCAAAAATGGCATCTTCCGCTATCTCAACAGATTTTTCCACTTCATTTGTGGATAAGGTGTCTGTATCCATTATCTTCAACCTGAAAGAAATTCAAGAAGTTGCCTTTTGCCTCTTTCCCTTATTGGATGAGAACCATGGATGGCTGTGGACATAGTGCCTTCCATCAGTGAGGAGTGTTGTACTGTGCAGGGGGACCCTGATGCTCTGTGACTCTCAACACATCACCTCCCTCCTTCCTCCAAGTGTCTTATGGCGTGAATTCAAATCCATTTGGGGTTGAAAATCTTGCAATCCCCTTTGAGATAATTGGAGACTCCCAAGGGTGACATTGAGGACATTAGGAGCCTATGGTTGGAAATCTTCATTTCAATACAGGATAATTCCCATCCACCAAATCACTGATTCTGGAGCACTCAGAAGCAGACTAGGAATTGTCCCGTTTTACAGCTAAAGAAACTGAAGACATAAACTCCTTAAATAATTAAGGGGAGAGTCTGAATTGTTTTTGCTCTTTCTGTCCCCATTGCCTGGCACACATAAGAGCTTCTCTCTCCAAAGTTAGCAATGCCCTCTTGATTTCCAAATCTAATAGCCTTTTCTCAATCATCTTTCTTCTTGACATCTCTGAAGCCTTTGATATTGTGGATCACTCTCTCCTTCTGGACAAAGCTCCTTCTAGATTTTCATGACACTGTTCTCTCCTGCTTGGCACATAGTAGGTGCATAAGAGATTTTTTAAAAATTCATTGATTCCTAGTTTTCCTCCTACCTGTCTGACTACTCCTTCTCACAGTATCCTTTGATAGATTTTTGGAGTCACGCCCACTAACCATGGGAGTCCCCCAAAACTCAGTTCTAGACACTTCTCTCTTTCATTTTCAGTATCTCACTTGTTGATTTCATTGGCTTCTTGGAGTTTAATCATCATCTCTATTCAGATAATTTCCGGAACTATCCAGCAAGCCCTGGCCTCTCTCTGGAGTTATGGTGCCATGTCATTCAATGTCTCTTGGACATCTTAAAGTGGATGCCCCTTGAGCATCTCAAACTCAATGTGGCCAAAACAGAATTCACTATCTTAATGGGTGTCAAACTCTTCCCTCCTCCCAACTTTCCTCTTACTATTAAGGCCATCACTTCTTGCCCAGTCTCTGTGTTTCTCAGCCTTGTTATCATCCTTGTCTCCTTTTTCACACTCATCCCACATGTTCAATCTGTCATCAACTCTGTTGTTTCTACCTTTCTGATATCTCTCACATATGTAGCCTTCTCATCAGCCTAATTCATTCTTTCATTGTCTCCTAACTAGACCTCTGTAATAGGCATCTAATCGGGGTCTCTGCCTCAAGTCTTGCCTGACTTGAATCCAATTTCCATTCAGCTGCCAAAGTAAATTTCCTAAAGTGTAGGACTGATCATGTCACCCTCGCACTCAATAAACTTCAGTGGCTCCCTAGCACCTTCAGGATCAAATGACAAGCACCCTCTGTTTGGCATTTTGAGCCCTTCACAACTTGGCTCCATCCTACCTTTCCAGTCTTTTGATATATCATTCCCCTCTAGTCACACTACAATTTAGCTACTCTGACCAACTGGCAGTTTCTGGAGCTGAACACTCCATCTCTCACCTCCATGCCTTTGCATTGTTTGGCCCCCTTCCTAGACTGCTGTCTCCTCCTCTCTTCCTTCTAGTTTCCCTGACTTTCTTCCAGATTCAGACCTTTCTCTGATCCCCCAGAGGCTAGCACCTTCCCCCTGAGATTTCCTGACATCTACTCCGTATATATCCTGTCTACACCTAGCCATTTTCACATCATCTCCTCCACTGAACTAAGAGCTTCTGGAGAGTAGAGACAGTTTTTGCCTTTCTTTGTATCCCTAGTGCTTAGCATAAGGTCTGGCTTATTAAGTAGGTGCCTTATTAATGCTTGACTAACTTAATAAATTATTGTTGAATGAACCGAGGGGAAGTGACTTTCTCAAGGTAACTTGTTCAAAACACTTTGTTTCCCATCCATTTTGACTCCCTGGTGCTCATCTAAGAACTGAAACAACTATACTGCAAGAGGTGAGGTGTGAAAAAAGGAAACTGAGGCTCAGATAGAGTAAGTGATTTCCCACACAGCTAAGAAAAGTTGGAGGCCAGATTGCAACCCTAGCTCTCAGAATCAGGGCTCTTTTCCACACTGTATCTCTGCTATTGAAGAGATATGGCACAATTCAAAGTGCATCAGATTGGGAGTCAGAGGAACATGGGCTCAAATCCTGCCTGGTCACATACTTGTTTGATGTAGAGCAAAATCACTTCAAAATCACTGAGCCTCAGTTTCCTTCTCTGTCAAATGAAGGGTTAGACTACCTGGCCCCTGACATCCTTTCTAGGTCTAGGATTCTATACGTGACCTTAAGCAAGTCACTTCCCCTCCCTGGACCTCAGTTTCCCTATCTGTAAAACAAGAAGGCTGAACTTGCTGGACTCTAGGGTCCTTTCTAGCTCTAAATTTAGGCACCTATGTTCTAAAACCCATATACATATATCTCTACATATATAATATATATTAACCAATTATATATATGTGTGTACATATATATTAGAGGGTCTCTAACAAATGCTTTGGGAATTCAATGAGTCCATTCATTTAAGCAAACCCTAAAGAAGACGTAACAACCTAAAAGAAGGTGAAGAGAGTGTAGATTTTATCATATCATCTCTCCCTTCTCCTTAGACATTCATCCATCCAGCTGGGGAAGCTAATTGTCAAGAAGGTATCAAGTACTCTTCTCCCTTTCTCTACTTAGTGGAGGCAAATCACTGAGATCAGTGGAAAGGAAAATATGCTGCATTTGGCACCACAAGACCTGGATTCAAATCCAGCTGGTGAGTGTGGGCTCTCAGAACCTCAGTTTCCTTCCCTCTAAAAGAAGAAAAATTGGAGCACCACCTACCTGGAAGGGGAGGGGGAGGTTGGTGGAGAGGAAAGTCTTTGGGGAATGGGACTTGTGGTGATTACGAACACGTCCTTGGTATTGAAGAGCAACCTAAAGTTCAGTAGTCTAGGAGATCAAGCAGCTCAGTGGTGGTCTGTCCTGGCTCCGCCCTTTGGGAGGAAAGTAGAAAGTACAGTTATTCCTTCCACATTGTGACTTTCCCCATCGTGGTTTCAATATATCATGGGTAGGCATAAAAAATTAAATGGGAATTCGGGGGAAGTTTTGCAGAAGCTGCAGGTGGCATGCAAAGGCCAACAGATGACACAGAACCTATGACCAAATACTTAACCCAAATTTTACAATAAAGTACTGTAAACACCCCATGAAAGAAAAAGAAAAAAATCAGACTTTTCTGGAACAAAGGGAGGATCACAAAATTTCATGCATATTTTACAGATCATGGAGGACCCTAACCACCCCGCCTGCCCACCTCCCTGAGGTGTGGAAGATATAGTGTATTCCTTAGATCAAGGAAGGGTGAAATGATCTGGTTGATTCTGGGTCTTTTTTTAAAATTGATCCTATTTGCAACTAACTGATTTTGTCCTGTTACTGCTCAAGTCATGGCTCTTTGTCGCTGAACTTAATGCAGAAACTCAGCTGGACTGTAATGAATTAAGTTTAGAAATCCAGTTCTGCTAATCAGTCCTGTGGGTTCTGGTTCTGTTCTAGACTTCATTGTTTCATTTTATATGAGTGTAAACCAAGCTTTATATTCAGTAATGCAAACAGGTTTCTGTTTCTCGATAAAGCTGTTTACATTCATTGAAAAAGAAAATCAGTGTTCTGTTCTTGCCTCGAGGAAATCTGGTGTCCTTGAGGGATGTGGGTGGACACCAGTCTGGTACACTACCAAACAATCTTCCGAGGAGGTCTGGCTTGTTATCCAAAGAAGTCTGGTCCACTATCTCTAACCTTGCAGATGAACTCAAACAATGAACATTTCCCAGTCACAGGAGGGAAGGAGAGGGCTGTTGCTAGCCCCTCATTCCTAATTTCCAACCAATCATATCAATCCCAGCCTCAGCTCTGGAACTAATCATTTTGATTTCACCATTCATGATGTTCAGCTCTTGTAACCAATCATAACTTGTTCCTCACCTACAAAGTCTTGTTCTGTACTCCCTAGAAACTTTAAAAGGGAGCTGTCCCCCTCATTTGGGGGGGGGGGGGTCTTAGCTTTGCTGAGATCCTATGTATTGGTAAATCAGTGCTTTACTAATAAACTGATCATCCTTGGAACTTTCTGCCTCAGTTTGCCCTATTCTGACCATAATAGGTTTAACAATGTGGGACAGGGAGAGAGAGGCAGGGGGAGATGAGATGGTGGGCACAGAGTTCCCTCTCTAATGTCCTGGAGAATTATCTAGCAACATGTCTCAGATCAGAGATGGAAGAACTCAGGCTGGATTTAAATCAATTCTAAATTGATTTAAATCTGCTGAAACTGGAAGTGTCTACTGTGATCTGCTTGGCTCAAATGATACGTGAAAAGCAGTGAAGCACTGATGTCTTTCAGTTTCACACAGATGACTTGTGTCATTTTTTTTTTTTTTTTTGGACTGGAGGATCCAGACCTGAGATTTCATTGATGTAGGGAACAATTTCCAGTGTGGAAATTCCTTCCACGAATGCTGTTAGGCAGCTCTTCTGTAAGAGATGATCCTAAAAACTACCCCAGGCCCTGGGAGCTTAGTTGACTTGCCTCCAGTCACCCAGAAGACAAGATGTCTGACGTCAGTAACGAATTCAAATGACCCTGATTGTACAGCATGTTCTACCCATTGCCTCTTATGTTGCTCAGAGGAAGACATTAGGGGTCTTGACCTGTGATGCACATGGGGCATCCTTTACATTGCTTGGTAAAAGCAAACATCAGCAGGTTTTTCTGGTAACAGAAATTGGAGACAGGAAGGGTGGGGGACGGTGAAGCTCCCTTGATTTTCCATCTGGTTTCAAAACACCCGTTTCTCCCATCATGGCTAGAAATAGCTTAGTCTAATGGTAAAAGCACAGTACTGGAATTCAGGAATCTCGGTTCCAAATTGAGGTCTGCAAATGGATCGCTCTAAAACCATCACCTCTTTCCCTGCCTAACTTTCTCCATATGTTAAATGGGAATAATAATGAATTGCCCTACCCTGCAGGCATATTGAGTAACTCTATTAAACAGCAAATCCTACAGAAATCCCAGAAATCTTGTTGTAGGGATATCATATTATCTTTATCAACTTCTTATTTTGTGAAACAGGGGAATCTGCAAGAGAAAGCATGGGATGTTATGAAAAAGGGCTTTGGATTTGGGGTTGAGAGATCTCGGTTCTAGCCCTCCTTATATGATCTCAGACAAGTCCCATTCGTTCTCTGTGACCCAATTAACCTGCCTCCCAGGGGGTGCGGAAGGGGGTGCAGAATGAGCACCAAATTTAAGAGGCAGAAGACTGGAGTTTGAATCTGGGCTCTACTACTTACTGTGTGACAGTGGGCACATCCGTTCCTCACTCTGGGCCTCAGTTTCCTCCTCTGTAAAATAAGGGGACTGGACTGGACCAGGAGTTCGTCACCTTTTTTTGTGTCCTGGATCCCTCGGGCAGACTGGCAAAGCCTACAGACCCCTTCTCAGAATTACGTTTTTAAATACATAAAGTAAAATACATAGGACAAAGAAAGCCAATTAGAATGAAATCTAGCCATTGAAATATTTTTTAAAGGAAGTTGCTGGACCCCACGTTAAGAACTCTGGGATCAGAAGCTGTCTCAGGTCCTGTGGAGCCCTGCTAGCTTAAGTCTGTGAAAGAGCTTTTAAGAGGTAATAAAAGGCAAAGTGCCCACTTGTCTGCAGAGTGTGGATGGACCCGAGTGCCAAGTACACTTGGAGTTCTTCGCTACACTTGGGCTTGCTCTAGTCAGATGGGAGGGAATCCAGGAGGGAGACTTCCGAAAAACTTACAATCAAGTCCAAGACTTCTCTGACTGTACTAGAGAGTGATGGGCCCATGGCAACTTTCAGACCTCCCAAAACTGACTTCAGCTCATTGACAGCAGGTTTCAAGCTAATCTTTTACCCGAATGAACCTTCCTCTTTGGAACCCTGAGGTCCTCTCCCTGGATTCCAAAGAGAAGATAAGAGGCAGATCCTGATCTGACACCCCCTGGAGATTTTTAATCATAAACAGTAATCATCAACAAAAAAACAATCTTATGATGACCAAGCTTGGCTTTAAAGAAGGGATGAGAAAATATGCCTCCCTCCCTTCTATGCAGAGGTGTTGCATGTGTGGGGGCATGGGGGGTTTCCTGGTGGGGAACAATGCATACACCATCACATTTAGCTGGTGAGTTTTGCTGAACGGTTTTATTTTCCTCTTTCTTTTTTCGTTGTCACAAGGGATGCTCTCTAGAGGAAGGACAGAGAAAAGGATACATTCAAGAATGATTAAGATAGGGACTGGACCTGAGATTTCATTAATATATGGAATTCCCAGGTAAGGAAGCTCCTTCTATCAATGCAGGTAGGCACCTTTTAGCTGCCTAGAGTACTTAGAGGTTAAGTGACTTTGACCTTGACACAGCCAGGATGGGTCAGTCAGGACTTTAACCCAGATCTTCCTGGCCCATAGGCCAGCTTTATTCACTAGATCACATGCAGAGATGAAGGTGAGGACAAACTGAGGATAACAAGATCTTTTTTTCAAACACACATGTACAAATATAAATTAAAATTAAAAATAAAATACATGAGAATTTTTTTAAAAAGCATGTTGTTGGTGTTCAGTCACGTGAGAATCTTTGTGATCCCATTTGGGGTTTTCTTGGCAGAGATACTGTAGTGATTTGCCATTTCCTTTTCCAGCTCATTTTACAGATGAGGAAACTGAGGCAAACGGGGTGAAGTGACTTGCCCAGGGTCATACAACTAGTAAGACTCTGAGACTGGATTGGAACTCCAATATTCCTGATTCTAGGCCTGGCGCTCTATCCACTGAGCCACCTGGCTGCCCTGAAAAACAATTTACATGACATATATTACGTACAGCTTTTTTAAAAAATGGATTTATTCATTTGAACAAGGTAGTAACAAAAGCATCCCTTTTATTTCTGTGTCCCCTTCTGAACTCTTTTGGTTCGGGGTGTTTTTTGCACTCTGCCATTGTGATTCTTGGCATTGCAGTGATATTTTAATAATCAGTGTGTATCTGCATACTGCCAACCACCAGAGAATTTCATTCGCACACATTCAATTTCCTCTCTCTACTGTCTTCCTTGGCGATCTCCTCCACTCCCATGGGTTCAATTACCATCTCTCCACAGACAATTTCCCAGATCTATACAGCCAGACCTAGTCTCTCTCCTGAGCTCCAGTCCTGAACCATCGACTGCCTGTCAGCCATCTCAAGTCCCTGAGGCATTTCAAACTCAACATGTCCAAAACAGAACTCATTATCTTGTCCCAAACCCTTCCCTCTTCCCAATTTCCCTAATACTGTCAGAGTCACCAGTCCCCAGGCTCACTTCCTCAGTGTCATCCTAGACTTCACGCTCACTCTCACAAATCCAATCTGTTGTTAAGTACTGTCATTTTTACCTTCAAAACATCTTCCGTTCTCTCCACTGAATCACTTCCGCCACCTTGGTGCAGGTCCTGAATTGCTAGCTCTCCTCACCTCAACTCTCCACTGCAGTCCATCTTCCCCTCGCTGCCAGAACAACTTCCCCAAAATGCATATATGACCGTGTCTTCCCCCTACTCAAAAATGACAGTGGCTTCCTATTACTTTCAGGATCAGATGGAAAATGCTCTGGATTTTAAAGTCCTTCCCAATCTGGCCCCTTCCTACCTTTCCTATACTTAATTCCCCTCCACTTACAGTACGATCCATAAACCTGCATTTCCTTGTGGTTCCCCAACCTGGACTCTTGGGTAAAAGAGAAGTCCAGGGTGCTGGGGTGTTCTACTCAGGGGAAGGTATACTTCCATGGCCAAAATTTGCCTTTTTTCCTTTGGGTTTATTGGCTAGATTTCTTGCTCAAAGACCAAGTCTTAAACTCAATTCACTCTGGAGTTCATAGACTGCACAACAGGCGCCCATCAAGCACAGAGTGAATGTAAATACTAAATAGTCATTGTTCCTCTTTTACCCAGGAACTCTGAGGGTCTTCCCCTCCCAGTTTGATTTTTTCTTTTTTTATTAAAAGGGGCCATCCCTTGAGTAACTTCTTAAAGAGGTCTATTCATTGAATAGGTGCATCTCACGCAAAGTGAGAATGTGATAAGACCTTAGCCTGAAAAGACCAGGGTCTCACATTGCATTCTGGGCCATCTCTAGTCAGCCTCATGAATATCAGGCCGCTGGACCCAGATGGTTTAGGAGGGGAAAGTGAGGCTGGTGACCTTGAACAGCCCTCCCTCACTCAAAGTCAAGTGCAAGTCATGTCATCATTCCCTGACATCATGGTCCTCTTCGAGAATGAAGGACAATCACAACAACCTCCCTGAACCCTTCATCTACCTACCCCATACCTACCTTCTTCCCTGGCTCTCCCTTTAAGACTCACCTCAAATCTAACCTTCTGTAGGATGTCTTTCTTGCTCCCTCACTAGGACCTTCCTTCTGAGATTCCCTTCCATTTACACTGTATAGATCTCGCATGGGTTATTTCCTTCATGAGAATGGGAACTCTCCAAGGGCGACAATTGCTTTTGCCTTTCTTTGTAGCCTGGGTACTTAGTGTGATGCCTGACACATAGGAAGTGTTTAATACATGCTTTCTGACTGATGGACATTATTGGCCGTTCATAATTGGCCAATCAGGAGATGTTTTGTCTTCCTAGAACAGATATCTGGGGTGTTTGCCTTGTGAAGGCTCACACGTCTAAGAATAATGCTATCAGAAGAAAAGTGGAAAGCACAGAGTGGGAGGGTAATGGGTCCTGAACAGGAAACTGGAGGATTTAAGAACCAATGGAGGGTTTGTATCATTTCACCCATTTGAAAATGGGAACCTTAGAAGAGAAAGGAAAATACGGGAAGTGGAGTGAGTTGGAGCTGGCTTTCTGAACCAATGTTTAATCTATCGGCATAATGCCCTCTTAGCTAAGGATAGGATGAATGGGGATTGGAGGAATGTGTTTGCTTGGAGGATTGCCAATGTGATGGAGAGGGCTTTAAACAGAAAATGGAAGGAGAAAACTGCAAACCTATGTTGTTATTTTGGACAAGACTGGTGATTTCTGCCATTAAGAGGATTTCTGGTGAGAAAGCTCCCCCTATCTATCGAGACTGGGAGCTGCTCCATAATTTAACTGTGGCCCCATCTGAGACATTGGATGAATTGCTCTGGGTCACACAGGATCTGATCTAAGTGATACATAAGTAAGGGAGAAAGAGGGTGGACACGCTACCCAAAGGCCTCAGCTGTCTGTATCAGTGCACAAAATGCAGATTAATAAAGTAAACCAGAGATTTTGGACAAAAGAAAATCAGTTGGTGGGATGGGCTTGCATGTTTGGAAAGTAAATAATGGTTCAAAAGAAACACAGTTGAGAAAGGAAATAACTAGGGTGATAGAGGAAGGGTTTTTGTTCTGGGGTACTGACGCAGCTGACGCCACTTCTCCTTCACAGAATGGAGAAGGGCAACTTGATATTCCTGATAGGTCAGTCCTAGAAAAAAGAGAAGTGAGGGCCAGGAGGGTAGGGGTGGTCAGTATGGCTTCCAGCATCCCCCTTTGACTACTTTTCACCTTGGAGAGCCCTTTGGGGACTTCTCGATAGGGTATGGCCAGAGATGAGGTCCTGGTCTAGGAGCAAGAGACCTGTTTCTCCTCCTGTTCAAATTTAGAGAGAGGAGCTTAGCTCCCAGGAAGCTCTCGGGTGAGTAGCAATTTCCCTCTGGGAATTTGCTTTAGGCCCGAAAATTCTGGCTCTGGAAGAGGGAGCATAATGATCCTACAAATAGAGGAGGGAAGTACATATATTGGAAGGCAGGAGCCTGAAAAGGTGGCTCACTATAGCCAGATCTGGGTGAGAGGGACCTAATTTCCTGACTGCCATCCCTTAAAGTCCACCCCTCTCCATGTTTCTTATCTAACCTTTTAAGGCAGTGTGATGCAATGGGTAGCTCTAAACTAGGTCTAATACTTAGGCTTCATACAATGTTTTCAGGTTTGCAAAGCACTTTGCAAATATCTCATTTGATCCTTCAACAACTCTGGGAGATAAGTGGCATTGCTGTCCAGTCACGTCCAACTCTTAGCTACCCTGAGGTTTTCTTGGTAAAGATACTGGACTGGTTTGCCATTTCCTTTTCTAGTGGATTAAGGCAAACAGAAGTGAAATGACTTTCCCAGGGTCATTCATCTGAGGCTGGATTTGAACTCAGGTCATCCTGACTCCAGACCTGGTGCTCTATCCACTGAGCCACCCAGCTGCCTCTGTAAGTGGTATCATTGTTCCTATGATGGGGAAACCAAGTCAGAAGTTATGTGAGTTACTCAGAGTTACATGGCTAGGAAGTGTCTGAGGCTGGATTTGAACTTGAATCTTCTTTGACTCCAGGTCCAGTGTTCTATCTACTACATCATGTAGATGCTGTATATGTATCTGCCTATATGTACACATATGTAGATGTGTGTATATATACATGCATGTATATACATATACATATGCACACATATGTATCTCATTTGGTCCTCAAAACAATCCTGAGGTAGATGCTACTATTATTATTCCCGTTTTACAGATGAGAAAATTGAGGCTGAGACAAATGAAGTGGCCAAAGTCACATAGCTAGTGTCTGAAGCCACCTTTGAAATCAAGTCTTCCTGACTCCAGGCCCAGCACTTCATCCACTGCGCCACCTAGGGGCGACGGTATGTATTTTATAGGATCATTTGATCCTCACAAACAATCCTATGAGGTCGATAGGGTTATTATCCCCATTTTACAGATGAAGAGGTTAAAAGGAAGACAGAGATTAAGTGACTTGCCCAAGGTCATGCAGCTAGGAAGTATCTGAAGCTGGATTTTTGACTCAAATCTTCCTGTCCTCAAGTCTGGTGATCTCTTCATTGTACCCTCTCACTGCCCCTGTTCTTCTGGGAAGCCCTTGGGTTCAAGTAGTCTCTGATATTTACAGACTGTGAGACCCTGGGCAAGTCATTCAATCTCTCACTGTTCAAGGCACCTGCTACCCCTATCCCTATGTTCTGTATACACTCATCTGTGCACATTTGTCTTGGGTAGATTCCTGAGGGATCAGCTGTTTCATTTTCGTCTCTGTATTCTGAGCACTCAGCATGGTGCCAAGCACATAGTAGATACTTAAATGCTTATCCAAGGATTGGTTTGTTGAGCAATGAAATGGATGATACATATCACAAAGTAGCAGAGAAGGAAGACATACTTGTGAGGGGGGAAGGCAGCAGGTGGGTTGGGGGGTGGGGACTCCCTCTCTTCTCCACAAAGAACAACTAAATCAGTTGTGGATAATTCATTTTTCAGAAGGTGGAAAGAGTGATGAGCAGAAGTAAGCAGCATAGTACAGTGGAAAAAGTTCTGAACCAAAAGTCCCAGGACTTGAGTTCAAATTCCACCTCCAACAGTTACTATCTCTGCAACCTTGGGTAAGTCCCTTCCCCTCTCTGGGCCTCAGTTTCCTTATCTGTAAAGGGAGCAAAGTCAGACTTCATGATTTCTAATGTCCCTCCTATATCTAGATCTAGGATCCTATTCTGAACTTAATGCTGACCAATGAAGGGCAACTAACTGGTTAGTGAGAGTAACAGGAACCTTGGGAGAAAGTGACTGTCACTGGAGTTGGGGATAATCATGGAAGGAAATGGTGGGCACAGTGACCCATTCATCCTAAATTTTAGGCCAAAAGATTTCAGACTTCAGAAGAAGGCGGCAGGTATGATCTGATTTGGCCTGAGTCTCTAAAAGGAGGGTTGGCTCAAAAAAATTTGAAGTCCTGACAATATAATTGCAGATGAAGGATGCAGCACGCTAGCTGTTAAGATCAAGAGAACTGATTTTAGAGTCAGATGACCAGGGTTTAAATCTTAGCTCCATTCACTACTGCCGTTCTGATGGAGGAAAGGTTAAAAAGAAAACACCAGTATACCTGCCCAGATAACTCAGATGAGCTCAGTCAAAAGATGGAAGGGGGGGCCTAATAGTGATGACCAATACCAAAGCATGGCTTGGACCTGTTTTTAAGAATAGTCAGGAAGTTTATGCTTTAGTCTGAATGAACTAAGGCTCGTGAAAGATACTGAGGCCAACACAAAAGACTTTCTAAGTGAGAACAATGAGCAGACATTCATTGGCTGGGCCAGAAGGTGTCAGGATAACAGAAGATAGATGAAAATAAGACCAGTTTGCTTCTCTTTCAAAGAGAAGGCTTTCCAGGCCAGGGTGGGTACAACAAACAAGGCTGGGGGTGGTGGGGAGATGTCTAACTCTGAATCCCTCCATAGTGATCAACTCGTCACAGCCCTGGTCAAAGGCCAGGGGTGGGGAACCTGCAACCTCGAGGACACATGTGACCCTCTGGGTCTTCAAGTGTGACCCTTTGAATCCCAATTTCACAGAACAAATCCCTTTAATAAAAGGATTTTGTTCAGTAAAACTTGGACTCAGTCACAAGGCTATACCAGAGGACCTAAAAAGCCACATGTGGCCTCGAGGCTGCAGGTTCCCCATCCCTGGGCCAAACCCTCCCCAAACTGGGGCCAGATTGCAAAGTGTCTGGATAAGGTGAGTGGATTTTGTCCATGGTGAATCACAGAACCTGCAGTGTTCAGAGGTGGAGGTAGGAGGAGGTAGGGGTGGGGATGAGGGCAGACGACTTCAACTTTTTGGTCAATTTTGTTAAAATAAATAAAATTTTAGTGATCTTTCATTTCTACATTATGTACATTTCTCAATGTGTCTCTCCCCTTTCCAAAGGCCCATCCATCCCATACAATAAAGAATAAAAAAATTCAACATGTTTAAAAAGGTCTGAATTTATACATAGTCTCCCCACTTCCTACAAGGAAGGGGGGAAGGTATCTTCTATCTCTTCTGTGGGGTTTTAGCCACTTTTCAGTCCCCCATCCACTCACCCCAAAAAATCAAGTCACCATCCCCTCCCCATCCAAGTCACTCCTGAGCCCTCTCTTCCTAACCCTTTTTATCGATCCCCAGAAGTGCCCAAAGTGGCCAATAAAGGATGGAAAGGCTAGACACCCAGGCAGGTAGAGGGTGCCCTGCGGGATGAGAGTCCAGCCCCAGTCCTGCCTACCTGACCAACAAGGTCCTTGGCTCAGAACTCTTTCCCCCTGGTCAGCTGCAGCTGTTGAGGCTCCCTTTAGTTCATTCGGCAGCTGTTGAGGCTCCCTTTAGTTCATTCGGCAGCTGTTACACTGGACTCCTACATGGAACGTTTGCAAACAATGGCTGTCCTGGCAACGTCACTCCCAGCCAATGGGGAAAGGCAGAGTGCAATTGTTGCTGGCTTCTATTCAGCAAAGGAACAAGGGGATCTAGTCAGACCACATCTTGTAGCTGCCTTCAATTTTAGAACTTGCCTAGGCCCTAGAGTACCCGCAGCCTACTTCTGCCACAGTAGGGATTTGTAGGGGTCTAGAGAAGGCAGTGGAGCAGAGCGGAAAGACAACTTGGGTCTAGGATCTCCCTTTGTCACCTGTGTTGCCTTGGCTGGCTCTCTTCCCTCTCTGGGTCTGAGTTTCCCCCATGTAGGTTAGACTAGATGATCTCTAGTCTCAGAGAGCTGGGAGCTCTGTCCAGTTCTCAATTCTGGGATCAGGATGGCTGACCATCCTCAACAGTATATCTTCCCAGGGAGAATCACGAGATCTAACTAGTGTGTGTCTTGTTTTAAGACACAGTCTCTTTCCCCAGCAAAGAACATTGGCCTGAATGTGTTTCCCCAAAGTGTGGGTGGGTAGAGAATCCACTTCTCAGTTAATGGGTATGGAATGTATATTCCCCAGTGAGGTCCTCCTGGTTGAGAGACCCTATCCATTGTAGAGAGCTGTGTGTCTAAGCTCACTATGTGCGAGGAGAAAGCAATGTAAGAATTGATACAAGCTCGGCTCTTAAGAAACTTACATTTTAGTTCCCATACATATATAGGCATATAAAAATGTTTAAGATATGGCTAGAGCCCAGACCTCTGATTTTATCGATAAGAGGAGATTCCCAGCGAACACTCTACCAAAGCAAGTTGGCACTTATGCAGCAATTTATAGTTACAAAGGTTCGCTCAGAACAGGAGTCAAATGAGCAGCCCAACGGGCAGCACTGGAGGGCGGTGGGGGTGGGGGTGGGGGTGGGAAAGCCAGATTAAAATGTAATTGGGAAATTCTAACAAAATAAATAACAACACGATAGAACATAATGTTTATATGTGACTTTCTAATATGCTGCCAGCAGAGATGTTTGGTGACCCCCATTTCTGTTTGAGTTTGACACCACGGACCTGGAGCACTGAGGGGTTGAGAGACTTACCCAGTGACTTACAATCATAAAAACCTATACATATATGGTTGGTTGTTGTCCTTCATTTGAACAATGTGGCCAGTCCATCGGAGTTGCATTCTCTGAAGCATAGTTTGAATGTTTGCCACATGAAAGGAGCCTTATGGCCCTCAAAACCTCTTCTTCAGTTGGAAGTTCAGCTAAGGAGGGATTGACTTCAACCTGAAGTAAACGGTCAATGGTCTCAGCATTGATTGATGATGGTCTGTTGAGAATACTATGGAAGTGTTCAGCCCATTTCTCTAGGATCATGTCCTTATCAGTAATCAATGTGACTCCACCAGCACTGAGTAGTTGTGATGCACCATAGGTTTTGGTCCATAAATAGCTTTCAGGGAATCATAAAAGTGCTTTGGATTGTTACTATCAACATAAAACTGAATTTCATCTGCCTTCTTACTGAACCAGGAATCCTGCATTTCTCCTACATATGTACATGCAATATATAGATATATGTAAAACATATATAAAGCAGCTTTAATGTGAGTGTGGATTAAAGTGAAAGTAAACCCTTTGAGAGCAACCTAAATCACAAAGTCAATAAATATTTACTAAACACCTACTGTGTGCCAGGCACTGTGTTCAGGTGTGTGGATACAGAGAAAGGCAAAAGAAGGTCCCTACTCTCAAGGAGCTCACAATCTAGTGAGGTTTCCAGCGGGGTGGGCTCCCACAGCAGAAGGCTGAAATGGGCACACATCTTTCAATCTCAGGGGCATGAGGAAGAATAAAGTGTCAGCCACTTTCCCGAGGGCAGGAAAGTCCCTCCCAGTGATGTTGCTGCAGAAAGGCCCACATCAGTTCTAACAAGGGCCCTCAAAAAACAGATCACAGTCTTGCTGCCCCTGAAAACCCAACCCATGGAATTCATTCAAGCTTCAAGGATTGAGACCAAGCTCTCTGAATGCACAGATGATATTTGTGGAAAACCAACTCCGAGAGGTTGAGAGGATATCAGATGCTGGAGATCATTAATAGAACCTTCTCAATTTCCAGATGAGGAAACTGAGGCCAGGAAGGTTCAATTCAATTCAGTTTAACAAGAATTCATTTTTATGAATTTTTTAATGAACAAAAATGGATTTTCTCCCTCCCACCTCAGTCTCACCATTAGAAAAAAAAACCCCAGAGGTCTGAAGGGCAATATTTGCTCAACAATTTCCCATCACACCTTCTGAGGCCAAGTCTAATGAGTATAATTGTTTATTGGAGCTTTATGTTTCTGCATTTGTTTTGGATGCTAAGGAACTTTAAAGGTTGTCCCATATCTGACACTCATATTGTCTATATGGTGACTATAGCTGGTTGCTGTCCTTCATTCTTGAAGAGGACCAAAATGACATCACTATGCTAGAGTCAAGTTACAGTGTGTCCCACTGTGCCTGATCAGACCAATAAAGGCTCTGAATGCTCTACCACAGGTCGGGTACAATTGGGGTGAATTCTCTAAATTTGCATGTCTTATGTCTCCTTTGAGCTACTTCAATTCTGCTTTGCTCATAGAACACAGTAACATCTCTGATGAGAGCACGGCATGCTGGGTGGTCCTGTGCCAGTGTCTCCCATGTCACACAATCAATTCCAAAGCTGGTTGGGGAACCCATTACTCCCATTTGGAGAAAATGAAACATAAACCATACATAAACTTTATTCAGATTTCCCTGGAGTTTAACTCTGGGGTAAGGGAGTATGAGTCAGAGACATCAGGGTCAATCAAACCCAGCTAATTAATAAAAGGAGTTTCTAATAGATCTGATAATTAAATAAATATAATGCAGGATGACTCAGTTTCTTTTCCTGACAAAAGGAACAGAAGAATTCCTCCAGAAAAGAAAACTACATTTCTAGAATTTAAGAAATGACATTTCTTTCCAAGCCCTTTCTGAAGAAACTTGATGGTACCATAGGAAGCCTACTTTTGACTTCCTGAGTGAGGCTCCATGACTGAACTCAGCCTCAAAGTTCTATATAAAAGAAACAGAAGAAGGGGTGTGAGGTTTGAACGCGAAAAAAAAACCCCAAAAAACAAAGACTTGCTCTCTGGGTAGTCATTTTGTCTTTAATGTGCACCAGACAACATCTTGTCTATGTGTCCTGAAGATGGGCATCATGTGGCCACTCAGATGTCTTCGGTTATATTCTCCAACCCCTAAAAAAGTTTAAAGAGAAAAGAAATGTGAATCCCATTAGTTCTGATGGGAGGTCAGCATTTCTCACTTCTAGTTCTTTCTACAAAGCACTCATAATTCTCTGTTTGCATTTGTACTGATGTAAAACCAGACAGCTATAACTTAAACATATACATTACTATACATGATAACATATCATATAGTTTTGAAAATCATATACCCTGCCTATTTCCAAAAGGACTTGTAGCAACTTTCAGATGGATATATGATAAGTGATGAAAGAAAGGCAGCCCGGCACAGTGGGCAGAGAGTTGGCCTCAGAGTCAGGAAGATCTGCACGAGTCCCACCTCGACTGTTTATCTGCTAAAGGGAATGATCTGAATCACTTTCCCCTGCAGAATCATTTCAGTCATGGCAGACATGTTCAATTAGTCTGTACATTTATTCCAAGTCATGAGAAGCAGCTACAGGTGTGGCACTATTGAAAAAATAAAATTATCTGACAATTAAATCATAGCCATTGGCAAAACAAAAAACAAAACCAACTACCCAACAAATGACTATTTAAAACATTCATCCTAGTTTCTCATCTCTATGGCATGTCAGATCTCCAGGATTTGTCCAGAATTGAAAAAACATAATAACATAATGGTAAAGTGGCCATCATTCAATCTTGGCTTGAAGACCACCAACAAAGGGGAGCCCATTCCACAATGGGACAGCTCAAATTGTCAGAAAGGAGTTCCTCTTTCTGACTTAAACTGGCTTGGTGGTAAAAACCCCCGCTGCCCCCTCCCTCCCAGTTCTGCCTTCTGAAGCCACACAGGACAAGGTCAATCCCACCTCTATGTGACACATAGCCCTTCCAAATCTGAAGAATCATGTCCTCCCAAGCTTTACCTACTCCCCACTGAACACTGCCTGTGGTTGGCACAGTCTTCCATAGTTACACATCCAAGCTGCCAACTCAGAGTCACTGACTAACAGGCTAAAGACTCGGTTGCAGATTACCATCATTAAGAACAGATCATTGTTAACAATTATTTCAGCTACAGCTGGTTGCTGTCCTTCATTCCTGAAGAGGACCAAAATGACATCACTATGCTAGAGTCAAGTTACAGTGTGTGTCCCACTGTGCCTGACCAGATCAATAAGGGCTCCGAATGCTCTACTACAGGTCGGCTGAGTACACCGTGGCTGAGTTTAAGCTCACACCTCCTGGAAAAAGAGAATCAAGAAGTGTTTATGTAGCATTCTGTGTATGTTCTTTTCAGGTGATTCTCCCAACAGCCCTGCAAGGTAAGCAGTTGGGTGGATTTATTAGTCCCAGTCTGCTGAGGTAGGGACTGAAGTTCAAAGAGCAAAAGAAAAAACTTGCATGGTATAGCCACTAAATGTGAGTTGGGCTCTGAGCCTAGCTCTCTGAAATCCAAGGCCAGGATTCTTCCAAATGCACACTGGGCTGCCTTTCTCAAATCAGAGGGGCACCCTACCACCTTAGGTTATAAAAAACAAAACAAAACAGTCAGTTTCCTCTAGATTGGGGCCTACATCTTCCTTAGGTTTCATTCTTCAGTTACCAGAGTCCTAAAAAAGATTTCAAAGAGGAATTTGGCCTTCTAAACGGTGTTAAGGATGATTAATGAATTTGTCTTTTTGAGTGGTCATATTTTCCAGAAATACTGGACCCACAGCATGTAGGAGGCCCCTGAATGTGTTGAGCTCCCCCTTTACATACTTTGTAGTTTGGATCCCAAACTGGACTCCCTATGTATCCCTGGGAGTCCAGACAGGCATTGGCAGCCAGCGAGGCTGGGAAATTGCTTGTGCAGCTGGGACCCTTGTAGATAAGCAGATCAACAAGATGGGATCCATTGTCTAACAGGTCCCAAGGGAATAGAAGGAGGGGTTTTGTCCTTTTCCCACCTTTACTGCACTCTGCCCCACCCTGCCACATCTCTTTAGGTTGAGATTTCTATTACCGCCTCCCTCCTTTGTCCAGCTGTCATAAATATGTAAACTTCCATAGGGATTATGAACCACCAGGTTCCACCCACACATTCATTTCCCTTGTAATAAACCTGGTTTTCACCTAAGTTTCTAGAAGCTGTGATTCCCAGTTGACAACGGTCATCTGAAGAAAAAAAACTTTGGCACCAGGTAAGAATACCAGGCTGGTGAGACACTGCATTATAAGGAATTTCACAGCGCATCCTGGACAGAACCTGAAGCAGCAAACCACCTTACCTGGGGACTCTGAAATCACAAGTCACAATCTGTAGGGTGACTGAATCAGCTGAAAGATGCCACCAAGTTAAGATGTTTTCAAAATGAACATAAACCACCCACTCAGACACATGGCAAACAGTACAAATTTTACCTTAGCCGCATAATAATGCTTGAATCCAGAGATTCTCCTGTCCCTTTCCAATAGAGTCCACTGGTATCGATTACGGGCAATTCTCTTTTCCTATAAAGAAAAAATATCATTACACTGTAGTTCAAATGGCCAAGTAGCCAGAAATTAGAAAGTGGAAAGGAGAAAGTTTAAAGATGCACATTATCACGTAGCTAAAACAAAAGACATGGGGGACATGGATGAAGATGAGAAAACACTGGCTACAAAACTTAAAAATTAAGAAGTAGAAAGGATGAAGGACATGCAAAAAGAGGATGAAAATTAGGAGTCAAAGACCTACTGGTTTAATCCAGAGAACTTCTCCCCAGCTTTCAGACTTTATTGGGAAAAACAGTCTAAATTTAGTAGCATCTACAATATGGATATATTTAATAATGGGGCCTATAAGAGACATACAACAACAACTATAGCTAAAATTTAACTATGCTTCTCATTTTATAAATATCTGATTTCATCCTGACAATGCAGGGTGGTTCAGGTTATAATTATTCTCATTTTACACACAGATGAGGAAACTGAGGTAAGAGGGTAAAATGAGTTGCACAGAGTTGTTCAGCTAGACAGGGCCTGTGGCTGCATTTGAACTCAGGGCTTCATGGGGAAATTCTTCTTGGACTTTTTTCTGTTCCTTGCCCACAACTATTGCACCCAATAAATGATACGCATCTATTCCCACGTTTGTCCATTAAAATCCTATGATTCTCCCAAATTGAGAAACACCTTTGTGCAGGACACAAATAATATTACACTTAATCCTTCAAAGATTCACTAGCAACTCTGTGAGAAAGGATAAATGCATTAGTCTTTACTGTGCCCAATTCAGAGAGAAGGAAACTGAGGCACAGAGGGTAAAATGACATGCTCCAGGTTATTAGGTTAGTCAGTGTCTGAGGCTGGATTTGACCTTAGTATTCTTGAAGAAGTTCTTCCTGCATTGTCTACCGTCTCTTATGAAAAACTTCTGCTCTCAACAAATAATAACCATCCATGCCCACCTTAGCCCATTGAAATCCCATGCCTCTGTCTAATTGGGAAACATCCTCCTGCAGACCAACAATAATATTACATTTAAGGCTTCAAGATATCACAGGAACCAAAGCAAGAAAGGATAAATGCATTAGTCTTTACTGTGCCCATTTTAGAGACGAGGAAACTAGGCAAAGAGGGTGAAATAACTTGACCAGGGTGACTTAGGCAGTGTCTGAGGCAGAATTTGAACTCAGGTCTTCCAGAGGAAATTCATCCTGGACGTTTTTCTATCCCTACCCTACAGCTTTGGCACCAAAGAAATGATACCCATTTATTTGCACATTTGTCCATTAAACTCCCATGACTCCCTAATATGAGAAACACCACCCTGCAGGCCCATAAATAATATTATACTCAATGTCTCAAGGTTTTACTGGGAACTCTACAAGACAGGATAAATCCATTAGTCATCACTGTGCCCATTTTAGAGTTGGGGAAAATGAGGCAAGGAGGGTAAAATGACATGCCAAAGGTTCTTAGGCTAGTCAGTGTCTGAGGCTATATTTGAACTCAGGTCCTCCAGAGGAAATTCTTCCCTTGCCCACAACTTCTGCATTCAAGAAAGGATACCTATCTATTCCCACCTCTGTCCATTAAAATCCCATGACTCTCCCTAATTGAGAAATACCCTCCAGCACATTTAATATCACATTTAAACCTTCAAGGATTCACTGGAACCCCAGTGAGATAGAATAAATGCATTACTTTTTACTATGCCCATTTTACAGTTGAGGCAAAAGAGGCAAAAAATTTAGACTCGAGGCAAAGAGGGTGAAATGACTTATCTGGGGTAAGTTAGATAATCAGTGTCTGACAGTGGATTTCCACTCAGGTCTTGGAGAGGAAATTATTCCTAGATTTCTTTCTGTCCCTAACACACAACTTCTGCCTGAAGAAATGATATCCATCTACTGCCACCTTTGACCATTTAATTCCCATGATTCTCCAAAAGTGAGAAACACCTTCCTACATGAACAAAAAAATACTATACTCAATGCCTTAAGGTTTTCCTGGAAAACCCGTGAGATAGGATAAATGCATAAGTCAACACTGTGTCCATTTTAGAGTTGAGGAAACTGATGTAAGGAAAGTAAAATGACATGCCCAGGGTTATTAGGGCAGTCAGTGTCTGAGGCTGGATTGTTACTCGCATCTTTCTGAGGAAGTTCTTCCCCCACTGTCTACTGTGCATAACCCACATGACCGACTCAAAAGTAAATGTTCCCTACTTATTCCCATCTTTGTCCATTAAAATCCAATGATTCTTTCTAATTGAGAAACGTAAACAGGCAGAACAAAAACAATATGACATATAAGGCTTCAAGGTTTCACTGGTACCCCAGTGAGAAAGGATAAATGCATTAGTCTTTACTAAGCCCATTTTACAGATGACGAAACTGAGGTAAGAATGGTGAAATGACTTGACTAGGCTGATTTAGCTACTGAGTGACTGAGGCTGCATTCGAACTCACGTCTTCGAAAGGAAATTGAACCTCGACGTTTTTCTGTCCCTAACCTACAGCGTTAGCACCCAAGAAATGATGCCCCTCTAATACCCTCCTTTGTCCATTCAAATGCCATGACTCTCCCTAATGGAGAAACATCCATTTGGATACCAGAAATAATATGACATTTAAGGCATCAAGTTTTCACTGCCACCGCAATCACAAAAGACAAATGCACTAGTCTTTACTATGCCTATTGTACAGATGAGGAAACTGAGGTAAGAATGCGGAAATGACTTGACCAGGGTCATTTAGCTACTGACTGTCTGAGGCTGGATTTGAACTCACGTCTTCTAGAAGAAGTTCACCCTTGACTTTCTTCTCTCCCTAACCTATAGCTTTGGCACCCAAGAAATGATGCCCCTCCAATCCCCTCCTTTCTCCATTGAAATCCCATGACTCTCCCTAATGCAGAAACATCCTCCTGCACACCAGAAATAACATCACATTGAAGACATCAAGTTTTCACTACCACCCCAATGAGAAAAGAGAAAGGCATTAGCCTTTACTATGCCCATTGCACAGTTGAGGGAACTGAGGTAAGAATGCTGAAATGACTTGACCACGGTCATTTAGCTACTGAGTATCTGAGGCTGGATTTGAACTCACGTCTTCCAGAGGAAATTCACCTTCGACTTTTTTCTGTCCCTAACCTACAGCTGTGGCAACCAAGAAATGATACCCATCTATTCCCACCTTTGTCCACTAAAATTCCATGATGATACCTCCTTGAAAAACACTGTCCTGCACACGACACAGGATAGTACATTTGATGCTTCAAGGTTTTACTGGGAAGCCTGTGAGTTAGGACAAATACACAATTCTTCACTGGGCCCATTTTACAGATGAGGAAACTGAGGTAAGAATGATGAAATGACTTCACCAGGGTCATTTAGCAACTGAATGTCTGAGGCTCCATTTGAACTCAAGTATTCCACAGGAAATTCACACTGGACTTTTTTCTGTCCCTAACCTATAGCTCTGGCACCCCAGAAATGATGCTCCTCTAATCCCCTCCTTTGTCCATTAATATCCCATGACTCTCCCTAATGGAGAAACATCCTCCTGCACACAAAAAATAATATGACATTTAAGGCATCAAGTTTTCACTGCCACCCCAATGAGAAAAGAGAAATGCATTAGTCTTTATTATGCCCATTGTACAGATGAGGAAACTGAGGTAAGAATGCTGAAATGACTTGACGGGGGTCATTTAGCTACTGAGTGCCTGAGGCTCGATTTGAACTCACGTCTTCCACAGGAAATTCACCCTCTCTGTTTTTTTGTCCCTGACCTATAGATTTGGCACCCGAGAAATGATGCTCCTCTCATCCCCTCCTTTGTCCATTCAAATCCCATGACTCTCCCTAATGCAGAAACATCCTCCTGCACACCAAAAATAACATGACATTTAAGGCGTCAAGTTTTCACTGACACCCCAGTGAGAAAACAGAAATGCATTAGTCCTTACTATGCCCATTGTACAGATGAGGAAACTGAGGTAAGAATGGTGAAATGACTTGACCAGGGTCATTTAGCTACTGAATGTCTGAGGATGGATTTGAACTCACGTCTTCCAGAGGAAATTCACCTTCGACTTTGTTCTGTCCCTAACCTACAGCTGTGGCAACCAAGAAATGATGCCCATCTATTCCCACCTTTAACCACTAAAATTCCATGATGATACTTCCTTGAAAAACACTGTCCTGCACATGACACAGGATAGTACATTTAATCCTTCAAGGATTTACTGGGAAGCCTGTGAGTTAGCAGAAATACACAATTCCTCACTGTGCCCATTTTACAGATGAGGAAACTGAGGTAAGAATGCTGACATGACTTCACCACGGTCATTTAGCTACTGAGTGTCTGAGGCTGGATTTCAACTCAAGTATCCCAGAGGAAATTCACACCGGTCTTTTTTTCTGTCCCTAACCTATAGCTCTGGCACCCCAGAAATGATGCTCATCTAACCCCCTCCTTTCTCCATTAATATCCGATGACTCTCCCTAATGGAGAAACATTCTCCTGCACACCAAAAATAATATGACATTTAAGGGATAAAGTTTTCACTGCCACCCCAGTGAGAAAACATAAATGCATTAGTCTTTACTATGCCCATTGTACAGATGAGAAAACTGAGGTAAGAATGCTGAAATGACTTCACCAGGGTCATTTAGCTATTGAGTGTCTGAGGCTGGATTTAAACTCACATCATCCAGAGGAAACTCACCCTCACCGTTTTTCTGTCCCTAAGCTACAGCTGTGGCAATCAAGAAACGATACCCATCTATTCCTACCTTTGTCCACTAAAATTCCATGATGCTGCCTCCTTGAAAAACACTGTCGTGCAGATGAGACAGGATAGTACATTTAATCCTTCAAGGTTTTATTGGGAATTCTGTGAATTAGGACAAATACACAATTCGTCACTGTGCCCATTGTATAGATGAGGAAAGTGAGGTAAGAATGCTGAAATGATTTGACCAGAGTCATTTAGGTACTGAATGTCTGAGGCTGGATTTGAACTCACGTCTTCCAGAGGAAATTCACCCTTGACTTTTTTCTGTCCCTAACCTACAGCTGTGGCAACCAAGAAATGATACCCATCTGAGGTAAGAATGCTGAAATGACATCACCAGGGTCATTTAGCTACTGAGTGTCTAAGGCTGGATTTAAACTCACATCATCCAGAGGAAACTCACCCTCATCGTTTTTCTGTCCCTAACTTATAGCTTTGGCACCCAAGAAATGATGCCCCTCTAATCCCCTCCTTTGTCCATTCAAATCCCATGACTCTCACTAATTGAGAAACATCCTCCTGCACACCAAAAATAATATAACACTTAAAGCATCAAGTTTTCACCGCCACCCCAATGAGAAAAGAGAAATGCATTAGTCTTTACTAAGCCTATTGCACAGTTGAGGAAACTGAGGCAAGAATGGTGAAATGACTTGACCAGGGTCATTTAGCTACAGAGTGTCTGTGGCTGGATTTCAACTCACGTCTTCCAGAGGAAATTCACCCTCGACTTTTTTCTGTCCATAACCTACAGCTGTGGCAACCAAGAAATGATACCCATCTATTCCCACCTTTGTCCACTAAAATTCCATGACCATACCTCCTTGAAAAACACTGTCCTGCACACGACACAGGATAGTACATTTAATCCTTCAAGGTTTTACTGGGAAGCCTGTGAGTTAGGACAAATACACAATTCTTCACTGTGCCCATTTTACAGATGAGGAAACTGAGGTAAGAATGATGAAATGACTTGACCAGGGTCATTTAGTTACTGAGTGTCTGAGGCTGCATTTGAACTCAAGTCTTCCAGAGGAAATTCACACTGGACTTTTTTCTGTCCCTAACCTACAGCTTTGGCACCCTAAAAATGATGCTCATCTCATCGCCTCCTTTGTCCATTAATATCCCATGACTCTCCCTAATGGAGGAACATCCTCCGGCACACCAACAATAATATGACATTTAAGGCATCAAGTTTTCACTGCCACCCCAATGAGAAAAGAGAAATGCGTTAGTCTTTACTATGCCCATTGTACAGATGAGGAAACTGAGGTAAGAATGGTGAAATGACTTGACCAGGGTCATTTAGCTACTGAGTGTCTGAGCCTGTATTTGAATTCATGTCTTCCAGAGGAAACTCACCCTTGTCCTTTCTTTGTCCCTAACCTATAGCTTTGGCAAGCAAGAAATGATGCTCCTCCAATCCCGTCCTTTGTCCATTAAAATCCCATGACTCTCCCTAATGGAGAAACATCCTCCTGCACAACAAAAATAATAAGACCTTTAAGGCATCAAGTTTTTACTGCCACCCCAATGAGAAAAGACAAACGCATTAGTCTTTACTATGCCCATTGTACAGATGAGGAAACTGAAGTAAGAATGATGAAATAACTTGACCAGGGTCATTTACTGAGTGTCTGAGGCTGCATTTGAACTCAAGTCTTCCAGAAGAAATTCACACTGGACTTATTTCTGTCCCTAACCTACAGCTTTCAAACCCCACAAATGATGCTCATCTAATCCCCTCCTTTGTCCATTAATATCCCATGACTCTCCCTAATGGAGAAACGTCCTCCTTCACACCTGAAATAATATGACATTTAAGGAGTCAAGTTTTCACTACCACCCCAATGAGAAAATATAAATGCATTAGTCTTTACTATGCCCATTGTACAGATGAGGAAACTGAGGTAAGAATGCTGAAATGACTTGACCAGGGTCATTTAGCTACTGAGTGTCTGAGGCTCGATTTGAACTCACGTCTTCCAGAGGAAACACCCTCACCGTTTTTTGTCCCTAACTTACAGCTTTGGCACCCAAGAAATGATGCCCCTCTAATCCCCTCCTTTGTCCATTCAAATCCCATGACTCTCACTAATGGAGAAACATCCTCCTGCACACAAAAAATAATATGACATTGAAGACATCAAGTTTTCACTGCCACCCCAATGAGAATAGAGAAATGCATTAGTCTTTACTATGCCCATTGCACAGTTGAGGGAACTGAGGTAAGAATGCTGAAATGACTTGACCAGGGTCATTTAGCTACTGAGTGTCTGAGGCTGCATTTGAACTCACGTCTTCCAGAGGAAATTCACCCTCGACTTTTTTCTGTTCCTAACCTACAGCTGTGGCAACCAAGAAATGATACCCCTCTATTCCTACCTTTGTCCACTAAAATTCCATGATGCTGCCTCCTTGAAAAACACTGCCCTGCAGATGAAACAGGATAGTACATTTAATCCATCAAGGTTTTACTGGGAACCTTGTGAGTTAGGAGAAATATACAATTTTTCAATGTGCCCATTTTACAGATGAGGAAACTGAGGTAAGAATGATGAAATGACTTGACCAGGGTCATTTAGTTACTGAGTGTCTGAGGCTGCATTTGAACTCAAGTCTTCCAGAGGAAATTCACACTGGACTTTTTTCTGTCCCTAACCTACAGCTTTGGCACCCTAAAAATGATGCTCATCTCATCGCCTCCTTTGTCCATTAATATCCCATGACTCTCCCTAATGGAGGAACATCCTCCGGCACACCAACAATAATATGACATTTAAGGCATCAAGTTTTCACTGCCACCCCAATGAGAAAAGAGAAATGCGTTAGTCTTTACTATGCCCATTGTACAGATGAGGAAACTGAGGTAAGAATGGTGAAATGACTTGACCAGGGTCATTTAGCTACTGAGTGTCTGATGCTGCAGTTGAACTCAAGTCTTCCAGAGGAATTTCACCCTCGACTTTTTTCTGTCCCTAGGCTATAGCTTTGGCACCCAAGAAATGATGCCCCTCTAATCCCCTCCTTTGTCCATTCAAATCCCATGACTCTCCCCAATGGAGAAACATCCTCCTGCACACCAAAAATAATAAGACCTTTAAGGCATCAAGTTTTCACCGACACCCCAGTGAGAAAAGACAAACGCATTAGCCTTTCGTATGCCCATTTCACAGAGAAGGAAACTGAGGTAAGAATGGTGAAATAATTTGACCAGGGTCATTTAGCTACTGAGTGTCTGAGGCTGGATTTGAACTCACGTATTCCAGAGGAAACTCACCCTTGCCTTTTTTTTGTACCTAACTTATAGCTTTGGCACCCAAGAAGTGATGACCCTCTAATCCCCTCCTTTGTCCATTAATATCCCATGACTCTCACTAATGGAGAAACATTCTGTTACACACCAAAAATAACATGACATTTAAGGCATCAAGTTTTTACTGCCACCCCAGTGAGAAAACATAAATGCATTATTCTTTGCTAAGCCCATTGCACAGATGAGGAAACTGAAGTAACAATGGTGAAATGACTTGACCAGGGTCATTTAGCTACTGAGTGTCTGAGGCTGGATTTGAAGTCACGTCTTCCAGAGGGAATTCACCCTTGACTTTTTTCTGTCCCTAACCTATAGCTGTGGCAACCAAGAAATGATACCCATCTATTCCTACCTTTGTCCATTAAAATTCCATGATCCTGCCTCCTTGAAAAATACTGTCCTGCAGATGACACAGGATAGTACATTTAATCCTTCAAGGTTTTACTGGGAACCTTGTGAGTTAGGAGAAATACACAATTTTTCAATGTGCCCATTTTACAGATGAGGAAACTGAGGTAAGAATGATGAAATGACTTGACCAGGCTCATTTAGCTACTGAGTGTCTGAGGCTGCATTTGAACTCAAGTCTTCCAGAGGAAATTCACACTGGACTTTTTTCTGTCCCTAACCTATAGCTTTGGCACCCCACAAATGATGCTCATATAATCCTCTCCTTTGTCCATTAATATCCCATGACTCCCCTAATGGAGAAACATCCTCCTGCACACCAAAAATAATATGACATTTAAGACTTCACCTTTTCACTGCCAACCCAATGATAAAAGAGAAATGCATTAGTCTTTACTATGCCCATTTTACAGATCAGGAAACTGAGGTAAGAATGGTAAAATGACTTGACCAGGGTTATTTAGCTACTGAGTGTCTGAGGCTGGATTTGAACTCACATCTTCCACAGGAAATTCACCCTCGACTTTTTTCTGTCCCTAACCCACACCTTTCCCACCCGAGAAATGATGACCATCTATTCCCATCCTTGCCCATTAAAATTTCAGGACTTTCTAACAGGGAAACACCATCCTGCAGGACACAAATAATATTATACTGAATGTCTCAAGGTTTGACAGGTCACCCTGCAAGAAAGGATAAATCCATTAGTCTTCACTGTGCCCAAGTCAAAGTTCAGGAAACTGAGGCAAGGAGGGTAATATGACATTCCCACACTTATCAGGCTAGTCAGTGCTTGAGACTTGATTGAAACACATCAGACTGGGGAAGGTCTTCCTCTACTGTCTTCTGTCCCTAACCCACAGGTTCCACTAGCAAAATATGATAGACACCTACTCCCACCTTTGTCCATTTAAGTCCTATGATTCTCCCTAATTGAGAAACATCCCCCTGCACACCAAAAACAATATGACATTTAAGGCTTCAAGGTTTCACTGGCACCCCAGTGAGAAGGGATAAATGCATTAGTCTTTACTATGCCTATTTCACAGATGAGGAAACTGAGGTAAGAATGGTGAAATGACTTGACCAAGGTTATTTAGACAGTCAATGGCTTAGGGTGGATTTCAACTTAGGTCTTCCAGAGGAAATTCTTCCCGGACATTTTTCCTTCCCTAACCCATACCTTCTGCATCCAAGAAATGATGCCCTTCTATTCCCACCTTTGTCCATTAAAATTCCATGATGCTGCCTATTTGAGAAACACTATCCTGCACAGGACACAGGATAGTATATTTAATCCTTCAGAGTTTTACTGGGAAGCCTGTGAGTTAGGACAAATGCACTATTCTTCACTGTGCCCATTTTACAGATGAGGAAACTGAGGTAAGAATGGTGAAATGACTTGACCAGGGTCACTGAGCTACTGAGTGTCTGAGGCTGGATTTGAACTCACGTCTTCCAGAGGAAATTCACCCTGGACTTTTTTCTGTCCCTAAGCTACAGCTTTGGCACCCAAGAAATGATACCCATTTATTTCCACCTTTGTCCATTAAAATCCCATGAGTCTCCCTAATTGAGAAATATCCCCCTGCAGACCAAAAATAATATGACATTTAAGGCTTCAAGGTTTCACTGGCACCCCAGTGAGAAAAGAGAAATGCATTAGTCTTTACTATGCCCATTTCACAGATGAGAAAACTGAGGCAAAGAGGCCGAAATGACTTGCCCAGGGCTACGAAGGTAGTAAGTGACTTAGGGTGGATTTGAACTCGGATCTTCCACAGGAAATTTTTCTAGAACTCTTTTCTGTCCCTTACCCACAGCTTCTGCACCCAAGAAATGATATCCTTCTCTTCCCACATTTTCCATTAAAATCCCATGATTCTCCCAGATTGAGAAACACCACCCTGCATGTCACAAATAATATTACACTTAATGGTTCAACATTTCACTGCAATCCCATGAGATACAGTAAATGCATGGGCCTTGACCATGCCCATTTTAGAGATGAGGAAACTGAAGTAAGGAGGGTAAAATGACATGTGAAGGATTATTTAGCTACTCAGTGTCTGAGGCTGGATTTGAACTCAAATCCTTCTAAGGAAGTTCTTTCTCTACTGTCTCCTGCCCCTAACATACGGCTTCTACTCTCAACAAGTGAATTACTCTTTACTGGGCCCATTTTATAGATGACGAAACTGAGGCAAAGAGGGTGAAATGACTTGACCAGGGTCATTTAGCTACTGAGTTTCTGAGGCTGGATTTGAAATCATGTCTTCCAGAGGAAATTCACCCTGGACTTTTTTCTGTCCCTAACCTATAGCTTTGGCACCCGAGAAATGATGCCCTTCTAATCCCCTCCTTTGTTCAATAAAATCCCATGACTCTCCCTAATTGAGAATCATCCCCTTGCAGACCAAAAATCATATGACATTTAAGGCTTCAAGGTTTCACTGGCATCCCAGTGAGAAAGGATAAATGCATTAGTCTTTAGTAGGCCGTGTTACAGATGAGGAAAGTGAGGTAAGAATGGTGAAATGACTTGACCAGGGTCCTTTAGCTAGTGAGTGTCTGAGACTGGATTTGACCTCAGGATACAAGTAATATTATACTCAATGCCTCAACGTTTTACTGGCAACCCTGTTAGATAAGTCAAATCCATTGGTCATCACTGTGCTCATTTTAGAGTTGAGGAAACTGAGGCAAGGAGGGTAAAATGACATGCCCAGGGTTATTAGGCTAATCAGTGTGTGAGGCTGGATTGCAACTCAAATCTTTCTGAGGAAGTTCTTCCCCTACTCTCTTCTGTCCATGACCAACAGCATCGACTGAAAAAAAATGATACCCACCTATTCCCACCCTTGTCCATTAAAATCCCATGACTCTATCTAATTGACAAACATTCTCCTGCAGAGCAGAAAAAATATCACATTTAAAGCTTCAATGTTTCACTGGAACCTCAGTGAGATAGGATACATACTTTACATACATTCTTTACTATGTCCATTTTATGGATGAGGAAACTGAGGCAAAGAGGGTGAAATGACTTGCCCAGGGTTATTTAGCATGTTACTGTCTGAGGGTGGATTGGAACTCGGGCCTTTCTGAGGAAGATCTTGCTGTACTGTCTTCTGTCTATATTCCACAACTTCTACTCTGAACCAATGATATCCATTCATGCCCACCATTGTCTATTAAAATCCCATGACTCTCCCTAATTGAGTAACATCCTCCTGCAGACCGGTAAGAACACTACATTTAAAGCTTCACGGTTTCATTGGAACCACAGTGAGATAGGCTAAATGCTTTAGTCTTTATTATCCACATTTTACAGATGAACAACCTGAGAGCCTGAGTCATTAGGTCACTTGCCTTCCCTCACTGGAAATGTATGAGAAAGGGTTTGAACCCAAGTCCACTAATTCTATCACTCTTTCCATTATGGTGTCTATCAGTCCATCAATGAGCATTTATAAAGTACCTACTATGTGCTAGGTATTGTGCTGTGTTTTCAAATAAAACAGTTCTTGCTCTGGAAAAGCTCACATTCTGAGAGAAATAGCATGCACATATACAACCCACCCTAGACTCTCACCTATCAACTATATTATATATGAGGCAGTAACAAAAGCTAAAAGGGACAAGGAAAGGCCTGAAATAGAAGATATTTTGGGTAGGATTTGAACCAGTGGTCTTCTAGAATCCAAGTCCAGTACCCTATCCACTACACCATTCCACCCTCTCAATAGACGTTGTAGATTATATGACATCTGTTGTTATTTAACTGTGATCCCTTCTAAGGGTAGGTCTAGTATCTGACTCATCTCTGTATCCCCAGCACCTAGCATTGGCCCCTGTACACAGTAGCTTAATAACCGTCTGCTGAATAAATGGAGTGAATATAGTTTGTGGGAAGTAGATGGATTCTCTCCTTTCCATTTGGCCTTGAACCTCTCTATCTTAATCTCTATTTCTTCTTGCCACTTTCTTTGTATCTTCCCGTGATTTTCCCACTCCCTTCCACAGCCAGCTCAGGAGCTCCTTTGCTATTACTAAGAGCCCTTCAGCTGTCTTCTTTTACTTAAAAAATAATTTACACATTTATATAGATATGAATATTATATATTTACATATCACTTTCATTTCTGAATGTCCCCCAACCTCCACCTCTACCTAGTGAGCTATCCCTTATAAAAGAGAACAGGAGGGAAAGAAGAAGCATATTGGCAAAAACTCACATATCTAAGTCTAACAATAAGTATAGCAAATGCTCCACACTCATAGTGAGGGAGGGGAGATAAAAAGGGGATGAGCATTTATACAATTCCTACTATGTGCCAGGAAAAGTGGCTAAGCTCTTTTAGAAATATTATCTCATTTGATCCTCAATGGCAAGCCTGGGAGGTAGGTGCTACTATTACCTCACTTTTACAAATGCAGAACCAGGGCTAGCAGGGGTGAAGTGACTTGCCCAGGGTCACACAAATAATAAGTATCTGGGATGAGATTTGAATTCAAGTCTTCCTGACTCCATGCCCAGTACTCTATTTATTCACTTCACTGCCTCAGATCCCCTATCTCTGTAAAAAGGGGGTTCTCATTTTCTCAGGCAACCAAGTGTTGCCTCCAACATTCTATTTACATTACAGGAAGGGAAACCAGAGCTTCTCCCTCAGTAAAATGGTATTTTGGCCAGAAACTAAAGAGAATACCCCTTTACTTGGAACAGAAAGGACTTACTTTCTGGCATGTCACCTGTGTGAGGAAGATGGAAAGCTACTAATGGAAAGGGCACTGGATTTAGAATCAGAGGACTTGAGGTTGAATCCTGTAGGCCCTTGGATATGTCACTTCACCTCCCTAGGACTCAGTTTTTTCCTCTGTAAAATGAAGGGGGGAGGGGTTGAATTGGATAGGCCCCTGGGTCCCTTCTAGTTCTAATTCTAGGATCCTATGGGTGACCTGAAAGAAGTCCCTTCCCTTCGCTGGGCCTCAGTTTCTTCCTCTGTAAAATGAGGAGGTTAGACTCGATAGCCCCTAAGGTCTCTTCCAGCTCTAGAGCAAGGACCCTGGCCAATTCCCTTCCCCTCTCTCCTCAGTACGGATTGGCCTCAAGGCCAGCTCGAGATCTCTGGGTCCTTTCTCCAGTCTCGGAGCCGCCCCCGGGCTGAGGAGCCCAAGGAGACCACCTCCGGGTCCCAGCTCAGGTTTGTGGGGCCCTACCTTGCCGCCATTGCTGTACTTTTGAATAAGCGCGGTGGTAATTCCCGGGATCGTCAGACACACGCCCATCACGGCCAGTCCCGGCAGAATTTCGAACCACATCTCGAGAAGAGGCTCGCGGCCACAGACAGTTTAGACACTGTTACGACGCCGGTCGCGAGATAAAGGTGACATGAGTCACTTCCCGTCCCAGCAACCCCCGCGCCGCTCCACCCCGCCAATCAGCGGCGACGACCAATCAGCGCCCGCCGCCGTGCCGTGCCCCGCCCGCTAGTAGCCTCTTCCCGACAGGAAGTGACGCCAAGACAGGAAGTGAATCGTTGGCATCGCGGAACTTCGCAGTTTCAGAAAGATCAAGATGGCCGACGACCTGTCTTCTGAAGCTCCGGCTGTGCCGGTGTGCACCTTCCTTTTCAAGAAGTCGGCCCGGAAAGGCACTGCGAGTCGCCGGAAACGGCCTGCCTTCGAGAAACCGTCGGGGGAAGGTGGCGGCAGCAGCAGCAGCAGCGATGAGGGCAACGTGGTGGTCCGGCGGCAGAAGAAGCGCCTGGTCCCCAACCCCATGATCCAGAAGACGCGCGGCAGCTACCGGGAAAAGAAGGCGCCCACCTCTTACAGCGGCGGCAGCAGCGGCGGCGACGACGAAAGCGAGCCTTCCACCGTGAGTGTCGTCTATAAGTCCACACGCTCGGCCAAGCCCGTGGGCCCCGAGGACATGGGCGCCACTGCCGTCTACGAGCTGGACACAGAGAAGGAGCACGATGCACAAGCCATCTTCGAGCGCAGCCAGAAGATCCAAGAGGAGCGACGGGGCAAAGAGGATGATAAAATCTACCGGGGCATCAACAATTACCAGAAGTACGTGAAACCCAAAGACACTTCCATGGGCAACGCCTCATCCGGCATGGTAAGAAAGGGCCCCATCCGTGCTCCTGAACATCTGCGTGCCACGGTGCGCTGGGATTATCAGCCCGACATCTGCAAAGACTACAAGGAAACCGGTTTCTGCGGCTTCGGAGACAGCTGCAAGTTTCTCCACGACCGCTCTGACTACAAGCACGGCTGGCAGATCGAGCGCGAGCTGGACGAGGGTCGTTATGGGGGCATCGACGAAGACAACTACGAGGTGAGCAGCGATGAGGAGGACCTGCCTTTCAAGTGCTTCATTTGTCGTCAATCTTTCCGGAACCCCGTGGTGACCAAGTGCAAACATTATTTCTGCGAGAGCTGCGCCCTCAGTCACTTCCGCACCTCACAACGCTGCTACGTCTGTGACCAGCAAACCAACGGGGTTTTCAACCCAGCCAAGGACCTCATTGCCAAGCTAGAAAAATTCCAGGCAGAAGGGAAGGCCGTCATCTCCGATCCCTTAGAAAGCTCAGATGAAGGTGCAACCCCCATTACTTAAACCTACCGAATGGTAACAATAAAATCTCTCTCAAAGTTTAACATGAGTGGAAATTTCTGACTCAAGTGTCGCGGGGTTGGGGAGGGGGTGGAGGGACGGATGAGAAACAATGGGGAGGTCTGGATTACCTAGTGCCCATGAGGTACCATACTAAACTGGAATGGGGGAGGGTAGGCATAGGGAGGAGGGAAGACTTGGAATGCTTGGTACCCATTCTGGCTAAACTGGAGTAGTGTGGGAGAGGCTTGGAGTGCCTGGAGCCCATGAGGTACCATACTAAACTGGAATGGGGCATGGGAAGGGGGAGAAATAGGTATAGGGAGGAGGGAAGGCTTGGATTGCTTGGTACCCATTCTTCCTAAAGTGGGATAGGGCAGGGGAGGCTTGGATTGCCTGGTGTCCATGAGGTACCAGACTAAGCTGGAATGGGGGGGGGGGGTAGGCATAGGGAGGAGGGAAGGCTTGGATTGCTTGGTCCCCATTCTGGCTAAACTGGGGTAGTGTGAGGGGGGCTTGGATTGCCTGGTGCCCATGAGGTACCAGACTAAGCTGGAATGGGGGGGGATAGTGAGGAGGGAAGGCTTGGATTGCTTGGTACCCATTCTGCCTAAAGTGGGATAGGGCAGGGGAGGCTTGGATTGCCTGGTGTCCATGAGGTACCAGACTAAGCTGGAATGGGGAGGGGGGGTAGGTATAGGGAGGAGGGAAGGCTTGGATTGCTTGGTCCCCATTCTGGCTAAACTGGGGTAGTGTGAGGGGGGCTTGGATTGCCTGGTGCCCATGAGGTACCAGACTAAGCTGGAATGGGGGGGGATAGTGAGGAGGGAAGGCTTGAATTGCTTGGTACCCATTCTGGCTAAACTGGAATAGAGGGAGAGGCTTGGGTTGCATGGTGTCCATGAGATACCAGACTGAACTGGAATGGGGGGGGGCGGATAGGGAGGAGGGAAAGCTTGGATTGTTTGGTACCCATTCTGGCTAAACCGGGGTAGTGTGGGGGAGGCTTGGAGTGCCTGGAGCCCATGAGGTACCATACTAAACTGGAATGGGGCGTGGGAGGGGGGAGAAATAGGTATAGGGAGGAGGGAAGGCTTGGATTGCTTGGTACCCATTCTGCCTAAAGTGGGATAGGGCAGGGGAGGCTTGGATTGCCTGGTGCCCATGAGGTACCAGACTAAGCTGGAATGGGGAGGGGGGGTAGGCATAGGGAGGAGGGAAGGCTTGGATTGCTTGGTACCCATTCTGGCTAAACTGGAATAGAGGGAGAGGCTTGGGTTGCGTGGTGTCCATGAGATACCAGACTGAACTGGAATGGGGGGAGCGGATAGGGAAGAGGGAAAGCTTGGATTATTTGGTACCCATTCTGGCTAAACCAGGGTAGTGTGGGGGAGGCTTGGATTGCCTGGTGCCCATAAAGATTTCTAGCTAAACTGGGGTGGAAATGGAGAATGGGGAGGCTTAAATTGCCTGGTATCCATGGGTTACCAAGCCAACCTGGGAGAGAGTAGTGGGGGAGGTTTGAATCCAGGGTTCAAAGTAATCTGCTACTTGACTAATGTGCCAGAAGGATCTGGGGTACACTTTGAAGGAGCTCTTAAGGGTGTTGTAATAAACGAATAAAACATTTAAGAACTACTATGTACAAAGCACTAAGGACATATAGAAAAGACAGTCAGTGGAGGAGATAACACATGAAAGTTTTCAGCTGCAAGTCCAAAGATAAAGTCCCATGGTCCTTAGGGTGCAGCAGCAATGCAGATGGTGATTAATAAAGGCTTTTGTCCTGTTTCTTGGATGAGGACCTCCATACTGGGACACCTCTTTAGGACCATAGATCTAGAGTTGAAAGGGACTTTAGAGGCCACTTACTCCAACCCTCTCCTTTTAAAGAGGAGGAAACTGAGGTACAGGGATATTAAATGACTTGCCCACCCTCATACAAGTATTATCTATCACTGGCAATATTTTAACTTCTATCCATTCTATCTATATATTCATTCTTTAGAAGTAGAGTGGTTATAGAAGTGTGCTGCTTTCTTTAATGAAGGAATGAATGAATAAATGTTAAGTACCTGCTAAGTGCTAAAGGTAAAATACTAAACCTAGGCAGTCTGCCCTCTAAGGAGTGGTCTATTGAACTATTCATTGTTCTCTTGACACCTTTGCTTCAAAAATACATGAGACTCTTCTTTCACTATCAGCAGTAAATATAAAGCATGCCCTATTGTCCCTAGTGTGAGGACCTCTTGAAAGACCTGAAGGATTCATTTAGGGAGACAGGTTTGGGGAATTTATCTTGTGAACATCCCTTCTGAATTGTGAACTCCTAGAATGAAAGGTCTTCTGTTTTCTTAGTAACCATGATGAACATTGCCTGACTGATTAGCATTTAATCTGGTTATATTAGGTGACTGGTATTCATTCCCATTGCTGGATTGGTGCAGATCGTTACAGTGCACAGAACTGCTGGACTTTTCATTATAAATGTACTTCTGTAGCCAACTGTCTACAGTGACTTCTTTTGGAAATGACATTTTATGTGGAGGTGATGAAACACTGTCAGGTTATAAATTCATCTAAGTACTATTAATAGACTAGAATCAACTTTTTTCTATACAAATTACTGCCACATCTCTTTCTCTGGCCCTAACCTTAGTGCCAGTCATATATCTGCCTATTGTCTAGTAAACATTTTTACATAAATTAATTCTTCAGCAGCATCAAACTGAAGGTTTCATTCATCTTCCCAAATTAATCTTTTGACCTACTGAGCAGAGCTATTGCAAGAAATGAGTCAATAATCAACAAAATAAGATACCAACATATCTTGAAGTCCTGAAGGCAATACATTTACACTTTTTTACTTACAACATATCTTTATGAAGCCTCAAGATCATGAATTTATACTTTTTACTTCAAGTTGTATTTTAAAATAGTGATGAGGGATCTGCCAGATTGGCTGAAGCTGTCCTGGAGCCTAATTTCATCTGACTCACAGGCAAGTACTAACATCTGTCTCTATTTGTAGATACTTCCTACCTGTGTGGCCCTGAACAAGTCACTTAACCTGCCTCAGTTTCCTCCTCAGTAAAATGGAGATAATATCTACCTCTCAGAGTTGTTGTGAAAGTAAATTTTAAAGCACTTTGGTAGCTCTTATCATTTTTAGAGGGGAGGGAACGGATACTCAGGGCAAACATCTATCAAAATGTTGAAAGCAGAACTAAAATCTAAGTCTTCTAGCCCCATTAAAAAATTTTTTTTTTGCTCAATAGTTTTACAAACTATTTCTTTTCCCAAATTTATTAATTTATTTGTTTTCAGTTTTCAACATTCACTTCCATAAGTTTCGAATTTTCTTCCCCTCTCCAAGATGGTATGCAATCTATTATAGCTCTACACATACATTCCCATTAAACACATTTTCACATTAGTCATGTTGCATAGAAGAATTACAGCGAATGGGAGAAACCATGAGAAAGACAAAACATAACAGGAGAAAATAGTCTGCTTCATTCTGCATTTCGACTCCATAGTTCTTTCTCTGGATGTGAATGGCATTTTGCATCGTGAGTCCTTTGGAAATGCTTTAGGTCCTTGCATCGCAGAGAAGGGCTAAGTTCATCAAAGTCAGTCTTCTCTCACAGCCCCATATTTACTTAGTACTACAACTAAGTCAGCAATTTGGGAATTTGCATTTATAGTGTTATTCAATTAAATATTGAATGAAACAATGATCCAGGATTACCAGTCATTTTGGTTAGCCAGGAAGCTTTGCAAGCCGAGTGGAAACTGGTTTTAAGTCAACAAGTGATTGTTTAGTGTTCACTACGTGCCAGGCGCTGTGCTAAGCTGGGCAGCTAGGTAAGTGCACTGCATAGAGCTGGACTGGGAAAGCAATGGCAAACCCCTGCAGTAGGTTTACCAAGAATCCCCCAAATGGCGTCACGAAGAGTCGGAAACGACTGAACAACACTAACTAGACGCTAGATACAAGGACACGAGAAGGGAACGGTTGAAACAGCCAAGGACCTCAAGGAGGTTGTTTTTTATCCGGGAGAGACGCATTAATGTAACAAGAAAAGAAATATTGAGGAAATTGGAAGTGAGGATGGGGTTGGAATGTATTAAAGACCTGAGGGGCAGTCAGGGCAAAGATAGGAGATGGGAGATTAGAATGTAGTTTGAGTGACAGCGAGTGGAACGACTTAGGGACATGATCCGCAGAAGGATCGAGGGTAAGCAACAGGGCCATCTCCATAACCTAGGCTTTCCTATCAGTTTAAGGCGCTAAAGAGTGAAACCGAACTCCCTCAGTGGAGTCCCTAGGCTCCAGAAGCAACTTGCAGTTGGCATGCTGAGTTTTGTAGTTCTCAAGGCGATCAAAGTGAAATTGATTCTGGCAGAAAGGGGGCGGGGCTGACCAGTGACGGCTAAGAACAGCCCCGGGCGGCGCCTTGAGCCTAGCTGGGAAATGGGCCGCGAGCGGCCTCGGGTGGGTTCCGATGGAAATGCTAGGGTGTTGCCAGTCCCTTACCGACCTGGCGGGGGGGGGTGGGGGGTGGGGTGACATAGGCGACCTAGCATCTCGCGCGATCGTAGTTCACTGCGCCACGATTGCGGGTTGGACCTAGAGGATTTAATGGGAGGAGCTGCAAATTCGGGGTGGGGCGGGCTTATGGTGATGACATCCTGACGCTACCTTGGGTATAGGCTGGGCCATGAAAGAGGATAAGGAGAAAGCGAGGCCCAAGGAGAAGCGGCCGCCCTCGTTTTCAGTCTCGTCTGCAGCAGCGACAGCAGCAGCAGCAGCAGAGACAGCGGCGGCGGCGGTCACCACAGCAGCAGTCACCGCAGCGGCGGCAGCGGTAACTGCAGCCTCTGTCCCAGCCCCGGCCCCGGCCCCGGCCCCAGCCCCAGCCCCAGCCCCAGCCTCAGCCTCAGCCTCAGCCTCGGCCCCAGCCCCAGCTCCAACCCCGGCCCCAGCCCCATCCCCAGCTCCAGCCCCAGCTCCAGCGGCAGCTAGCGCAAGCTTCAGCGGCGGCCCGGTGGACAGCGCCAAGACCCAGGAGAGAAAGGCCGAGCGATTCAAAGAGAAGAAGGAGATGCTGAGCAAGGTGCGGGTGGCACGTACGGGTTCCTTCTCTGAATCAGCTGCCCGGCACGAGGCCGCGCCTGCCCCTTCCTTTCCCTTCCCCCCCTCCCCCCCGTCCCAGGACCCCCGAAAGGCTCGCGCTGCCAAAGATCCAAAACCGGACACGAATTGTGTCGGGGGAGAAGGCAGCTGGGGGAGGGGAGGCAATGAAAGAGTTAATGGGGCAGCAGAGAGCGGAAGGAGGGAAAGGGGGGGAAAGGGGGGAAGGGGGATGGGAGACTGCGACTGCAGGAGAGGCAAGCTTGGGGTGGTGCCCATTAGGGTGGAGAGAGCCCAGAGGGCCAGAAGCAGTGGGAAGGGGGGAGGGGGAACAGCGGGGTGGGGGAGGGAGGAGAGGGGAGCAGGTAGGGTGGGGGAAGGGTTCGGAGACGGGAGCTGGGAGAGGGGCGGGGATGGTGGAGGAAGGGACGGAAATGGCAGAAAGGGGATGAGGATCGACGAGGGCGGGGAACGCAAAGGGGAGCAGTGCAAGGGAGTAGGGAAGGGGGGATCAATGAGGGTGGAGAGGGGAGCAGGTAAGGTGGGGGGAGGGCAGAGGGGGAAAAGCTGAGGACTTGGAGGGCGGGGCAGAGAGGGGAGGGGGAAAAGCAAGGGATTGAGGAGAGAAGGAATGGAGGAAGGGAGGGGGAAAGGGAGAGTGGAGATGGGGAGGACCCTTCCCACCTTACTCTCTCCCTCCCTTCCTGGAAATACCTAATCTCACCCACTGAGGATGAGCCCCCACCTTGGCTAGCGACCCCCCTCCTCTCGAACGAAGCCCTCCCCTTCGGAGAAATGCAGTTCACATGCGCAGAGCTGCCTTTGGCTTGCAGGGTGGAGATTGGAGATGGTGGAGAGGGCTTGGGTGGTTTTGCCGATCAATCTGGTCTTGTGAGAACTGCAGAGAACTTGGGTTTGGGGAGTGGATTCTTATTGTAAGTTTTAGTGGACACACCCGAAAGCCCGGGGTAGCTACTGGCTGCTTCCGTATGATATTTTAAAAGAAAAATAAATCGCAGACCTTGTGCTGGGCTCCGGCTGACTAGCTGTTGCCTATGGCAGGTCAAAATCTGTTTTTCTCTTCTGTAAAACGAAGTCACTTAGTCCAGTCTCCTCGTTTGCAGTCAAGGAAACTGAGACCCAAAGGGGGGAAGAGACTTGGTCAAGGTCGTGCAAGTTGAAAGTGATGGAACTGGGCCAAATTCAGTGACCTTTCCACTTTACCTACCATGAAGCCTTCCACTACATACTGGACTAGGAATTAGGAGAACTAGATTTAATCTTTAATTACTAGTTGTGTCCATAGGCCAATCACTTTACCCCCTCTGAATTTCAATCTGTTGTTCACTTACATCATAAAGGAGGCAGACCCAGGTTAACAATCCCTTTCCAACCCTAATGATCCATGTCTGAGTAAGCCTCTGAGTTACGTCACCTGTAAAGTGGGCATAATGGTGTTTGAATTCCCCTTCCTCCCAAGGTTGTTGTGAGACACAAATAATATGAAGATATAAAATGTCTTTTCTTGTCATCATAAAATGCTATCTAAAAATATAAGCAATTGCTATTTAAAATAAGCCTTACCAATAAGTAAGGATCAGTCTGCAATAGTCTAAGTGAATGCATATTTTTAAAATAAGCTTGAACTTTGAGAATTAGTACTGGACAGGAGGAAAATTCCTGTCCTTGGCACGTAATCTTAGCATGTGAAACTTGGTTAAAGTAACCTTGCTGGAAGTTACAGAGTTGCTGTTTTTGAACCAGCAAGAAACAAAGTGAAAGATGCACCAAGAAGTGAAATCATTGGGCTGAGCAAAAACCAGGACTGACCTAATCATCAGGAGATGGGGAATTAATGCAGTTCATTCTTTTTCCTTCTTGTGTCAAGGTGATCATTCGGAGGTTGCCTCCTACTTTGACCAAGGAACAGCTTGAAGAACACCTTCAACCTCTGCCTGAACATGATTATTTTGAGTTCTTTGCAAATGATTCTAGGTAAAAAAAAAAAAACCAAAACAATTCTTTTGGTTGTTTTTTAAGGCTTCATCAGTGCTTGTCTTGCAAATGCTCCTCGTTATATGTTGGGGTCTAATCTCCCTATAGAACTAATGTGCATATATGCAACTCAGCAAGGGGCCTTCAAGCACATTTACATTTTGTTCTTTCTTTCTGCAGTTTGTATCCTCATATGTTTTCTAGAGCATACATCAACTTTAAAAACCAGGAGGACATTGTTTTGTTCAGGGATCGCTTTGATGGTTACGTTTTCGTTGATCATAAAGGTGAGTCCTGGCAAAGAGGGCCTTTGATATCTACTTGCCTTAGAAACATGGTGTATCCTGTGTACACACCACGCTCCCAGATCTTCAAAGCTCTTGTGTGTGATTAGCACGAATTTTGATTCAGGCTCTAACCTTTAGGCATCCTTGCAAATAAGTATAATGCCTTGATATCAAAGGCAGTACAAGTGGGTGAAATTTGGTGCTGGATTTGGATTGAGGAAGATTTGGGTTTACATTCTGCCTCTGGTACTAACTAGGTGACCTTGCTCAACTTGTATGAGCTCTCAAAGCCTGAGACAACTCTATTAACTCTTAGAAAGCTCTAAGTTGCACACAGGTTATTAGTCTATCTAGCTAGAAGGGCTTCCTACAAACTAAAGTCATAAGTCCTGGACCTTTTTTTTTAAAAAAAACATTTGGCCTAACTAATCATACATGAAAATATAACACTTTAATAGCTCTCCAAATTTCTTATTAGCTTCTTAGAAATCAACCAATCAGCAATCATTTATATTAAATATTTACTATGTGCTAGCTATTCTGCTAGCTAGGAAAGAGCCCAGTATTTAAAGAGTCAAGGAAACCTCAGCTTGATTCTCCCACTCTATACTTTGGGGAAGTTACATTTCTTCTCCTGGTTTCCAAATCCTTCCTAGATCTAGGACTGGAAGGAACTTTAGAGGCCACTGAACCCAGCCCCATGAGATCATGGGACTTGCCCAAAGTCACCAAGGTTATTGGGCATCCAAGGTACTTGCATTCCCAATCCATTGCTCCTTCCCCTGTACCATGTTGTTTTGCCCTTCCAGCCCTGATATTCTAGGGTTCTCTCCTATCTTCACAGGTTAGTAAAATGGAAGAATTCCCCATTGTTTACTGCTCATCTGATAGGAATTGTTGCTAGCTCTGGCCTGAGTGATGCTTTGTTTTGTATGCTTAAATGCTGTTTTGTGCCGTTGTAAAGGTACATACAGGTTTCAAATATTCTCTTCCGGCCCCAAGGATTCTTTGTCTGTTATTGCCTCAGTTGAGCTCAAACCTTTTAAGACAGTGGTGTTCTAAATAATGCTGCAAATGTCTTCCCTGATGGGACCATTTCTTCCCAAGTGAGTCTGAAAAATTCTCTGCCTAGCTCTACCAATATGCTCTGAAACACTGGTAATCCACAGGTAATCCACCAATTACTGCTTCACTTCTGTCTGTACAACCATAGGTGAAAAGGGGCTGTGGGTGGGGGCTTTCAGGTTTTTGGCATTACTCCAACTTTAGTAAGATGAAAGCCTTCTTACAAAATAAATGTTATTGCTGCTTTTTGTTTTACATCATGCCATTGACATCTTAAAATTGTCTTTATTATGAACACGAACAAATATGAACAGTTCAGTCTATAAAGGAGAATGGAAAAGAGGGGTGTATATGAGAGATGGTAAGAGAGTTAAAAAAGGGGGGTATATATGAAGCTACCCCACTTTCATGTTTCTTGACAAACTCACTTCTGTGTATTTTTTTAATGTTTTGTTGACAACTCATTTTCTTTTCTTTCTTCCTTTTTGCACAACTATCACTACCATCCCCTTTCCTTGTAGCAAGTATAGTTAGATCAAACAAAAATGAACACATTGGCCATATCTGAAAATGTATGCCTATACCTCTACTCCATCAAATCTTTAAGATTTCCTCGTCAGTCTTCCTGGAGACAGGATTGATCATTGCCTTGATTAAACTGTGGTCATTTTGAAAAGCACTCTCCAAAATCTGTTTATTCTGTTCTGCATTAGTTCATCCTACTCCTCCCAGGTTTCTTTGAATCAATCATATTCATCATTTTGTCCTGAGAAATTCTATTAAATTACATTCATGTAGTAGAATGTATTCCACCATTCTCAGTTTAACAACTTATGACTAGATCCTTTTCAGAGAATATGCCAATAGCAGTTGAACCAACGTAGTAAAGGGCATTCCATTTTAAAGTAAGAAAGAGCTCATCTTTTTCTTTTGCTATCTAACAAAAAACAACAGGCTGCCTTGGTAAGTAGTGTGTGTTCCTATCGGTGGAGGTACCTGAACAAATGTGGAATGGCTCTTTGAGGAAGGCTGTGGCCTCTCCTAAAAGTCCTCTGTCTTAAGGAAAACAAATTAGAAAAGATCAGGGTAGCTTTTATCAACTTGCTATTTCAGTGTTCTTAGAAATAATTTTGAATTTTGTTTTTGCTGTGTGTCAGAAAAAATAAAAAATGAACCATTTGTCTCTTTGAATTTTTAATGATGCCAATTCAGAATCTGTCTCATTAAAGTATGCAGCTTAAAACAATTGTTCATTAGATACAGGAAAAAAATGAATTTAAGGTACTCTACTAAGAAATTTGGAGGATTTCTCTTTTGCTGTCTTTCAATATTCTGAAAAGACTTCTTGTTCTCTCTCTGTCTGTTCTCCCCCCAAGAAATCATTAACTTCATTATATCCTGATGATATCTGTAGTGGGCTTGTTTGGGGGCTAATGAAATTCATGTCACATGACTTGGAAAGGAGAAAGCAATGTCCACATTCAGGGTGGAATTACACAGAACATCCGGGAGTTCATGGAGAATAATTTAGTCTGCATGGCACTTCTGTATGAACCATGACTTCAAAATAAAACATTTTCACCATTTTGGATGGAAACCTTTGTAAAATGCTTGCTTACCTTCTGTAACTGAACACCTCACAACTTTTTAGCAGATGCCTTTGGGTCGTGATTATGATTCATGGTTCAGTAATTCATTCTGTGCCTTGGATACACTGATGGTCTCAGGGCCTTTGTTGAATAATGTTGACACATCATAAATGGTCCAGAACACTGTGGTTCTACTTATGCTTGTCTCCTCCCTTCTGGGTAGCTGGTACTTTCTGCTCCTCCCTGTAGCTTTCCCCTTCTAAGGATGGTGGGTTTGGAAATTGGATAATAAAAATTGTTGAATTTGTGAGATCTCTGTGATCCATAAGGAAGCCATTTCTCATAGCATTGTAGATGTAGACTTTAACATAGTCTAACCCCTTCATTTTTCAGATGTGCAAACTGAACTCCAGCAAGTGACTTGCCCAAGGTTGCACATGTTGCAGAGCTGGGGGTTTGGACTTGAGTCTTCTTACTCCAACTCCAGTGCTTTTTCCACAGCAGGATGCTTTCCTTTCTTCCTCTGAAGTTTCTTGACATTTGCCTCTGGTGGCCATGATCCCATTCTACCTTGTATTACTGTTAGGTGTTTACAGGTTGTATCTCCCCTGCTATTCTGGAAGATCCTTGATGGCAGGGACCAATGTTCATAATTTTATACCTTGCCTATAGAAGTTCATTTTAAAAAAATGAACTGAGTCATATAATGAGGGCATGAGGGGATCTCCTAGGAGGAAAGTACATAAGATTTTTTTTTAACTTCTTGCCTTTCTGCTCTCTTCCAAGTAGATGAGGAATTGTGTTTCTTTTCAGTAAATCTGTGAATAGAGAACTTCCAATGAAACTCCTTCTTTTGGTACCTATTTTGCAACTTGCATTTTGGGGGCACTGAGAGGCATGTAATTTGCCCAGGGTCACATAACCAGTATATGTTAGGGGTAGGACTTGAGTCTATGTTGTTTTTATTCTGAGGGTTGCTTTCCAGCTACTATCTGTCCACATTGCTAGACTGGTATTATTGTAGAGTAAATATCTAATCTCCAGCCTCAAATACATGACTCCCCTACATGTTATCCCCTCTAAGGCTGAAGGGAACTTTCTATAGTCCTTCTCACCCTTTCTTTTTTTAATGGGCAGCTAGGTGGTGCTGCGATGGATAGAGCGCCAGTCCCAGAGTCAGGAAGGCTCATCTTCCTGAGCTCAAATCTGGCCTCAGATACTTACTAGCAGTGTGACCCTGGGCAAGTCACTTCACCCTGTTTGCCTCAAGTTTCCTCATCTCTAAAATGAGCTAGAGAAAGAAATGGCAAACTACTCCATGATCTTTGCCAAGAAAACCCCAGATGGGGGTCACAAAGAATTGGACATGACTGAACTCAACAACAATCTCCAGCCTTAAATACGTGTCCCCTACATGTCATCCCTTCAAGGCTGAAGGGCCTATTCTATAATCTTTTTTAAAAAGATGTATATTTTTAAATGAACTTTTGAAAGGATTTTTTTTAAATGACTGGAATTTAACCTATAAAAATGTCTTCATTCCCTTCTAAGTTGCTTTCTCTCATGACAGTTGAGCTTTTTGTAACCCAGTTACAGTGTTTCTCTTCATGGTAACAAGTGAGAACCTTCTTGGGGAAGGCAGCCTAGTAAAGTAAAAAGAGCCTTGGGTTTGTTATCAGAGGTCCTGGCTTGCTACTTTACTCCCTTATGACTCTGAGCAAGTCACTTACCCACCTTGGTCCTGGGTAAATGGGGGTGGGGGCAGAGTAGACCACCTTTCAAGTCCCTTGCAGTTTGAAATCTGAGCCTCATATCCTACTGCCACCTAGTAGGACTCCTGTAAAGGAAGGATTTCAATCTCCGGCATGTGATTGGAAGGCAGTCTGTATTGCCATGTGACCTTCTCTCACAGCCTCAGTTTCCTTGTGTAAAACCAGGACTGATGATGCACTTACCTACCTCTTGTTTTCATAGCAGCATGTGGGGAACCCGAGAGAACCATAAAAATAAATACGAGCAATTGTTGGGGGGGGGGTTTATTGTGTTGTTTTTCCAAACAGGTCAGGAGTACCCTGCCATAGTGGAATTCGCTCCTTTCCAAAAATCGGCAAAGAAGAAGAACAAGAAGAAAGATGCCAAAACCGGCACTATTGAGGATGGTACGATACCACCATGGCGGTATATGGGGTCAGAGTTGGGGGGAGGAAAACTTGCATTTTTTTTTTCAAAAGGTGAAGTTGATAATATATAATTCAACGGTAGGGATTGGAATGTTAAATGGTTAATCTTTAGAGGGAAGTTGGATTTTTGATAAAGAATGTTGATTTTCTCTAGCTAACTGAATTTTATTTGTAGACTCTGAGAAACATAGTGTAGTCAGTACAATAAATGCTATATTTCTGTTGCTGCTTTTGATAATGATGAGGGCCTTTGTTTACAAGATGAAGACACCTCAAATGCACCAAAGAGAAGCCACTGTTTGACCCAAAGTCTGTATCTTCCTCTCTAAAATGAGGAGGTTGGACCAGTTGGCCTCTGAGGTCACTTCTGGCCATGTTAACAGAAATGGTTTTGGTTTTCATTTCTATTATCTTCACAAAAGCAAAATCACAAGTCTGGTCATTGAAATCAAGTTTCCATCTTTCTTTTGGTTTTATTTGGAATGACTCAGAATCAGTCGAACATGTGTTTACATGTGTGTTGACAGTGGTCTGGACCCATCAGCTCAAATCAATAGATATGCAGTAGTGGGCAATCATAGTTCCCACTTGAATATACCTAAGCTTGTGAGGTTTGAGAGATCTCTGACCAGCCTCTGAAATGAGAAGATGCCCCTCCTCCTCCTCAAGCTTCTCAAAATCAAGGGACCTGTTTTGTTCCCCCAGCAGTAGACCTGGCTGTCATGTTCACCTGACCTTTTACAAAACCATCCAGAGCCACCATAGCTGGTATTTTATAAGGAAAAGGCAGTGTAAACCTATTAACACATAGCTTATTTATTATATCATGAATTCAGATATATTGACCTTTGTATCAGGTCACATCCATCCCACTTTGCATTCTAAATCGTTTCCTTCTCAGAAAAACTGGTTGAGTAAGGTAATAATAACTAATATTTATATGGTGTTTTAAGGTTGGCAGAATGCCACAATATTATTTCCTTTGTTCCTCATAATAACCCTGGGAGGGAGGGGCTATTATTATTACCACTCCCATATTATAGATGGGAAAATGAAGGCTGACAACTTGGGTGATCTTCCCAGGATAAATTTGAACTCAGATTTTCCTAATGCCAAGTCCTGCCCTTTTAACTACTTTGCCACTCTGGAAACTCTAGATCTGTGATCCTTATCCTACTTCTTGGCCTTGGGCAAGCCACTTGACCTCTGTGGGCCTCAGCTTCTTCCTCTATAAAATGGGGGTAGGTGTTCGATGATTTCCATCTAGCTCAGAATCCTATGAGACACAGGGTTTGGCCTTTTTAAAACAAGTGGCCTGGGAAGAACTTGAGTGATCTTTGTCATCTCAAATACCATGTTCAGGAATTTACATCAGATCTCCCTGAGGTGATGTGAGCGGCACCCTCACAGTGACAATATTTTCCTGAAGAAAAAATACAAAAATACGTATAGGTTATATTCAAGTCTTGGTGCCTTAGAGAAGCCTCCTATTTAATAGATTCATGTCTGGATCCAGTTTGGGTAGAGCATTTATTGGCCCAAAATTTATTTGTGCAAATCTGGATTTTCATATGTTGAGTTTGTTTCAATTGATCAATAAACATTTGTTAAGGGCCCGCCATGGGCCAGGAACCATGCTAAGCCCTGGGGATACAAAAAGGCAAAGAGTAGTCCCTGCCCTTAAGGCACTTACAATCTAAGGTTTAAAGAGAGGTATGGCAAGAAGACATTCTGTTGTCTGCGGATACCATCATGGTGAAACCTCTTGCAAGTGTGATTCAGGGTGGCTGGGGCTGCAGTTTTTAAACAAACAGGGAGAGGAGTGGATGAAACAAGCTCTCCCCACCGTTGTCCCCTTATCAAAAAGCCAAAGCAATAAAATCTCAAGTGGCCTTTTCTTTGTCCTCTCCTTTGGGGGATCCAGAGTGGAGTTTGCATAAAGTAATGAGGGAGTGTCTGACCAACTTGTATGCGGTCTGTCACCAAAAAGCTGCCACTTACTTCCTCAATTCCATATTTAGACCCTGAGTACAAGAAATTTTTGGAGAGTTATTGTGCAGAGGAAGAGAAACTGACATCCACTCCAGAGACTCTGTTAGAAGAAATAGAAGCAAGAAATAAAGAGCTGATAGGTAAGGGGGGGAGGGAGGGCAGAGAGAACGCTCCTAAGGTAGTGTGTGCCTCTTTAAAGGGTCATGATTTTTATTAAATTTTACAATATTGTTCATTACGAACACATCACTGTTTTTTAAACAAAGGGTAAGTGCAAATCTTGGGAGTGCATCTTTGAAATCAGTGTTATCAATGCCTTTCATTTTTTCTGTCAGTCACCTTAGGATAAAGAGTTAAATAAAGCACATTTGGCAATGTTTATGGCATTATATGCCCATAATCATCCACCTTCCTATCCTAAAGTGTCTTCTCTTGGGACTAAGATTCATTATCCCGATCGCCAAAGATTCGTGTACATGGTTGTGGTCACTGTCTTACCTTGTTCTTTCTTCACTCTTCCTCAGTTCATAGAAGTCTTCCTATGTTTCTCTGTATTCCTCATATTTGTTATTTCTTCTAGTGGAATAACATTCCATTGTATTCATAGATCACACTTTGTTCAGCCGGTTCTCAGCTGTTCTCCAATCAATGGGCACCTACTTTGTTTCCAGTTTTTTGCTGTCACAAAAAGAGCTGCTATGAAAACCTTTGTATATTATGGGGCCTTTCTGTTTTTTATCTTCTTGGGGTATAGAGGTTTAAGAATTCTAAGTTTTAGGACCTTTGAATTTCTGGTAAGTTTTTGAAGATATTTTGGTGTTTTCTACTACTTACAAATGAGTATTTCTAGCTACAATATTATACATAAGCCTTAGTGCCAGGCCATATTCTCTTCTCCCTGTATACTATTGACCTTGAGATTTCATCAGCTTCCAAGGGTTCAATGATCATCTATGCAGATGGTTCCCAGTTCTATTTATGCAGACCTGTCTTCTCCCTCAAACACCAATCCTGCATCAGCAGGCCCTTTGATCATTTCAAACTGAAGGGTCCCATAGCATCTCAAACTCAACATGTCCAAAACAGAACTAATTCTGTTGGAAGGACAAACATATTTCCAGTTGCCCAGATTCACAATCTGGCATTCTGGATGGCTCATTCTCCCTCACCTCCCATCCAGTCAGTTACCAAGTTTTGTCCTTTCAAACTCTATGCCATATCTCTAATATATCCCCTTCTCTCCACTCCCATAGCCACCAACCTCGTTTAGGCCCTCATCCCTTCTCATCTGGGCTATTATAGGAGCTTCCTATTCAATGTACCTTCTTCAAGTCTCTCTCCAGTTCAATCTCCCTCTCAGTTGCCAAAATTATTTTCCTTAAACCCAGGTCTGACTGTATAACTCTCCAACTCAGTAAACTCCATTGGTTCCCTTTTATCTTTAAGCCAGAATCCAAACTCATCTGTTTGGCTTTTAAAGCCTTTTGAAACCTGGTTCCATCCTACTTTTCCAGCTGAGTTTTGCTTTACTCTTGTACTCTGTATTCCAACCAGGTTAGCCTTTCCTGCGTCTCTCACATATAACACTTCATCTCCCATCTCCATGCCTTTGCACTAGCTGTGCCCTGTGCCTAGAATGTACTCCCTCACTTTGGCCTTTTGGTATTGAATTTGCTTCCCAACTCAGCACAAGACTTCTCTACATGAAGCCTTTCCTGATTCTTCCTCACTGTCCCCTTCCCCTAAATTAGTTACCTCGTGTTTATTTTGTATCTGCCTATACCTGCTGGTTTTCCCTCTCCCTTTGTTCTCTCCCTCCCCAACTCCACTCAACAATCAGATGTGAGCTCCTTGAGCACAAAGGCTGTTTTTTACTTTTCTCTGTATCTCCAGCACTTAGCATAAGGCCTGGCACACAGAAGGCACTTAATAAATTTTTGCTAGTTGATTGATGGGAAATAAAAGCCTTATAATGAATCATTTCTTTTTCTTTGGCCTTGTCATAAAACCAAAAACATTTGCCTTAAAAGTCTAGGTATAACTGAAATTCCTTCTTTAAGGGTGACTGACTTCATTCACATTATATGGCTGTTGCAGAAGAGGTGCCTTTCACCCCAGGATAATGCCCCTGACTTTAAATAAATACCTTCCCCTTTTGAAAGCTCAGAGCCAAGATCCTCTGTATAAGAAAGAGCTCTTAATGAGCTACAAGATGCTGGACAAATATAGGAATCGTTTTTACTGCTAACTTTCTTCTGATATGGTAGAAATTTTCCTTTAAATCCATAATTTTCGTGGCCCTGGAGGTCAGAAGAAAGTTCATTCTAGGTGTATAATTGACACTGGATTTTTCCCCCTTATATTTATGTAGCCAAGAAGACAACTCCCCTTTTGAACTTCTTGAAAAATAAACAGGTAAGAAATATAATAATGTGGTTATCTTAATAAATTTGATCTCATTTACACTGGAAGAGGGGACCTTCCAATGGATGCATGGGGTTGTTCCCTGGAGTGGGGAGAGCCTACTCTTACTGTCTTCAGACTAGGCCTTTCTTCTCTTGGATAGTGGAGATACAGGGGAGACTCAATGCAGGAATGGATATAAAGTGCTTTGTAAACCTTAAAGCATCATTTAAATGCAAACTACTATTTTTGCATGGCCTGTTGGTTCTCTGGATGCCTTTTGTCTTCTTGGAAGCCATTGGTAAGGCATTTATAATCAGCTGCTGAAAATTTTGCTTAGCTGGAGCACCTCTCCTCTGTAGGAAGGCCTGGTTTGGTAGAGAAGGGGTTGTTGCCTTTGCTAGATTAGGATGCCCAGCATGCTTTGGAACTGCTTGAGGGTTTTTGGTGGTGGCCATCTTGTTTAAAAGGCTTTGAATCCTTTGTTTGCAGAGGATGAGAGAAGAAAAGAGAGAAGAGAGACGGCGGAGAGAGATCGAGAGAAAAAGGCAAAGAGAAGAAGAAAGGAGAAAATGGAAGGAAGAAGAGAGAAGAAAAAGAAAGGATACAGACAAGATAAAGAAGATTGAAAGAGGTCCAGAAAAAGAGAGGGATAGATCAAAGGATGAACCAAAGATTAAGGTATGAAATCCATGTTGCAGAAAAGTCGCATGGAACAACTTCCCGAAAAATGTATGGAGTGTCCGTGTATTGAGTGTCGGTGTAGATGAAATAAAGTTTCTTGTGGCAAACCAATAAAGCAACCTTTTTTCCTCCAACACTATCCTTGTACTTTGAGAAGTGGGAAGCCCTTGAGAGCACTAATCAGCACCTCTCATACCATTTAATTTGTCGTTACAAATTTTGTCCTTTTTTTTGGTTCATTTTTGCCATTTAACATACTCCATTATTGAATTTCTACTTGTTTCCTTTTCTTAGTAAATAAGGCCTTCCAGTTGGCTAGAGGATGACAGGACATTCTCCATGTTTTCCTTCACACTGACACTCAATCGGGTTGGCTTGTCTGTGTGTTTTCCCACTGTCCTCTGGCACACAGGTTAGAAACTGAAAATCACCAAAGTGTTGAGGCCCAGCCCAGCAGAGCACAGAGAACCTGGTACTTTGTCATATGACCAGATCTTACCAAGTATTTTGGGTGCTAGGATTAGCAGTGGAAACACCTTCCTCTAAGTTCTGGGAGTGAGGCGGGTGGTAAAGGGACAAGCCACAGGCCCCTTGACTTCTCTTTGCTGCATATCCATAGCTTGTGGAGGAAGAGGAGCTGGCTGATTCCCTCTCCCTCTTCCCTCTACCTCCACTGTCTGCAGGCTAACCCGGTTGCCTAGGGGCTACTGAGGGTGATGGGCCTGCATGGCATTCTGCTCCCTCTTTTATCCATGTTTCTGCCATCTTCATTGTGCACACGACTCAGTAGCCAGCCAGCAAACAGCTCCTAGTCACACATGTTCCAGACCTTTCTCCTCAAGGAAGAAATCAGAAGCAGCCCCTGCTAGCTCCCCCTCTGGATCAGGGTTTGGGGAAGCTTTTGCTCTGCCAAGCTTCAAGGAATATTTGTTCCCTGACATTTTGGGAAAGCAGGATGGTTTGTCCCCAGGCAGGAAGTAGTCCCTACTCTACTCAAGGGCAAGAGCCTTGGCATTACCGTCCTCCCCTTGCCTCACCCCAACACCCATTTACTTTTCTTGGTGCTGGAGTCCCCTCAGTCACTAGGCCCTCCCAGGTCATTCACAGGGGTGAGGGATGTCCTCAGGCTTCTTCTCAGTGTCTCTCTCATACACACCCCGTGTCTGCTACCTCAGCCATGACTTGCGCTTTTCCTGCCTCTTTCCAACAAAGCAGCTGCCAATAAGCAGGAGACACATTTCTTTGCATTCCTATTAGAATACTGAGTGTTTTGGCTTCTCCCAATGCACCATCAACTCCTCTCCTAAGAAGATACTTATTGGAGAGCTAAGAAGACCATACACTATGGACCAGCAGTATGACACCCACCTAGGATGATGCTTTGCCTGTCCATGCTGTTCAGATTGGGCCTTAGCCCTTTGCAGGGAACTTGTTTGTTTCCGCTTAATTAGCTCCTGCTTCAGTGTGTGCTGTGCTATTATGCCCTTCGCTCGGTGACGTAGCGCTGCATGAAGCCTTCGTCCTAAGACCTGGGAGCTCTTATGTTTTCCGTAAGAATATATCTTGACGCTATCCTTCACTTGGGGAGGATTTTGGAGGGTTTTCTAGTGGTGACTGGGGGCAGAGAAGGGGTTTTGTCTGCACACTGGGAATCTTTGAGCTCACACCTGCCTGCGTGGTGTTTTGGAAGCCTCTGTTTTAACAAGTAAACATTAAGTATCCGACTCCTGCTCAGCAGAGATGGAACGGCAGTCCCCATTGTACCATATGAGGCGTTTGGCTTTATTAACCAGCTGCTGGGTGGTTCTTAACCATTCAACACATCACAACAAAAAGCCTCAAGCAAAAATTATTTCTGCAAGGTGAATCAGTCGTTCAGTGACAGGTATCTGTCACTCGAAGTGTGAACCCAACCCAAACCCCAGCAGCATCCACCCATCTGGCATGTTTAGGTTCATGATGTATTCTGCCACAAAGCATCACCAACTGCAATAGCTACGCTACTTTGCTATGGACAACATGCTTGGAATTGTGCATTGGCCTTTATAAAACTGAAGAGTTGTGATCCTCTCAGTATAAAGTGAGCAAACTGCCTGATTTCAGTGAGTGGGTGACATGTGGACATTGGTCTCGCCTCTTTAGTAACTTACCTTTCTGTGTGCACTATCTCTTACCCTGGTAAATGGAGTGCACCTCACTTCATTTTCAGAGTGGGGAACCCAACGGGAGCCACTGTGAGTGATCTAAGGCTTAGACGGGCCAGAGCGTAGTTTTCTTTAGGTATTTTTTTTAAAAGGGAACACTCCCTCTCTACCCCTCAAAATGAAAATAAACTTCTTCTTTTTCAAGCTGCTCAAGAAGCCAGAAAGAGGAGATGAAAAAGAATTGGAAAAAAGGGAAAAATCCAAGAGATTGGACAAAGAGAATCTGAATGAGGAAAAAACCAGTGGGCAGAGTAGTGCGGCGGCCAAGCGTTCTGATGGGGAGACAAAAGAAGAGAAAGCCAAGAAGTTAGTATTCTAGGGCTCACCAGCATGTCTCCTTTAGATTTGTCTCTGCAGCATTGAATTGAATTCTCCAAACAGTTAAGTGGCTCCTATATGCAAGGGTGCTAATGGCATTGGTTGCTCTGTCCTGGCTTTGCCGCTGAATGAAGATCAGCTACTGTTTCTAATTAGATGGTGGGGAGGAGGGTCCCAAATGCTCCTTACCCTGCGTCTCAGGGCAGCTTTCCAGAGGAGCTTGAACAAACACAGGGTCACGAGATGTGACCAGTTGCCAGCACGCTCTTGTGGCCTTTTTTTCTAGGTAGCTTCATTTCGATAGCCAAGTCGGAAGCACAGTGTGTCTTTCACTTGTGATGCCCAGATCGCTGAGGGTTCATTCTCAGATTTGTTTTCCATGCAGATCTGAAGATGAGGGTGGCAAAGACCACAGGGAGAGGGACAAGGACTATGAAAGAGACAAGGAGCGAGAGAGGCAGCAGCGAGAGAAGGAGAAACTGAGGCGGCAGGAAGAAGACAAAAGGAGGCAAAAGGAACGCTTTGAGAAAGAGAAAACCTTTAGAAGAAAAGAAGAAGAAATGAAAAAGGAAAGAGATCTACTTAGGGACAAAGGAAAGAGGCATGATGGTACAGATTTAATAGGCATCTCAGACAGAATGACCAAAGAGGACAGAAAAGAAGATGCTTCGAAAAGAGATCGCATAAGAAACAAGGTGCTACTTTTCTTTAAATTTGTTTATTTTCATAAGGTGGTTTGGTGGTTTGCTTTTTTAAAGAAACACTAGAAACTTTTAAAAAGGGATTATTAGCTTTTGGCTTGTTCTTTTGAAACCTAAGGTTCTCGATGGCTAGTTTAAACAGCTTATCCACAGCTTGCTTGTGTTGATGAGGAAAGATAAGTTAGGGTGGTGAAATCTAGAACAGGAAAAGCCATCTTGGGAGTCAAATTTCCCTAAAAATAAGGCTACTAAAAAGCCTTGGACACTGAGCTTTATGGTGGATGATTTTTGGAGCAAAGTTATCTTTTAGCACAAACTCCTTGAAACGCTAAGCAGGGTGCTCATCTGGCCTCCATTTGTGAAGCCTTCTATTTTGAAGTCCTATAGAAATGTGTGTTTGGAATTAGGCCCTAAAGAGTGATGCTGCCTGTGCTAACTCTGGTTCTATCACTCAGGGAGAGGGTACGCACGAACTGGCATTTGGGCTTGTCGGATAGAAAGAGGCTCTTTGAGGGGGACCTAGTAGGAGGCTGTTTTCAAATATTGGAAGAGTTGCTATATGGAAGGAGAATCCTTCTGCCTGGCCTCAGGGCAGAATGAGGAGTGTCAGTGAGGCATAACAATTAGACCTGTGGAATGGGTTACTTCTGGGAGGTAGTGAGTTGCTAATCACTGGCAGTCCTAAAGTAGAGATTAATTGCTTTCTTGTTAGAGATGTTGTACAAAGAGTACCTTCTCAGGTAAGGGTTAAACTGAATGGCGTCTGGGGCCCCTACCAACTTTCAGATTATATGATTTGAATTAGAATTTCCAAGAATCAAATTAAGTCATAACTTAAACATATTACTCTTACAGAATGGCTTTATCAAATCTGAGTTCCAGTACGCAGCGGGCACAGAGCCTTTCACTGGGGTGTTATATAGTTGGCCTCTCATCTTTCTGGTTGTGTTTTAACAAGATTACAGGGGTCTGAGATCATGACTTCAGGATAAGCAAAGTTCATATGTTTGTTTCTTTTAATTCTTAAAAATGAGCTCTTAGAAGGTTTGTCTGCTTTGACAGATGTTTTTGATTTTGTCTTTTCCTCCTCTGAAATTGTCTGCCAAAGATTTTTTTTTAATTCTAGCTGGAAAGAGGTAGGTGATGGGTGTGGTTCCTGAACGGAAACATTTTAGGTTGGTTGAGTTCATTTTCAGATGGTTCTGAAATTTGGACAGATGATTTGGAGTGTGTGTATATGTGTCTTGGGTAGTTAGGAATTTAGTGTAGTGCTTATGAAAATGATCTTTCATTTTGGATTTTGCTTAAATCCTAGCTGAAGGTGACTAATGGACCATGCACTCAAATTTTGGCCTTTGGGAAGTCTGCAATCCTGGTTGTTGTTGCCATTGAAGTTTTACTACCACTGACACAGTATATGGTGCTTAGGACGTTCAAAAAGCTACGAAAAGGGCCAGAAGCAACTTGCAGGTCAAGTGCAGCCCACTAATGCGTCTCACGCTTCTCTTTAGGACCGCCCAGCCATGCAACTCTACCAGCCAGGTGCCCGGAGCCGGAATCGCCTGGGACCCTATGAAGACAGCCCTTTGAAATCTGCAGAGCCAGCTCCAGATAAAAAGCAAGAGAATGAGAACAGTAGTAGGAAAGAAGAAGAATGATGGTCCCAGATAGCTAACTGTTCTGACTGTGCAGACAGCTAAAGAGCAGGAATCCAGCAGTCTAGCAGTGCCTTCCAAAAGAAGGAATAGAGAGAAAGAATCTCAAAGGGGCCAGGTGCTGGTGGGGCTACCTTTCAGATGAGCATGATGGGGGTGGGGCAAAAGTGGAAATCTTTGTTGAGGAGGCCAAATTTGAGGCGATTCTTATCTATGCAGCTATTGGAATTTAATTTTAGGGTTTTCAGATAACAATGAGGAAAATGATTTGAAGTTTACTTGATTTGAGGTTTGCTTGAATGTGGAAATGTCTTCTGTGGCCTTAATCATGACACAACTGTGTGCTAAAGATTAGAAGCCCATAGCTGATATTGAAAGGTTTTGGTCAGCAAAGCTGAGAATGCTTTCATTTGAGGCACTTAAAGGAAGACTGACTTCACCTTAGACATCCTGTGTCATTGGTATTAATTACTGAATTGGAATCGGCTAGAAACAGAAAGCATCCTATTGCTTTAGAACCTGAAAAAGATTTCAGACTCCTTCCTATGAACAGAAATTTTGGTTGACATGCCAACCATAATCAAACCATGTCTACATCCTCTGTACGGAAACACTGGCTTTTATTTGAATATAGGTTAGCATATGAGAATATTTCAAGCACTTCTTCTTGTTTGGGCCTTTTAAAAAAAACAGAATTATTCAAAATTCAGCCCTCCAAAATGTGTCATTTCCATTATTGCTTCATTGTACCTCTTATGGCATGAGTACATTTCCTGTCCCAGGCACAGTGGTCACTACCATTTGTGGTCACCTTTGATCATAGGAGCTTTCAGTCTTCATTATTTTGTACAGATATCAATAAAGATCTGGCCAAACAGCAAACCCCGGAGGCTGTTCTGAAGTACATTTATAAAGTTTAAAGCAGTTTTTAGTTGAATTTGATTAAAAAAACCATTTAGTTACCCTTTTTTGTGTGCCAGAGCTTAGGAAAGATACAGCAGGGAGGAGGCCCTTCCCTGAAAAAGTCTGTAATCTAGAGAAAATAAATGTGCCTCTTATTCTAAAAGGAATTCAAAGTGCTAGGTGAGATTATATGAGAGAGGTGACTTGGCTTAGTGCAGGGAAGGGGAACCTGAGACCTCCAGGCCCTTGGGTTCTGTCTTTTGACTAAGTCCAAGTTTTACAGAACAAATCCTTTTATGAAGGGGATTTGTTCTGTGAAGTTTAGATTCAGTCAAAGGACCACACCTGAGGACTTAGAGGGCCACATGTGGCCTCGGGTTCCACACCCCTGGCCTAGTGAATAGAGAGCTAGCCTCTAAGTTGGGAAAACAACTTTAAAGCTATAAACTGAAGACAAGATATTGACCTGTGATGGTAGAGGGAGTTTCCTCACCTCAGAATTCCCTATAGCATTGAAACCTTGGATCCCAAGTCCTTTGAGTCCTGGCACCTCTGCCCCACTTTGGATAGGATGAAGGAAAGACCACTGTTACATATGTTAAGCACCTTCTAGGAATAAGGCTTTGTGCTAGACCTGAGGGATACAAAGAAAGTAAAAGACAGGTCCTGCCCTCAGTAAAAGAGACAACATGAAAACAGTTAGGTATAAGCAAGATCTGTGTAGGTTCAAAGATAAGTAAGCAATGGAGGGGAAGGCTACAGGGTTGAGGGATCAAGAAATCCTTCCTGCAGAAGATGAGATTTTAGCTGTGACTTGAAGCCAGGGAAGTCAGGAAGTAGGCATGAGGAAGGAAGAGTATTTTAGGCATGGGAGACAGCCAATGAAAATGCTTGCAGTGGGGAGATGGAGTGTCTTGTGCAAAGAGGCCAATGTCACTGGATCATAGTATGTATGTTGGGGGGGAGGGGGCGGGACATATAAGATGTAAGAAGACTGGAAAGGTCAGGGAGAGGCAGGTTATAAAGGGTTTAAAATGCCAGAGGACTTTCTATTTGGTCCTGGAAGTGATAGGAAGACAATGGAGTTTATTAAGGGGTGTCTGTGTGTGTGTGTGTGTGTGTGTGTGTGTGTGTGTGTGTGTGTGTGTGTATATGTGTATGACATGTGACTCAGACCTACACTTTAGGATGATCACTGGCCACCAACTGGAAGATGGATGAGTGGGAACAGGCTTGTAGTGGGCCAAGTGAGCAGCAGGATTGAAGTGATAAGGGCCAGGGTGGTGGCAGTGTAAGAGAAAGGAAGGGGAAGTGTGGGAGAGAAGTCGTGATGGTAGAAATGACAAGACGTGACAGCATATTGGATGTGGGGGGAGGTGAGAGAGCTCCTTCGGAGTTGAAAATAACACCTCGATTTTGAGCTTGACAGATCAGGAGGATGGCAGTACGCTCAACAGTAACAGGGAAATTTGGAAGAAGGAGAGGTTTTGGGAGAAAAATAAAATAAGTTTCGTTTTAGACATGTTTAGTTCAAAGTGTCTTTGGAACATCCAGTTTGAGATGTCCAAGAGGCAGTTGGAGGTATGAGACTAGAAATCAGCAGAGAGGTTAGGGATGGTTATATATAGATTTGAAAATCATTAGCTTAGAGATGATAATTGAATCCATGAGAGCTAATGAGATCTACCAAGTGAAATAGCATATAGGAAAAAGAGGGCTTTGGATAGAGCTCTGTCTGTGTCTTTGTTCGTCCTTTGTTTTCAAAGAAGACCATGACATCAGAGAAATGATGACATGAGTTGCAATTGACTTTGTTTTGAGTGAAGGAGTGCTGTGCAAGGTCACCGGCCTCACTTTTTCCTCCTGAGTCATCTGGATCCAGTGACCAGATATTTATCAGAATGACTTTCAAAGAAGGCCCAGGATGCAATGGGAGACCTTGGCCTATTCAGATACTCACTTAGAGTGAGGTGATGCCCATTCAGTGAATAGGCCTCTTTAACAAGTAAGCAGGGAATGGCCCCTTTAATGAGCTCTGTGGGACACTTGTAGTTAGCAGACATGACCTGGATAAAGATCCAGCAAAGGAAACTGAGAAGGAACTGTCAGGTAGGCAGAGAATGAAGGAAGAGTGGTACCCCAAAAATCTAGAGAGAGGAGAATATCAAGGAAGATAGGGTGACCAATTATGTCAAAGACTGCAGAGAGATTAAGGAGGATGAGAACTGAGAAAGGGCTAGGTCAGAGGTCAGAAGTCAGACTGAACAGAGTTAAGAAGAAAGTGAGAGGAAGGGGAGTAGAGGCACTTACAGTCAAACCAAAGAAGAGAGATGGGGCATTGTGGGTCTTTAATGAATGGGGACATGTGAGACTGCCAAAGTCCTGTCCCACCCACAACATGGAAACAGACAAAGGTCATGGGGGGGAAGGGGCATGAGAGTAGTGAGTCTGTTGACTTTCATTTCTAACATCACAGGCAGACCATGGAGATTGACTCTGGTGAGGGGCTCCGGACCTTGTGATTCAGATTTCCAGAAGGGTACAGAAGCTTTCTGGGAAAAGGCATAAGTGGATGGGAAGAGTTATGGGTGGACCCCAAGCTGTCAGAGAGGCCCAAAGTTCCATAGAGAGTTTTAAGACCACAAATTCAGCAAGGATAGTTATTTTCTTAATATTAATTTTTCAGATCACTTTCCCAATGTATCTTCCTCCATTCAGCCCTTTCTTGTAACAAAGAATACGGAAGAAAAGCAGGGATGAGAAGCAGTTTAGGAAAACAAACCAAAAAAAAACCCTATCGACCAAATCTGACCCCATATGCAGCCATCTTCTTCATCCCTGGTCCTTCATTTCTTCCAAGAAGAGAGGAAGGAACACTTTGTTCATGTCTTTTTGCACATCATAATCATGCAGCATTTATTTTTGCTTTATTGGTATCCCCCCTCCCGCATTTACACTGTCCTAGTCACTGTATTTGCTTTCCTTGTTCTGTTTACCTCACTCCATGTTCATCTGAATCTTCCAAGAGCCTGTTTTGTTTTTTTAAATAAGGAAAGACAAGAAGCCAGCCACTTTGACACTGAGCAATAAGAGTAACTCCTACCACATCTGCAGTGCTTCCAACTCTACCAACGGGCTCCCCTTCCAACATCCCTGAGCGAGACTACAAAGATTTTGAGCCCCCAGCCTCCTTCATCCCCAAATAATGTGGCATAATGGCTGTGGTACTGGACTTGGTGTCAAGAGGACCTGAAAACTATACTGTTGTTCAATTGTATCTGAGTTTTAGTGACCCCATTTGGAGTTTTCTTGGCAGAGATATTGGAGGGGTTTGCCTTTTCCAGCTCATTTTACAGATGGGGAAACTGAGGCAAGTAGGGTCAAGTGACTTGCCCAGGGTCACCTCGTAAATGTCTGAGGCTGGATTTGAACTCAGGAAGAAGAGTCTTTCTGACTCCAGGCCCAGCACTCTATCCACTTCACCACCTAGCTGCCCATGGAGTCAAAAGGACCTAGACAAATCACTTCATCTCTCAGTCCTTCCATTCTCTCCTGTGTAAAGTGAAGGGTTTGGACTAGATCTCTAAGACCCCCATCCAGCCCAAGTGCTCTTTATACAGTTTAGCCTGAAAGCTCTACTCAATTCAGGTGGGTGGCATCCAACCAGTTGCCATCAGTCAGAGAACATTGAAAAGTGTCCTCTGTTCTCAAAGCCTTGAGTTCAGATGTTGGGAGGCACCTATAGAAAACACAAGATGCTGTTTTCCCTCAGGGAACTTACAACTCACTTAGTGATAGATAATGCAAATAAAACTGGTCTTCTGACTGACTTACTGCCCACACCCTAGCAACCTTTACACATTTAGATGGTGCTTTACAATTCTAAAGTGAATTACTTCCATTACCTCTGGGAAACCTGTTTGCATTTATTATTAGCCAAGAAACTGAAGCCCAGAGAGGGGAATTAACTCCTTAAAGGTCATGACCAGTAAATGACCATCTTTCAAGTTGAACTTTTCCTGATATCCCTTGATTTTCTCTAGTCTGACAATGCACCTTAATATTATGCTTTTAACACCTCAGCGGGTCTGAGATTTCATTGATGTGGGCATTTCCTCCAGTGGTGCAGATGGCAGCCATCCATGCCAGGTCCTATTTAGTCTCTGGTTCATAAAAAATCTCCATCTGGAGAACTGCCTAATGTGGTGGTAGCATTGGGTGAGGGCCAATCCAGAATTCAGCCTGGCCTGTTACCATCTTGCTTCATGACCAGTTCACCTTCTTGAAAAACAAATTTATTTTTAGTATCTTCTGTTTTTCTATACTTTTCCCCTAATTTCTGAATCTATCCAGCCAGTAATTTAACAAAAACAACCCTCCCCCGCAAAAACTAAGTTCACCAGATATAACTGGATTAATGGATCAACCATGCTTGACAATTTTTGCCACGCTCCATACTCCTGGTCTCTGACTTCTGCAAGAAGGGGAGGGACAACTTCCTGTTCTGATCACACAATCCAGAGATTTCTCATGTCACATCTTACACATAAGTCATGATATTACCAAGGGCAAAGTTGTCCAAGAAACAAAATCTTGATTCAAGTCTTCGCTGCTGATGAAACAACAGAGATGAAGACAAAACTATGAAATAAAGAATGGTTTGAGGAACCTCAGAGATTTTTTAAAAACAATTTTCACTTTTTATTAACTCTCAACTTGACAGTCATCCACACATGAACATTTCCATATAGCAAGACCAGAAAAGATTATATAGGAAATCACAAATCTTACATCTACAGCTGCATTTTTATAAGTAATAAATCAACATGTTTTTCAGAGTTGTCCTCTTTGTGACTCTGACTGGCCTTTCTTCTGTTCCTTAGAGATCATTTAGTCCCATGGCTCCATTTTATAGAGGAGCCAATTAGGGCTTAGAGAGGTCACACAGTCACAGCTAGGACAGGGACCCAGGTCTCCTGAGTCCACGCAAGTAGGTTTCAGTGTTCTGCCAGTCTTTATTCACTAGCTCAGTCATAAAGAGGCATGGATGGAGAATTTGTAGCTAAAAGCACACACTGCTCTTCGAAGTGCAGAAACCCCATTCAATGGGGTTATAATACTTGAACCAGCAATATTAATGACTTTTGTTTTTACATGGCCCTCATTTCTTTTCTCTTTTAAAAATTTTTTTAAAATTCTGAATTTCAGTAGCAAATAAAATGAGTACTTCCACATTAAAAGAACGGAAAAAAAGATTGTATATGAAACTATAAATCTCTATAATTTTTTTCTCTTTTTCAGTAGTTAATAAATTTAATACACAACTTGAAAAGCTACTTGTGTGTGGTTCTTTCTGGTTGGTTTTCCTTCTGTGACCTTCTTTTCTTTCTTTTTCTTTTGGCAATCCTATTCCAACCTCTTTCCTTTGCACTGTCCCCTCCAAATGGAAAGAAGAAAAAAAATAGCCCTTGTAGCAAATATGCAAAAAGTCAAGTAAAGCAAAGTCCATATCCCACATCCATAGTGCTCCAATGTGTACAAAGAAGAGGAGTCACATTTGTTCAAGTCTTTTCCAGGACCAACCTTGATCCAAATGGATCTAGTATTAGAAGAGCCCTCAGACCATCTAGTCCAATACTCCCACATACTCTTTTTAACAGCTGAGGAAACTAAGGCTCAAGATGGGGAGGTAATTTGTCCAAAGTCACACACAGGAGCCTAGTTCTAGGGCTGGATGAGGCCTCAGAGGTTGTCTAGTCTAAACCCTTCACTTTACAGAGGGGGACATAGGGAAGTTTGTAACTCACCCATGGTCAGAAAGATCCATGCAGTAAGCATCAGAAGTGACATCAACCAGGTTTTCTGAATCCGTAGCTGGGGCTCTTTCTACTGTACTACCTTCCAGACAGTTTATTTTAACTTTTTTTTAAGTAGCAGATGTCACTTTATGATATAGGCTCTATAATTTTGTGGGCCCTGTGCCACCAAATAGATATGGGTTATTTAGAAGCCCTGGTGCAGCCTCAAAGAATCGACTTCAATGCGATAGAATCTTCTGATCATTTTTATGTTATTTTATTTGCCACTCTTTTCAGATAGTGCTGCAGGCATTGTTGGTTTTTTACAGAGGGGGGAACTGGGGCCCAGAGAGAGTTAAAGATTCCCCAGGGTCACACAGGAAGTACCTGAGACAGGATTTGGTCTTGAATCCAAATTCAGCATTCTAACAACTACATCAAAGGCTAGAATACCATCCCCGGAAATTTATCCAGAGGTCTGGGAGAATATTTAGTTAACAACTGTATTTTCCTATGTAAATATTTCAGAAACGTGATTTCCAAACTAGAGAAATTATAAAACGTTGGAATATACCCTTGGAAAAGAAAAAGTAATCTCTTATTTCTATGACTATGCATAGTAAACCCTAGAATATATTTCCTTTCACATTGAATAAAGCAACTTCCCTGGAAACTGGGGTAGGGGTACATCCTTTGCAAAGATTGGGGTGCGTGGGTATCCATGGGTGTGGTACATCACACATAATATCAGAGTTTTTAAATGTATTGATCAATCTTACTGATTTTTTTCTCTTTTCAAAACATTCTTTGTTATAAGGGATATTCGGGGGAGGGGAGAAGGATACAGGGGGAAATAGACAACAGAAAACAAAAAATATTAATAAAATTTTTTTTTTTTTTAAGAAAAAGAAAGGAAACAATGGAGTGTGGGCTGCGGAGGAGGCTGGTAAAACTCCGCACTGCAGCAAAGCCTCTCTAAGCAGAAAAACAAGCCCAGGATGATGTCACCTCTAAAAAGCTGCAGTATGGGAGGCGGGGTCTGGGTATCGTGGGCTCAGGACTGCAGTGAGACACAAGACAAGCCACTTTCCTGCGCCACAGTGCCCTTTGGGAACCTGCAGAGGGCGCAGCCTGTCGCCAATGCGCAGGCGCAGCTCCTCCAAGCTCCGCCCTCTGCAGAGCCTCTAATAGCGAGCTTCCGCGAGTCTTTCTCCCTTTTTCGCCCGTCCAGCCATCGTGGTGGAAGCTCGGCTGTCATCTCATCATCATGGTAAGAGAATCGGCAGCCATCCCCCCCCAGCCGCAGCTCCAAGGGCCCCGGGGGCAGAGCAGCAGTAGCGAGGGGCATTCGGGGAAGTTTCTAGGAAGCTTTCGAAGGGGAATATAGCACCTTTGGTGCTGCGTAGCTGGAGCTGTCTTTGCCCCCCTGCTCGCCAGCTTCGAAACCAGGTTCCCGGCCAGGGAGGTAGGGTTCTCTAGACTCCACCTAGAACAGCTGAGAATTAGGAGAAGGCACGGAAGGGATTCCCGAGGGACCTCAGAGCCTTAAGCCGCGGGGCTTGGATCCCTTCAAAGGGGGAGGAATTGTGTTAGGAAAAGAAAGAGGTCCTTTGGATGATGTTGCTATGACTTGGAGGTAGTGATCGTAAAAAGGATGTAGATTTAGAGCTGAGAGGTACCTTGGGTAGTCATTTTAAAGCCCGAAAACAGGGTGGGATCCTTCCCCTTTGGCAAGCAAACAAAAAAAGCCTGTAGCCTCTTTTTTCACTGCTGATTAAAAGAGCTGCATAGTGAAAAGGGCATTAGTCCTAGAATTCGAGGATCTGGCTACAAGTGCCATTTCTACCTTATCTTGGGCAAGTCAGTTTCCTCATCTGTAAAATAAGGGGATTGGATTAGATGGTTTTTCCATCTAATTAAAAGGTGCTCTTAAGTCTAGTCATTTCATTTTACTTTTGCCTCAGTTTACTTAGCTGAGGTCCTTTGCCAGGTTTTTTATTCTGTCACTTAGATTAGCTTTTGAAAATGGCTTAGCCAAATAAGAAAAGAAAAGAAAGGGGGGAAAAAATGGCTTGACAGTTGCTTGTGACGTCACCGTATCTGCAGCCATTTTGTCCCGCCCCTAATTCTGCAGAAGCTACTGAATAAATTGCTCTGCGGTATTTAGTCAATGGGACCGAATGGGCGGGGCTTCTCCCTCACCTTCCCTCTGAACAGAAAAAAAGCTTGGCTTCGAATCATTTTAAACAATGCTTTTCCTTGTTAGTCCTCTCATAAAACATTTAGAATCAAGAGGTTCCTGGCCAAGAAACAGAAGCAGAATCGTCCCATCCCTCAATGGATTCGAATGAAAACTGGTAATAAGATCAGGTAAGTTCACCTGCCCCTCCTGATTAAGAGTGAATATCCCACCAGTCCATTCTCCAGACACACAAACATGGGAAGATTTTTATCCAATCAGTTTTTCTTTTTCTTTTTTTTTTTTTTTGAGCTCTCTTCAAGAGGGTTTTACTCTTCTCCAAAAAAAATGGAATTAGTATGATTGTGTTAATATTTTTTTAAAATTTCACTGTACAAATGAAACCCCGAGACATTACCACATACATGGGGGCTTAATTTTTTTTATTTAAATGATTCATCCCCTATAATTTTGTAGGTATAATTAAAAGGAAATGATGGAAATATTCAAACAACTCAAATGGTATTTTCTGCATGAAGATGTTAGCTTGGATAGAAAATTCATTATAAAAACAGTTATTGAGTAACTTGGTCCTTTGTTCTCTTTCCTCTTTCTCCTCATCTAGGTACAACTCAAAAAGGAGACACTGGAGAAGGACCAAGCTCGGATTATAAAGAATGGCCAGCTCAACGAAAGACATTCTACACCAAGACCACCTCCCCCTCCTTACCATGGTTCCACCCATCCATCCATCATCCACCCATTCATCCATTAATCACTCAGCCACCTCATTACTCCCAATAAGAAATTAATACCACAATTATCCTCCTATTTCGGAAGCAGTCTGCCAAGATGCAGGCATCCCCCCCAAAAAAAAAACCCAAACCCAACAAACCGTTAAATTTGTCTTGCCCCTAAATGTTTTCATGACTTGCATCCATTCGTTTGGGTACCGTGCGTTGTGATATAGTTTCGATTACTGTTATCTGCATCTCTGTGTAGCATTTGTATGTTTGAGGTTATGCTTAAGAGGCAGAGATCATAATGAAACAAGTTAATCCGTTAAGAAGAACCAAGCTCAAGCCCTGCCTTGAAAAAGCCATCACAATAACCTCTCTGTGTTTTGTTTTGTGTTCTAAGGAGTTATAAGAGAGCACCTACCTCACAGGGTTGTTGTGGGGATCTAAGATTTGCAAGCCTTCAGTGTAAGCCACCAGTGCTGCTAATCAGGAGCTGTCTCAGCCAGATTATGCGCAGCTGACTGTGCTCATTTATCAAACTCACAGTCAGAGAAGTAACCTGTTGACCCCCTGCTTATTTCATACAATAAGCCGTCTTTGTTCCTTGTTGGGAGGTGGTCATTTGAGTGTTGGCAACTTCATAGTTGTCGGTTATTGGTGCGTTCGGGAAAGCCCAACCTTTGTTTAGGAACTAGACCCGGTCCAGGTGAATGGCTTCACAATTTTCTGAAGATGCAATTCTGCTAATAAAGGGCTTCTACAAAAAAAAAAGGGTTTGTTATTTGTGACTCCATGCGCCTGGGGAAAGGGGAGGAAGAGGGTAGGGTTTTCTATCTTCCAAATGCTTAGCCACATTGGGTAATAAATAAAAAACATGGTCACTAACCGTGTCTTAAAAGACTTGGATAAAATACAACACCCAGTTCTGTTGAACACTAGAAAACGGGAATAAATAAGGACTTACAATGCCTTAATGTGGTATAGTAATCTATAAAGTAGTAAAGATGAAGATAAATTAAGGTTTGCATTTTTTGCAAACAAAACTTGGTGTGAAGAAATCCTAAAGTAACCACAGGATGGATAAACTGGTAGTTTATTCATTCAGTTCCTGTATCTTGGCAGGTGGAAATAAAGACTTAAGTGAAGAAAGATTAATTGGTTCATGGGGAAGATGAACCAATATAAAATATGACTACATTTCTTTGGTACCCACAACAAACTACTATTTATTGAAACTAGGGTTAGGGAAAAATTAATCTGGAAGAACAAAAGGCTAAGAATTACAAGGGGAATAATGAATAAAGTGGGAGGGAAAGGGACTCAGTAATAGCTGATCTCACTGCATTGCAGAGCAGTAATCAAAAAGATTTGGTACTAATTTAAAAAGAGGTTGATCAGCGACATAATGAACTGGATGTCCCATAGAAATCTAACCCTAAGCCTAAATTCTAACCCCATAACTCCTTACCCTAACTTTCTAATTACCAGGTCCCACCATCCTCCCAGTCAGTCAGGCTCTAAACCTAGATGTCATTTTGAAGTGCTCACCCCATACCCAAGTCCTCTCTAAAGTTCTGCTTTGCTGTATCTCCATATGCTTCTTTCCCTAGTCCGGGCCCTGTCACCTCCTGCCTGGACTATTGCAATAGACTTCTGATGGATCTGGCTTCCACTTAGCCTTCTACTCACCTATCAAAGTGATCTTTTATGTTACTCATTTTTTCAGTGGTGACCCCATTCATGTTCCTTCCCCCATGCCCTTTTCAGTAAACTCCACTGGCTTTCTATTACGTCTAGGATCAAAAATAAAATCCTTTGCCTTCATAACCTGGTCCCTTCCTCCTTTCCCAGTCTTTTTATGCCTTACTCCAGTAACCAGTGATTCAGTGACTCTAGTCTCCTTATTCTGGCCTGGGCAAGACATTCCATCTCCCAACTTTGGGCATGTTCACTGATTTTCCCCCCAAAATGAAATCCTCTCCCTTCTCATCCCTGTCTCCTGGCTTCCTTTAAGTCTCAGCTAAATTCCTACCTTCTGGAAAAAATCCCAGTCCCTATTAATGCCACCGCCTTAGCCTGGAGATCTTTTCAATTTAACTTATCTAGAGCTTGTTCACACATAACAGTTTGCATCTTGTCCCACTCCTCATTATATTATGAGTTCCTTGAGATCAAGGACTGTCTTTGTCTTTCTGTGTCTATCCAGAGTTTAAAACAGTGCCTGGCACAACATGCTTGTTATGACTTGACTAGACTTGAGGCTACCAGAGTAACCTCATGCTCCGTATACTGGGATAAGAACTCAGTATTTGACCCCTTGCCAAAAAACTCCCAAAAAACCAAACCCCAAACTGTCAGAGAAGCTAGAAAGCAATCTAGGAGAAGATAGGTTTAGGCCAACACTTCATACCATGGACTGAGATAAGTACCAAATGACTTAGATATTTAAAAAATCACAACATAAATTAGAGAGACAGAGACAAGATATCAGAGTACAAGAAAAAAGTAGAGTGAGCTCCCTGCTCTCTCACCCCCAAACCTCCAAACAGAAGTAGAAAATGCACCTATATAAAACTAGCAGCTGATTTTTATGAAAAAATGGTGGGGAACTCCCCACTCCTGATACTAGATGAACCACTGGTTAATATGATTTTTAAAAAATAAAGGAGAAAACCAAATCATTCTATCAAAAATGAAAAGGGGGAATATACCACCAATGAAGCTGAAATTTAAGCAATTATTAGGAGCTATTTTGCTCACTTGTATGCTGATAAATTTAACAATCTAAGTGAAATGGAAAAATACTTACAAAAATAAAAATTGCCCAGATTAACAGAAAAGGAAATAAAATATCCAAATAAACTTATTTTAGAAAAAGAAATTGAATGGCCATAAAGCTTCCTAAGAAAAAAAGGATCAAGACTAGATGGATTTACAAATGAATTCTACCAAACATTTAAAGATCACCTATTCCAATATTAAATAATTTGGAATAAAAGGCAAAGGAGTCCTACCAAACTCCGTTTGTGAAACAAATATGGTGCTGATACCTAAACCAGGAAGAACAAAAACAGAAAGAAAATTATAGGCCAATTTCATTAATGAATATTGATGCGAAAATCCTAAACAAAATGCTATCTAGGAAATTACAACAATATAGTACAAAGATTATACGTGACCAAGTGAGATTTATATCAGGAATGCAGACCTGGTTTAATGTAAGGAAAACTATTGATGTAATTGATAGTGTCAATAACAAAATCAACAAAAATCATATGATTATATCTATAGATGCAGGAAAAGCTTTTGACAAAATACTATAGTCATTTCTATGTAAAAACACTCAAAAGCAGAAGTATAAATGGACTTTTTCTTAAAATGATAAGAAGCATCTTCCTAAAACCAGCAGCAAGCATTAACTGTAATGGGGATAAGCTAGAAGCCTTCCCAAAGGAGTGAAGCAAGGATGTCCATTCTCATCGCTATTATTCAATATTGTAATAGAAATGTTAGCAATAACAAAAAGAGGAAAAAAAAGAAATCAAAGGAATCGGAACAGGTAATGAGGAAATAAAACTATCTCTTTTTACAGATAATATAATGGTATACTTGGAAAATCCTAGAGAATCAACTAAAAAATTAGTTGAAACAAGAATTTTAAACAAAATAATAGTATATAAAATAAAGCCACATAAATAATCAGCCTTTCTATATATCAACATCAAAGACCTGAAAGAAGAGATAATATATATTTTGTTTAAAATAACCATAGATAATATAAAATACCTGGAAGTATACCTACCAAGATAAATCCAGGAACTATATAAACATAGTTATAAAACATTCTAATGTAAATAAAGTCAGATTTAAATCATTGGAGAGATATTAATTGTTTATGGGTGGGTTGAGCCAATATAATCAAAATGACTAATCTACTTATTCAGTGACATTCCAATTAAACCAAAAATTTATTTTATTGAGCCAGAATCAAAAATATCAAAGGAATTAATGAAAAAAATATAAAGGAAGGAGATCTAGCAGTACCAGATCTTAAACTATACTATAAGGTGGTGATTATCAAAACTATCCTGGCAAAAAAAAAAATAGAATTGTGGATCAGTAGGTATACAATACACAATAGTAAATGGCTATAGTAACCTAATATTGGATAAATGCAAAAATCTAAGCTTTTGGGATAAGAGCTCACTATTTGGTAAAAATTGCTGGGAAAACTGGAGAGTAGTGTGGCACAAACTAGGTTTAGACCAATATTTTACACCGTTTGTCATGATAAGGTCAAATAGCTACATTACTTAGACATAAAGGGAAATATGATAAGTAAATGAGAACAATGTGGAACATATCACCTACCAGATTTATGGATAGGAAAAAAATTTATGAATATATAAGAGATAAAGAACATTGTGGGGCATAAAATGAATAATTTTGATTACACTAAATTAAAAAGGTTTTGTACAAATAAAACCAATGTAGACAAGATTCAAAGGAAAGCAAGAAACTGGGGAAAAATTTTATAACCAGTTTCTTATATCTCACGTATATAGAGAATTGAGTGAAATTTATAAGAATATGACTCACTCCCCAGTTGACAAATGATTAAAGGATATGAATAGGCAGTTTTTGGAAGAAGAAAACAAAGCTATATATAATCAATATGAAAAAAAATGTTCTAAGTCATTATTGATTAGAGGAATACACATTAAAACAACTTTGAAATACCTTCTCCCACCTATCAGATTGGCTAAAATATGAGAAGGGAAAATAACAGGTGCTGGAAGGCATGTGGAAAATTTGGGACACTAACTCACTGTTGGTGGAAATGTGAACTGATTCAACTATTTTGGAGAGTAACTTGGAATTGCAACCAAAGAGTTATAAAACTATGTATGCCCTTTGACCCAGCAATACCACTGTTAGGTCTGTTTTCCAGGGTGATAAGGGAAATAAGAAAAGAACTTGTATGTTCTAAAAATATTTATAGCAGTTTTTTTTTGTGGTGGCAAAGAATTGGAAATAGAGGGGATGTGCATCCATTGGGGAATGGCTGAACAAGTTGTAGGATATGATTATGATGGAACACTACTGTGCTGTAAGAAATGATGAACAGGTTGGTTTTAGGGAAACATGGAAAGACTTGCATGAATTAATGAAGAATGAAATGAACTGAACCAAGAGGATGTTTTATACAGTAGCAGAATTATTATTTGAAGAGTAATTGTAATGACCAAGCTGTTCTGAACAATATGATCATTCAGATCAACTATGAAGAACTTATGAAAGAAAATGCTCTCTACCTCCAGAGAAAGAACTGACATATGGAAGTATGTATTATATAACTCCACATATCCATATCTGTATCAAATGTTGGCCTTCTCTAAAGTGGGGTTGGAAGGGAGACAACTTGGAACTCAAAATGTAACAAATGAATGAATGAATGAACGAAAAAAAGACAATACACCCAAATGAATCCTGATGGGGGAGTCCAAGAAAGAGTCATAGTGAGTTGGTACAGGGAGATAGAGAGCAGGAGCAAGTCTGTGAACACTAAGTAAGGGGTCTGGCTAGGAGCATGATGGAAGCATCAGTGTGGTAGCTGACCTTGATGTCATGTTTGTCCTCATTGAAGGCATTTGACAACATGGCTGAAAACATCATACCAAAAAGCATGGGGGCAAACATATAGTCTTGTTTCACTCAGTCAGTTGGTGACTGGGAATGCACAAGAACATCGTCCATTATCCAGAACCCAAGCAAGCATGCCATCATGAAATTCACATACAGTGCTGAAGAACTTTTGGGCAACCAAATATTTACATAATTTTCCTTAAGCCCTCATGACTGGCAGTATCAAAGGCCTTGGTCAGATCAACAAACATTGTATAAAGGCCTCTGTTCAACTCCTGGCATTTCTCCTGGAATTATCAGGCAGTAAACACCATATCCACCATTCCTCAGCCCTTTGTGAAGCCATACTGGCTCTCGGGTAGATGACCATCTTCCAGGTGAAGGATCAACCTATTAAGGAGGACTCTGGCAAGAATCTTGCCAGCAATGACTAAGAGAGAGATTCCATTGTGATTGTCACAGGACAACCTATTTCTTTTTCCTTTATAGAGATGGACAATGGAGGCATCCTTGAACTTCTGTGGGATAACCTCCTCTTGCCATATAAACCAAGAATAACTTACCCAGAAAAACTAGGAAAATAGAATGGAAAAACAGACTTTTAATGAAATAGAGGACTTCCAACTATTCCTATTGAAAAGATCAAAGCTTTGTAGGAACTGAACATACCCCAAACTGATCTCATTATCTTTCCCCAGAAGTCTTCCTCCCTTGCAAACATCATTATTCCTGTCAAGGACATCAGCATCTTTCCAGTACTCCCAGGCAGGCAACTTATGTGTCATTCTTTACTTCTCACTATCTCTCATCCCCTGGATCCAATCTATTGCCAAGGCCTGTCCATTCCACCTTTGTAACATTGTTCATATACTACTCTTCTTTCCTTGGATCCTGCCACCACACTGGTGCAGGCCTTCATTGGCTCCTTCATGGACTGTTGCAATAGCCTGCTGTCATTTTCCCTGCCTCAAGTCTCTCCCTAGTCTAGTCTATCATCCACTCAACTGATAAGGTAATTTTTCTAAAATGCAGGTATGACCATGTCACTTCCCTTCTCCCACTCAATAAACTCCTGTGGCTCCTATCACCATCAGGATCAAATAAAAAATCTTTAGGTGGCATTTCAAGCCCTTTATAACCTAGGGCACTCTTCCAACTTTCCAGTCTTCTTATATCTTAAATCACGGAGTACTCTTTGATCCAAGAACACAAGCATCCTGTCTGTTTCTTGCAAAAGACACTCTATCTCCTGACTCTGGGCATTTTCACCCATGCTTGGAATGCTCTCCCTCATCAACTCTGCCTCCAGGCTTCCTCCACTTCCTTCAAATCCAAGCTTTAATCTCATCCTTTGGGAAGCCTTTCCTAATCTCTCTTAATTCTAGTGCCTTCACTAGATTATTTCCTATTTATTGATATATTCATTTATTTCCTATCTATTGATATATTCACTTGATTATTTCCTATTTATACTGTATACAGCTTGTTTGTACATAACTATTTGCATGTCTCTCCTATTAGCTTGTGAGTTCTTTGAAAACAGGGACTTTTTTGTCTTTTGTATATCCATGGTTTAGCACAGTGCCTGGCACGTAGCAACACTTAACAAATATTTACTGACTGAGTCTAATTAGACAAGATCTGGAAATGGTTGTTATATCTTGATGATCTTAAAAGAAGAACGGAAAGACAGGGGACTACGAGGAATAACCTGAGGAAGGGGGATAGGGAGGAGATGAAAGAAAGGTTAAGAAAAATCATCTCACATAATCATGGTGTACAAGTTGATATCTATACAAACAAGGAGGAGGAGGTGGTAACAGCTGACACTTGAACATCACTCTCATCCTGACTGGTCAAAAGACAGAAAAATACAAACATACACACACACACACACACACACACACACAATCTGGTACAGAAGTATTTTCACTCAACAGAGAAGTAGGAGGGAAAAAGGGAATTAGAGTGACAGTAGATGAAGGGACAGGTTAGCTCTAAGCAAAATAATCTCTAAGCATGCATAAAAATATTTATAGCTCTTTTAGAAGTGGCAAAGAATGGGATCCTAATGGGATGCCCATAAATTGGAGGAATGACTGAACAAATTATGGTATATAAATGTTATGGATATATACACATGCATATACATACACATACATGTATATGTATGTGTATGTATGTATAATGTAAGAAATGATGAAGGGGATGGTGTCAGAGAAATCTGGAAAGACTTATATGAACTGATGCAAAATGAAGTGAGCAGAAGTGGAGAAGAATTTATTCAATGACTATGAGGTAAAGACAAACAACTTTGATAGACTAGGAATTCTTATCAGCCTAATGATCAACCACAATTCTGGAGGACTAATAAGGAAACTGCTACCCAAGAATGCAAAATGAGACTTTTTTTAAGGACACGGCCAACGTGGAAGTTTATTTTGCTTGACAATACATGTTTGTAACAGAAACAAATAATAGCAGTATAGGGTTAAGGGGAAAGAAGGTGGATTTTTTTTTCTGATTGAAAAAGATAAATTAGATGAACAAAGATGACATTTCCTTTCAGATCTATGGTTAGGGGAAGAGTTCATGGCCAAACAATGGATAGAGAAGTTCAGAGAAAAGAAAATAAACAATTTTGATTGCATAACATTTAAAAACTTTTGCAGAAACAATCAATGCAGCTAAAATGAGAAGGGAAGCAGTTATATGGGGGAAAATCTTTGTAATACATCTGATAAAGGTCTCATCTATGACATATACAAGAAATTGATTCAAATTTAAAAGGATAAGAGCCAATTGATAAATAATCAAAGGATATAAACAGACAATTTCAAATGAAAAACTCCAAGCTATCAAAAGTCATAAGGGGAAAATAATGATCCAAATCACTAATCCAACAAATCACAAAGCAACTCTTATATCCTGCTCACACCTATAAGATTGGCAAAAAGTGACCGAAAAATGGGAAATGACATGTTGGAGGTTCTGCAGGAAAACAAGCCCATCAGTGCCTTGATGATGGAGCTGTGAATTGGTCCAGCCATTTGGGAAAGCAATTTGGAACTAAATCTAAAAAGGAGTCACTAACTTGTGCCTACTCATTTACCCAGATGCACCAGTACTAAGTCTTAACCTCAAAAAAGATCAAAGAAAGAGAAAAAGGCTCCCACATACAAAAACATTTGTAATAGCTCTTTTTGTGGTGGCAAAGAACTGGAAAATGGCTGCACAAATTTTAGTATATAAATGTAATGGAATGCTATTGTCTTGTAAAGAAATAATGAAAGGAATAGTTTCAGAGAAATTTGAGATCTTTAGGAACTGATACAGAGTGAACTAAGCAGAACCAGAAGAACAATTTATACAATAACAATGACATTGTTAAGGATAAACAACTTTGAAACACATAAGAATTCTGATAAATACAATGACCAACCACAAATTTAGAGGACCATTGAAGAACAATGCTACCCACCTACTGACAGAGAAATGATGAACTCAGGGGCAGAACAAGACATACCATTTTTGGACAAGGTAGATGCAGGAATTTATTTTAATAGAATATATATGTATATATGTATGTGTGTGTGTGTATATTTGTTGCAAGGGTTTTCTTTTTTTCTAATGAGGGAGATAAAATTGATATAAGTGAAAAAATAACATTTTAAATTTAAAAAACATAAATGCTCATTTATTTTAAAGTGAATTAAATATTTTAAAGAAGAAAGACCATGTGAAAACTATTTAGCATTTAAGTGTTACATAGTCCTATGTCACAATACTTAGTGCAAATAGACAGATTCCAGGAGTTCAAAGAAGGAATTTAGCCTGCAGGCTGAAATCCAAATAATTTATTTTTAGAGCTGAAGGATGACCATTAGTATCAACTGAATTCATTTGGTACATGGGAGAAAAGTCCCCAATGAGGTAAAGTAATTTATCCAAGGATAGTTACAGAAGAGCAGCTGAAATCCTGGTCCTTTGACTTCCACTGGGCCAAACCAGAAGTGGCAGCCAGGTTGAGCAAAGACAGTAAAAATAAAATGTGTTTGCCAAGGGGTCCCACTGGGAGCACTTCCAAGGATCTTCAGGTGGGTGGCCTGAGGGTCATAAATGCCAAGGAGAAGAGTTGGAGGAGGCAATAAGGCATTGTGGAGTTTTGAACCATAAGAGTAACGTGAAAGAAGTATTAAGGGAATAGTCTGGCAACCATATACTGAATGAGTTGGAAAAGTGGGGCAGCGCTTGAAACTGAAGGACTAGCATATACTGTACTTTTAAATGACTTGGAAGCTGCTGATGCAAGTTGATGTGGCAAGCAGTGGGCCATTGATTTGTCACCTCACCTCTCTACTCACAAAGCAGCTGTGGGGTTTTCCCCACTCTGATTAATTTGAATCATTTATGTTCTAGCAAAATCAGTAAGGACATGGTGCAAATGACCAAGGAGAGTAACAGTTACATGGATTCTGATTTTCTAAAGATAAAAATAAAACATTGATATTTTTGAAAAAATATGACCTTGTTTATCAGAATGTAGCCTCTGAATCTTTCAAAATGTTTATGGATACTTGTCCGGGGAAAGGGAGGTGGAGCAGGCTAACAGGAATATTGACTCCAAGGCCTCCTTCCTTGAACTAAGTTACAATTTTGACTTGAGATTGAATCTTTTGGGCTAAAATCCATGGAGGAGTCAGAGGAAGAGGCCATCTTGTGCTGGAAGAACCCGAGAGACTCATCCACCTACACATCAGGAAGGTTATTTCTTTTCCATCAGCTTTGTGGCTGCTGATAGCATTGCCTAGCTCAGATTTAGGGTAGAATCTAGATCTAGGATACTAAAGTTTCTACATGTTATGAGGCCACACAAGTACTCATGAGGTCCTAATATCACGGAGGAACTAGGGTTTTCAGATGTGCAGAAAGGTCTTAATTAAGAAACGGTGTGAAATTAACCCTCCAGCCCAAAAGCATTTATTTATTGCTTACCATGTACCAGGCACTGTGCTAGATCCTGGGGATACAAAAAAGGCAAAAGACAGGCCCTGCTCTAGAGAGGCTTAGAGTTTAATGGGGGGAAGATAATATGCAGACAACTATATATGAACAAACTGTATGTACAAGATAAATTGGAGATAATCAACAGAGGGAAGGCCTTAGCATCAGGGGAGAATTTGAAAAGGTTTCCTGTAGAAGATAGGATATTAGCCTGGACTTGAAGGAAGCAGGGAAAGCCAGGAGTTAGAGATGAGGAAGGAGACAATTTCCAGGAACAGGGGACAACCAGTAAAAAGTCTTAAAGTTGGGAAATGGAGTGTATTATGTAAGGAACAGTAAGGAGGCCAGAGTGACTGGAACAAAGCATAATCAGGGTGAGGAGTAAGGTGTAAGATGACTGGACAGGTAGGAAAGGGCCAGGTTATGAAGGTTTTCAAAAGTCAAACAGAAGATTTTCCATGTAATTCTGGAGGGGATAAGGAGGTACTGGTGATTATTCAAGGGGGCAGGGAGGTGAGTGGGGTGACATAATTAGACCTATGTTTTAATAGGTGAGTGGAGGATAGACTGGAGTGAGAAGAGGCTTCTGACCCAGAGACCAAGCAGAAAGTTATTGCAATAATCCAGGCATGAGGTCATAGGGCCTGGACCTATGGTGGTGGTAGTGTCAGAGGAAAGATATTGCAAAAGTCAAGTCAACAGGATTTGGCAACAGATTACATTTGTGGATGAGAGTAAGGAGTCAAAAATGACACCTAGGTTGTGAGCTTGACTTACTAGGAGGATGGTAGTGCTCTCCACAGTAATAGGAAAATTTGGAAGAAACTAGAGCTTGGGGGAAGAGAAGGAATTTCAGTTTTGGAAACCAAAGATTTCCAGTAGGCAGTTGGAAATGTGAGACTGGAAGTCAAAAGAGAGAGAGAGAGAGAGAGAGAGAGAGATTAGGACTGGATAAATAGAGCTGAGAATCATCTGTATAGGAATGATTATGAATTCATAATTGAATCCACCTGTAGAGAAATGGTCATTGAATTGAATTCATGAGATCACAAAGGGAAATAGTCTAGGGGAAGAAGAGAAGAGAGTCCAGTGAAGACAAGAGATAGTTCAGGGAGATTAATAACAAGTTCATTCATGGGGTTTGTAACAAAACTTTATTTAAACATCCTGAAGTGAAATCGATTCTGTGAACCTCTGGAGACTTAGATTTGAGACATCTCTGGTTGCCTTCAACAATACTCCTGACATTTTCATTATGCTCACTTAGATTTTATCAATATCCACCAAAGCCTACTCTTAAATTTGTCCAGAGACAAACAGATTGAATGCACTTCCATGATCCTAGCTGAGGAAAAGTCTTGGAGTATGGGATTTGACTTCCGGATAGGCCAAAATCGAGTTTAGGTCAACAACTAAATAAACTCTTGTAAAGCTGGACAGACCATCAGAATAAAGTCTTCCTAATGTCTAGGCAGAATGGTATAAAGCAGGAGTTCTTAACCTGGTACCCAGGATAGCAGTATATCAGTATAATTGGATTCCTTGGTAATTTGATATATTTTATTGTATGGAATTAAACATTTTTCAAATAAAATTATATATTTCAAATTTATGGAATAAAATATTCTTTCATTTCCTGAGTTCCTTACTTATTCATTTTTAAGCATCATTCTGAGAAAGAATTCATAGGCTTTATCATCACTCTTAAGAAGTCCATGACACAGCCAAGGTTAAGAACCACTCATAAAGAAGATAGAAGCTTGGCCTTGGATTTGAGAAGATATAGATGAAAGTGTGGCCTCTGACACATATTTGATGTGTGAACCTGAATGAGAAATGCAGCTAATCTTGCAGTAGCTTAAGCAAATCTTTTTTTTTTTTGAGAAGGTAAGATTTTATTTTTTAAAATTAATTAATTTATTTTTAATTTTCAACATTCACTTCCATAAGTTTTCCCCCCTCCTTCCCTCTTCCCTCCCCAAGACAGCCTGCAATCTGATATAGGCTCTACATAGACATACCTATTAAACATATTTTTCCATTAGTCACGTTGTATAAAAGATTTAGAACAAAATCAGAAAGAAAACCAAGCAAATCTTTAAGACAACAAATTATATTAACAATGAAAGCATTTAATAGGATGCTTATTGATTGATTGGAGCACTGGAAAAAATGTTGGATGTAGAGTCAGAGGACCTGGGTTGAAATCCTGGACCTGTCACTTATTATTAATGTGTGACCTTAGGTGGGTCATTTCACTTCTAAAGTCTTCAAGTTTCTTTATCGGTACACAAAGAGCGATGGAATGGATGGCTTCCAAGTTCCTTTCCTGCTATAGATCTAGAATCTTGTGAAAAAAACTGTTACTTGGTAAATCAACCTTGTTCCCTCATGCCCATGGTCCTCAGCGACTTCACTCCAAACCTCCCTGGACAATTCACCGTACCTTCTAGAAACATTTGTTATTATTAAGATTGAGGTCCCTGGTCACCATTTTTAACCCTAACCCTAAAAATAGCATTGCATATGAAGATTTCTGGTGGCCCTCAATACATTGAATCAGTAAGAGCTTGATTGGAGCAGGGCTAGAAAGAACCTCTAATCCTAACCCTAACCCTAACCTGGGCAGGACTCCTTAGACTGGAACCCAAAACCGGTTTGTTCTTCAGGAATCTGAGGTGATTATGAAATTGACACCATTAGAACCCAGTATCTCAGCTGAGGAAACAGAACTACCCTAAAGTAATCAGCCCAAGGCAAAAGAATGAGAATAAACAAAGGATCGAGATTGGGGAAATTCCCCAGCCCTTATAGCCTTAGCCTAGCGGCACTGGCTAGCTTCAGTGCTAGGCTGGCATCGGTCACACAAACTTCGGTCATGCACTTAATACAGGAGCTGAATCGCCACCAGACTGTACTTTGTGTGTACTATGAGCTTCAAATAGAAGTTTCTCCTAATTGGGTGCAGTCAGCCTGCTTGCTAGGTTTTTCCTTGTTCAGCAGACCTGGAAGCAACTAGAGGCCAGCTACATGGATGCTTAGAGACCCCTGGGGGGTTCCAAGACCCTTTCAGGGGTCTCTGAGATCAAAACTACTTTCATAATAGTAAAAAGATGTTATTTACCTATTAGAACCCTCTCCCCTTTTCCATCTACGGAGCTATGTGAGGTTGGATTTTCTTCATATACCTCAAAATCAAAACAGCACATCACAACTGCCTGAATGCAGAAGCAGATATGAGAAGTCAACTGTCCTTTTCATTAAACCACACATTTAAAAGATTTTTTAAAATACACAAAATAATGCCTCTTTTCTCATTCAGTTTCTTTTGTTTTGGAAAATATGGTTATTTTCCATAAAATGAAATATTAAGTTAATTAGATATTAATATTAAATTAATAATATTAATCAAATCAATATTGACATTATATTATATTAAATTATCAAATAATGTTAAAATATTATATGAAAAATTGGAGGGGTCACCTGAATGGAGCCTTGAAAGCGGATATGTATTTTAAGAAGTCAAAGTGAGGATCAAAGGTATATATTTTAGGCATGGGAGAAAGCTTGGGCAAAGGTGTGGAGACAGGCGCTGGAGGGTTGAATCTGGGGAACAACAATTTGACTAGAATACACAGTGTTCAGAGAGTCTAGAAAGAGAGGTTGGAGCCATTTTGAGGAGGACTTTAAGTGGCAGATTGCTTTTTTTTATTATTATTATTAATTTATTTAACTTTTAACATTCATTTTCACAAAATTTTGGGTTCCACATGGCAGATTGCTTAGGGGTAACAGGAACCACTGACAGTTTCTGAGCTCAAGGAAGGTCATTTTGGCAGCTGCATGGAAGGTGGATTGGGGAGGGGGAGAGCCTGGAAGCAGTAAGACCCATTAAGAAGCTAAAGATCATGAAGTCTCGAACTAAGATAGTGGTTGTATGAGTGGTAATGGAGAAGTGCATAAGTAGCATGGCCCGTTCATGGTAACTGATTGGATATGTTTGTTGGTGGTGGTCCTTCGTTCTCCAAGAGGACCAAGGACATCAGGAGGGTGATGTCAGGACTTGCAAGTGAATTGGATTTAAGTGACACAGGGCTGTTAATATGAAGGTAGGGGAGAAAGAAGAGACAAAGATGACAAATATGGTAATATCCTCACCAGAAATAAAAAGTGTTTAAAGAAGGCAGTAAGTTGTGGAGCCAGAATTTACGCCCTGATCTTGATTCCAAATCTAGCATACTTCTCCCCGTACAACAATGCCTCCTAAATCTTAATCCTCACTTGGACATTCAGAGTTTATAGAAGTTCATTTGGTCATTCTTTCTGCACTTGCATGACAAACTTGGTTAGATATGGAAGCAGTTTTCAGCAGCTTTTTCTATAGTCAGCTGTTCCCTTCCCATCATGTGATACAGCCTTGCTTAACTTCTCTGTGCAAAATCAAAGCTGAGCTGCTGCAGGGAGAGGGTTCTCTTGCTCAAAACATCCCAGTTCTACCATCAAGCATTTGTCAGAATGACCATTTTGTTTACTCCAGGAAGAAAGGCAGTATTCCTTTGAGATGCTTCTTTTCTGGGCGGGATAACAACTGGTACTCAGCAGATGGAGGATGGACCAGCCTTTATTTGTGGTTATCCCTAATAGGAAATACATATCTTTCCCCACCCCATCCCCCCAAGCCCTTTATTGGTCTTAAAGCACAGGACCAATTTGATAAACATTTCTTAAACACCTCCTAAGAGCCAGTCACTGGGCACAAATCCACTGACATGTAAAGCTCTTTGTAATACAGGTCTAAAGTATCTTTCTAGATCCATTTCACATTACTTCCCCCTCTAGATCTCTATGTCATATCCCCTCTGTTGATTCATTCAAAAAGTACTCATTAAGCACCTACTATGTACCAGGTACTATCTAAGGCTACAAAATCTGCAATGGGACTATCTCTGCCCTCAAAGATCTTACTTTCCATTGGGGAGATAAGATATGTACATAGATGAATAAATACAAGATCTATATAAAATAAACACAATGTAATTTGTATGTGTTAGAGTCATTAGTAGCTGGGGAGATCAGCAAATGCCTCATGTAGGAGATACTATGTTAGGTGAGCTCTAAAGGAAGTTATCGATTCTAAGGGGTCAGGGTAAAGAGAGAGTGTAGACCAAGAAGGAGAAATTTTGTTCATGTTTAGTAATTTTCAGTCTTGTCTAGCTAACTCTTCGTGATCCCATTTGGCATTTTACTGGCAAAGACACTAAAGTGGTATGCCTTTTCCTTCTCCATTAGGTTTTCATGACAATGTTCTCTCCAGGTTGTCCTCCTACCTCCCTGACAATTCCTTCTCAATCTCCTTTGCTGAACCTTCATTTAGGTCATGCCCACTAACCTTAAGACGTAACTAACGGTTCTTCCCGGACCCCCTTCTCCTTTTTCCTTATATTGTGTCACTTGGTGATCTCATTAGCTTCCTTGGGTTCCATTATCATCTCTATGTGTATGATTACCAGATCTCTATACCCAGCCCTAGCCTCTCCTGAATTCTAGTCCCCACCCCCACTTGCTCCTTAGACATCTTGAATTAAATGTCCCATAAGTGTATTAAACTCAATATGTCCAAAGCAACTCATTTTCTCTTCCCCAAACCCCTCCCTTCTTCCAAACTTCCCTGTTATTCTTTGAGGGCACCACCATTGCCCTAGCCACCCAGGCTTGCAACCTAGATGCCATCTTTGACTCTTCTCTCACTTTCACCCCATATATCCAATCTATTGCCAAATCTTGTCATTTCACAACATCTCTCAACTTCTCTCTACTCACATGATCACTACCCTTGTACATGTCCTCATCACCTCTCTTCTGGACAATTTCCATGGTCTTCTAATTGGACTCCCTGCCTCAAGTCTCTCCTCATACCAATCCATCCTATACAGGTACCAAAGTGATTTTCCTAAAGTATTGGTCTGGCCATGTCACCACTCCCCTCCCCCTCCAATTCAGTAAACTCCAGTGGCTCCCTATTACCTGTAAGAGGAAAAGGAAAGGGATAAGCATTTATATAGCACCTACTATGTGCCAGGCACTGTTCTGAGCACTTGAAAACCCCCAAATATTATCTTATTTGATCCTCACAACAATTCTGTGAGGTAAGTACTATTATTATCCTCCTTCTATAGTTGAGGAAACTGAGGCAAAGTAAGGTTAAATGACTTGCCCAAGGTCACACAGCTACTAAGTATCTGAGGTAGCAGTTTCAGGAGCTCTCAGCCCAGAGCCAGTAAGAGGATTAGAAACTGATCAGAAAAGATTACAGGGGACCCTTGCACTGGCACTTGGCACAGGACTGGGCACCTCATACCCAGTTCTGTGTCACAGTTCAAGGGGAGAGAGTAGCACTAGCATTTGTAGCTGTAGGAGAACAGAGACCTTTCCTGGATAAGGACCAAAAGCAGACCAGGAGAGCAGTGACGACACTTCTTCTCTGTTAACACTGCTTTCGAAGCACTCAAAACTTACAAACCCTCAGAACTAGCTCTGAAAACAGCAGGGTGAAAAAGTCTTAATCTTGGAACTCCCCACCCCCCAACCACTCCCTTGGCCCTTCCAGGGAAGCAGAGCCCAACTTTAACATAAAGTTCAAAGTTAAGAAACAGGTTGGAAAAGTAAGCAAACAACAACAACAACAACAAAAGAAACTGACCATAAAAAGCTACTATGGTGACAGGGAAAATCGAGATATGAACTCAGAAGAAGACAACAATGTGAAAACAGGTATAAGAAAAACCTCAAAGAAAAATGCAAATTGGAACAAACCCATCAAGAATTCCTGAAAGAGTTAAAGAGCAAAAAAAAAACCAGATTTTAAAAATCAAATAAGAGTGGTAGAGGAAAAATGGGAAAAGAAATGAGAGTTATGCAAGAAAACTATGAAATGACAATTAACAGCTTGGTAAAAAAAAAAGGCACAAAAATACTGAAGAAAATAACACTTTAAAAAAGGAAAAAGAGATATGAAGCTCACTGATGAAAATAATTACTTAAAAATTAGAACTTGGCAAATGGAAGCTAATGATTTCATGAGACATCAAGAAACAATAAAACCAAAGTTAAAAGAATGAAAAGATAGAAGAAAATGTGAAATATCTCATCAAAAAAAGAACTGACCTGGAAAACAGATCAAGGAGAGATAATTTTAGAATTATTGGACTATAGGAAAGTCATGATTTAGAAAAAAAAAGTCTACAAATAATATTTCAAGAAATTATAAAGAAAAATTGACCTAAAATCTTACAAGGAGAGAGTAAAATGAAAATTGAAAGAATCCACTGATCATCTCCTAAAAGAGATCCCCAAATGAAAACTCCCAGGAATAATAAAGCCAAGTTCTGGAGCTCCCAGGTCAAGGAGAAAATATTTCCAGCACAGAAAGAAACCATTCAAATATCATGGATTCAAAGTCAGGATCACACAAAATTTAGCAGTTTCCACTTTAAAGAAGCAGAGGACTTGACATTTCAGAAGGTAAAGAAGCGAGGATTACAACCAAGAATAACCTGCCCAGCAAAAATGAATATGGTCCTTCAGGGGGGAAAATGGATATTTAATGAAGTAGAAGACTTTTCAAGCATTCCTGATGAAAAGACTGGAGTAGAATAGAAAATCTGACATTCAAAGATGAGACTTAAGAGAAGCATAGCAAGGTAAACATGAAAGAGAAATCATAAGGGACTTAATATGGTTAAATTATTTACATGCCTATGTGGGAAGATGATGCATGTAACTTCTAAGAACTTTATCATTATTAGGGCAGTTAGAAGGAGTTTACATAGAGAGAGGGCATGGTGTGAGTTGATTATTTTGCGATAATCTTTTTTTTAAATGAAGAGGTGAAAAAGAGGGATGGACTGGAAGAAGGGGAAAAGGAGAGGAAGAGTGGAGAAAATTATTTCACATAAAAGAGGCATACAAAGAAGAACATTTACACTGAAGGGAAAAATGAAGGTGCTGGGCAATGTTTGACCCTTATTCTCATCAGAATTGGTTCAAATGGGAAGAATCACACACACACACACACACACACACACACACACACACACACACACACACACACACATATACAAACACGCTATCTCACCCAAAAGGGAAGTAGAAAGGGAGGGAATAGAAGAAAGGGGGGGATGATGATAAAAGGGAGGGTGGATTAAGGGAGTCAGTGGTCAGAAGCAAAGCAGCTTAAAGAGGATGGAGAGAGGGAGAGAGAGAGAGAGAGAGAGAGAGACAGAGAGAGAGAGAGAGAGAGAGAGAGAGAGAGAGGAAGAAGAAGAAGAAGAAGAAGAAGAAGAAGAAGAAGAAGAAGAAGAAGAAAACAAGATGGAGGGAAATATTGATTAATCATAACTGATGTGAATGGGATGAAATCATCCATAAAATGGAAGCAGATAGCAGAATGGATTAGAAACCAGAATCCAACAATACGTGGTTTACAAGAAATATACTTGAAACAGAAAGCACATATAGAGAAAGAATAAGAGGCTGGAACAAAATCTATTATACTTTAGCTGAAGTTAAAAGGCAGGAGTAGCAATCATGATCTCAGACAAAGCAAAGTAAAAACCGGCCTAATTAAAAGAGATAATCAGTTATTTCATCTTACTAAAAAGTATCATAGGCAATAAAGTAATATCAAAACTAAACATTTATGCACTAAATGGCAGATTATCCAAATTCTTAAAGGAAAAGTTAAATGAGTTGCAGGAAAAAACAGTAAAACTATACTAGTGGGGGGCCTCAATTTTCCCCTCTCAGAACTAGATAAATCTGACCATAAAATAAATTAGGAAAAAAAATTAAGGAAATGAATAAAATTTTAGGAAAATTAGATATGATAGACTTCTGGAGAAAATTAAATGGGAATAGAAAGGAGTATACTGTACCTTCACAAAAATTTACCATGTATTGAGGCATAAAAATCTCACAAACAAATGCAGAAAAGCAGAAATATTAAATGTGCCCTTTTTGGACCACAATACAGCAAAAATTATATTCAATAAAGGACCCTGGAAGGATGGATTAAAAATCAATCGGAAGCTAAATAATCTAATACTAAAGAATTAATGGGTCAAAGAACAAATCATAGAAATAATCAGTAGTTTCATTAAAGAGAACAACAATGAGATAACATACAAAATTTGTGGGATGCAGCCAAAGTGTACTTAGGGGAAATTTTATATCTCTAAATGCCTACGTTAATAGAAATGAGAAAGAGCAGATCAACTAATTGGACATGAAACAAAAAAAAACGAAAAAGAACACATTTTAAAATCTCCTATTAAACACCAAAATAGAAATTCTGAAAATCAAAAGATTAATAAAATTGGAAGCAGAAAAACCTTTAAACTAATAAATAAAACTAGGAGCTGGTTTTATGGGAAAAGACATAATAAAATAGGTAAACCTCTGGTTAATTCAATTTTTTAAAAAAGAAAACCAAATTACCAGTATCAAAAAATGAAAAGGGTGAATGCCCTATCAATGCAGATGAAATTAAAGCAATTATTAGGAGCTAGTTTGCCCAATTATATGTCATTAAAACTGACAATCTAAGGGAAATGGATAAATGTTTACAAAAAATAAATTGCCCAGATTAACAGAAGAGGATTGATGTTTGTCCTTTGTGCTTGAAGAGGACCATGACTTCAGGGAGGTGATGCCATGACATGCAAGTCAATTGAATTTATGTGAGGGAGGGCTGTGCAAAGTCACCAGCTTCACTTTCTCCTCCAGAGCCATTTGGGCTCAGTGGCCAGATATGGATAAGGATGACTGGAGATGACCCAGGATGCAGTGGAGTACCTTGACCTTTCCAAGCTAAGGTCTTTAACAGGTCTCAGTTTGATCCTCCCTTTTATCATCATCCCCCCCTTTCTTCTATCCCCTCCCTTTCTACTTCCCTTTTGGGTGAGATAGTGTGTGTGTGTGTGTGTGTGTGTGTGTGTGTGTGTGATTCTTCCCATTTGAACCAATTCTGATGAGAATAAGGGTCAAACATTGCCCAGCCCCTTCATTTTTCCCTTCAGTGTAAATATTCTTCTTTGTATGCCTCTTTTATGTGAAATAATTTTCCCCAGTGATTAAGGCTTAATAAAAAAAAATGAGGCAAAGAATGGCCTCTTTAAAAAAATTGATTTGGGAGGGGAAGACCCTCAGGGTTCCTGGCCAAAACAGAAACAACTGTTATTTACATTCATTCTAAGCCAATCAGGGCCCAAAAAGTGATCAAGGAGGGCTTGGTCTGGGACCAGAGTGATTTGGGGCTTAAGGCTGGTCTTTAAGAGAAAAAAATAAAACCAAAAAAGTTTCAGAGGTTAAAATTTACAGAAGAGGATACAAAATAGTTAAATAAACACTATCTTAGGGAAAGAAGTTGAAGAAGCCATCAATGAGCTCCCTAAGAAAAAAATCACCAGGAGCAGATGGATTCACAAGTGAATTTCACAAAATATTTAAAGAACAATTCATTCAAACATCATACAAAACCGTTTGAAAACAATAGGCACCAGTTCCTTCTATGACAAAAGTGTGGTGCTGATACTTAAACCAGGGAAAACAAAAACAGAGAAAGAAAACGACAGACTAATTTCCCTAACAAATATCGACGGAATGATTGTAAACAGAATACCTAGCAAGGAGATGATAGAAATACATCACAAAAAAAGTTATGCACTACGATCAGGTAGGATTTACACCAGGAATACAGAACTGGTACAATATTAGGAAAACTATAAGCATGATTGGCCACATCAATAGCAAAAACAGTAAAAATTATATTATTATATCAATAAATGCAGCAGAAGCTTTTGACAAAATACAGCATCCATTCCTATGAAAAACACTAGGAAACATAAGAATAAATGGAATTTTTCTTAAAATGATAAGTGGTATCTATAGAAAACCAAGAGTAAGCAGTATCTGTAATGGAGATAAACTAGAAACCTTCCCAATAAAATCGAGGAGTGAGGCAAGAGTATCCATTATCACCATTATTATCCAACATTGTATTAGAAAAACTCACTACAGCAATAAGAAAATGAAAAGACAAGTTCTCTGATAAAGGCTTTGTTTCTCAAATGTATAAGGATCTGAACCAAAATTTGTGAAAAAAAAAAAATACAAGCCATTCCCCAAATTAATAAATAGTCAAAGGATATGAACGGGCAGTTTTCAGAAGAAATCAAAGCTATCAATAGTCACAAGAGAAAAATGCTCTAAATCACTATTAATTAGAAAAGTGCAATCTAAAACAACTCTGAAGTGCCACCTCATACCTATCAGATTGGCTAAGATGATAGAAAAGGAAAATGACAAATGCTGGAGCTGATGTGGAAAAATAGATACACTAATGTACTGTTGGCGGAGTTATGAACTGGTTCAACTATTACAGCAAACAATTTGAAACTATGTCCAAAAAGATATAAAACTGTGCAAATATCCTTTGATCCAGAAATATCACTACTAGGTCTGTTTATCAAAAAGATAAAAGAAAAAGAGAAGGACTTGTATATACAAAAATATTTATAGAAGCTCTTTGTGTGGTGGCCAAGAATTAGAAATTGAGGGGATGGCCATCAATTGGGGAATGGCTGAGCAAGTTGTGGTACATGATTGTGATGGAATATTACTGTGCTGTAAGAAATGGCAAGGGGGATGGTTTCAGAAAAATCTGGGTAGATTTATTTGAACTCATGCAAAGTGAGCTGAACCAGAACATTGTACACAGTAACAGCACCATTGAAATGACTGAGCAACAGACTTAGCTACTCTGATTAATACAATGATTCAAGATAATTAAGGACTCATGATGAAAAATGTTATCCACTTCTAGAGAGAGAACGAATGAATTCTCAGTACAAATTGAAGCATACTTTTAAAACTTTCTTTATTTTTCTTGCCTTTTTTGGTAATCATGGTTTGCATGATTTCACACGTATAATTGATATCATATTTCTTGCCTTTGTGGGGGAGGAACCAGAGGGAGGGAGAAAATTTGGAATTTAGATTTTTAAAAATGAATCAAAAATAAATAATATTTTTAAAAAGGAAAAAAATACTTATAACAGCTATTTTGTGGTAATAAAGAATTGGAAACTGAGGGGATGTCCATCAATTGGGGAATGACTCAACAAGTTATGGTATACAAATGTGAAGGAATACTATTTTGCTGTAAGAAATAATGAATGAATTACTTTCAGAAAAAAATATGGGAAGATCTATAAGAACTGATGCAAAGTGGAGTGAGCAGAACCAGGAGAACATTGAACACAACAATAGTGTAAGGAAAATCAACTATGAAACACTTAGTAACTAATCAATACAGTGATCCACCATAACTCCAAAGTACTCATTATGTGTGTGTGCATGAGTGTATGTATATATGTGTGTGTATGTGTATATATGTATGTATGTATATATGTGAATATATACATACATGTATGCATCTATATACATACACACATATATGATGGATTCAAAGTGCATATTGAAGTTTTTTTTCATGCTTTTTTGGGGAACCTGACTAATGTGGAAGTTATATATAATATACGTATATATATATATATATATATATATATATATATATATATATATATATATATATATATATGTGTGTGTGTTTGAAATATATTTTTGCATGACTGTCTTTGTATAGTGGGTAGTATTGTATCTCTTGCTTTCCCATTGGGTGGAGATGTGGAGGGAGGGAGAGAATATGGAACTGAAAATAAAAATAATTTTTAAAAATATTCATAGCAACTTTTTTGTGGTGGCAAATACCCAGAAGTTAAGGGGGTGCCCACTTATGGGCGATGGTAGAACAAATTTGGCAGATGAATTTAAAGGAATATTTTTCACCATAACAAATGACAAAGGGATGGTTTCAGAGGCAACTGAGAAGTGGGCAGAATGAGAATATCTTATATAACAACAACAACATTTTAGAGAAAAACCAACTCTGAAAGAAAGACTTTGTTCGTTTTGTTTGTTTTGGAGAGGGGGAAGGCAAGGTACTGGGGGTTGTGACTTGCCCAAGGACACACAGCTACTAAATGTCAAGTGTCTGAGTATGAATTTGAACTCAGGTCCTCCTGACTCGTGCTCTATTCACTGCATCACCTAGCTTCCCTGAAAGAAAGACTTTGGAACTTTGATCATGCAATGGTTAACCTTCAGTTCAGAGGACCAGTGATGGCCCACTTTCCGATAGAGAGGGATGATGAAGTACAGGATGAGATATGCATTTTTGGACATGGCCCACTGTGGGACTTTGCTTTGCTCAGTTACCTGCATTTGTTACAAAAGTTTTATAGCAATCTTTGTAAAAACGTCTTTGTAAAGTCCTTTTTAATTGGGGAGGGGAGAAAAAAATTATAACAACAAGAAAAATAAATGACTTCCACCAGGAATCATTGTAAGACTCAGGAATCTGCATCTGGAGTCAAAATCCCTGGGCCTCTGTATCTCCTTGAGCACTGTGGTAATCCTGTCAACGGTGGAATTTGAACCCAGGTCCCTTGACTCCAGGGACAAGTCTGTTTCTTCACCTAGAAGCAATAGTAACACTGCCTGCCTTGGATGAACACTGTCAGAACTCAGTGAACTGAAGTATGTAAATTCCTTTACCTAAGTAAGTTAAGGGGTGGCCCTAGGTGAATTCATTACTCTAAGGGAGGAGAGAAATGGGGTGCACAAACAATCCTCAGACTTCCAATAATCTAATAGTTATTTCTACATGGGAGTCTCAATATCTATCTATCTATCTATCTATCTATCTATCTATCTATCTATCTATCTATCTATCTATCTAGTGGCCCAAATGCTTTAGTGCAAATTTAAGCTATTAAAGGCGTTAAAACTTAAAATTGCACTCGAACTTTTGGGGCACCCACATATGATATGCCTATGTATGTGTGTATCATCTTATAGGTAAGATGCTTTTTATCCTGCAGTAACTAAACTCCCTTTAATAGAGTCCAAACTGGACCATAAGAAACAGTGTGGCACAGTGGATAATGTGTTGCTGGACTTTGAGACAGGAAGAGTCCACTTCCAATCTTACCTCTCTCAGGTATTTATGAGGTATAGCCCTAGGCAAGTCACTTGAGTGAGGTCCACTGGAAAGAGCACTGGCTCTAGAGCTAGGGAGGCCAGACTCAGATATGGGCCCAGAGATTTCCTGGTTCTGTGGCCATGGACAAGTCATTTCATCTTTGTGAACCTCAGTTTCTTTTTCTGCAAATGGAGATAGTCTTTATACCATTCACCTCACAGAGTTACTGAGAGTTAAGTATTTTGTAAACTTGAGAGTAGTAGGGAGTTAGTATGATTTGCATTATCAATATGAAACTTCCACTCATGAAGATAGCTGCCATCCTGAGGTTCTGAGAGGTCATAGGCTCAGGAATCTAGGCTTGGGAGGGACCTCAGAGGCCAGCAGCTAGTCCAATCTACCTCATTTTACCAGAGAGGAAAGAAACTGAGGCCCAGGGAGAGGAACAGTCTTGTGCAAAGTCATACATAGGATCCTAGCTCTAGAGCTAGGACTTTGGATACCATCTAGCCTAACCTCATTTTATCAATGAGGTAACTAATGAGAGAAGTGATTTGCCCAAGGTCACCCAGGTAATTCAACTCCCTTGACTCCAGGGACAATATTTATGCCAGTATAGCACATTAAGGTGACTTGCTCAGGGTCACACACATAGTAAGTAACAGGGGCAGAATTTGAATCCAACTCTTCTTGATTCCAAGACCAGCAGCATACTATCCATTAGGCCACACTGTTTCATATGATCTATTTTGGACCCCACTCAAAAGGTTTTAGAAATTAAAAGCTGAAAAGCATTTTGATCTCATCCCTAAGGTGTATGCTGTATGTATGTGTGTGTAGACATACACATATACACATACATATAACCTATATATTGTATATGCATGTGCACATATATGTATATGTATACACACACACACACACTCCTGAAGACAGCCTTATAGTATAGTTTCAGCATAAAAAGACTCAGATTATGTAGTTTGGAGATCACCATCAGTACACTGTCTCTGTCCTCCCTTGGCACAGTGAACCAAAGCTCACAAGTGGGTAGGACACTTTGGGCCAATCTTAGAAGTTCTGTTGCTTTCTGAAGGAAAGAAGACTGTTTGAGTCACACTACGGAAAACAAACAAGGCTTTCTTTGGTGTCACTGTCCTAGACAGAATGTCAGGCTAGGTGGCTCATGGCAGCTGACTGCCTGGCATTTCGTTCAGTCTCTGTGTCATGTATTTTACAGAGAGTCAGTTTCCTGATAAACAGGACTTGGCTTGAGAATTCTAGGAAACACGGACCTGACATTAGAAAGACTACTCATGCCCAGTATGTTACCATGACTTTTGAGAAAACCAGTGTCTACTTTCTGTGATATTTCAGAATGCAACCTCAACCAACTGCTTTTCCCTCCTTTCACAATGAGTCAAGCTCTGAATTCATTTTCAGCTAAACCCAAGAATTTTTTTTTCAAATCATAGATGTTCAACTTCAAAGAGGGAGAAGTAGAAGTGCCAGTACCACTGAGAAGAAAAAAAAAGAGTCTATCTGGGCAAAAAAATGCCATGGGATATGTTTCATCAATAGAGGCCATGAGGTAGAATGTATGACTCAGCATTGAAATAACGGAAAATGAGACTGGAGCTTGTTCTTTCTTTAGATCCTTCCTCTCCCCACTCAACTGATTCTCCAACTTTTTTGTGCCCTTCGTCTGGACCTGAGGGTTCAGTAATCCTCAATTCCAAAGTTAGGGAGGGGAAATCAAATATGACTCCAAGATCCATGGTTACTGGTGAGTGCTCTCTTTCTGATACTAAAGCTGAGATGAAGACCACTTCTCAACACCAGAGTTTTCTCTTAAGGCTTGAGGAAGCCCTCCCTTCGTCACTGGGTGCTTGGGCAACTCCACCCTCCTGCGGCTGCACGCGGGCGGGCACACACACGGGCACACACACACACACACACACACACACACAAGCAGGCGAACATGCAAAATAGCTTCAAAGACAGCCTTGGCAAGTAAAAGAAGAAAATTCCCATTTTTAATGTTCGAGCGAAGTCAGTCCCCTCTAGCAGGACCGGCCCTCCCAAGTGACAGTGTGCAACGTTCTGCTTCATGTATAACTGTCCTTGACAAAGTTAGGAGCTGTTCTTGCATGAAGGGTTTCCATGTTAACTCCTGGTTCTCCCAGAAAATGAAATATTCCTTACTAAACGCCCAGAATGGCTCATCTGGCATCTTGACTTACACTCCTACACAGATAAGAACCCACTCAGTTCCATTTAGATCCTGCTATCCCAGGCCAGACCCATCAGGTCAGGACTGGTCCCAACAGCAGCTTTCTCCCCTCCTGATACAAGGCATTTTGTGAGAGGAATGTGGCAGGAGGAAGGGGTAGATTAGTTGAGACCCCCCAAGTCCCTCTAGGACTGGAGCTAGGTCAGCTTTAATTCCCCCTTGGAGCTCAGAGACCTGTAGGGCGTTGAGGGGGTGGGAGGAAAGGACACGGGTCTAGCCGCTGATCTGCTGACTTCTGCGGGCAGTTTGCAAGCTCCTGGACTGAGATTTGGTCTCACTGTCACTCAGAAGGAACCTCAGCAGACTTCATTCCCCTGGTCCCTCATTGAGCCCCAGGTGGAGGAGAGTCATAATAGGAGGTGAAGGGTCACTGCATCCCCCTCTCCCGCCGCCGCCGCCCCGAAGACCATCTCCAAACTTTTCCAGTCCCTCACAGGTCTTGGAAGAAGGAGAACAGTTGCCGGAGAAGTCCCTGAATTTGGATCACCCTGGAGCCCTTCTCCCTGCCCGGGGCCCCTGCGTCTGTAGCGTCTGGCAGTCGGGACGTCCAGCTGTTGCGGTTGATGCTGCAGTTGTTGTTGGCGTTTCCGGGAGCGCCTCTGCGCCGCACAGACCCCGCCGTCGCCGTCGCCGTCGCCGTCGCGGCTCTCTCTTCGCTCCACTCGGCGCCCGCCAGCTCCCGCAGGCCGGAGGGTGCGTCGGGCCGCAGGTAGTGGCACGCCCGGTGGCCGCTGTGATCCCGGCGGCCGGCGTCGGCTCCGAGGGCTCCCACCAGCACCTTGATGACCATGTCGTGGCCCTGCTGAGCCGCCAGGTGTAGCGGGGTTAGGCCACCGCTGCCGGGGGCACTCACGTCGAGGGACAGCCCGCGACTCCGAGCGAAGTCATGCACCAGGATGAGCCCCTCGTGGCTGCCGTGTTTGGCCAGCCAGTGTAAGGCGCTGTAGCCCGTGACTGGGTCGACGCGGTTCAGTAGCGTGGGCTCGCCCTCCAGCAGCTCTTGCAGCGCCTCAAAGCGGCCCTCGGCGGCCGCCAGCATCCATGCGTGCTCCCGTGGCTCCAGGCACAGCCCGCCGGGGCCGCCGGCCGTGGACCCGGCGAGGGGCTGCTCGTCCTCCCGCTCGAGTCCCGCCGGGAGCCCCAGCACCTCCCTCAGCGCCCCTCGCCGCCGGGCTGGTATCCCCATCGACAGCCGCAGAGAGGCCCGCCAATCGGACTCCCGCGGGGCCCTACCCAGGCTGCGCCTGTCCAGGCTCGGGACGTGGAACCGGCTTCGGCTGCTGCGGGTGGCCGGAGGCGGCGGCGGCTGCTCTGTCTCCCCTCGGGGTTCAGCCATGGCTCTCTGGCTCGGCTAGTGGCGGTTCGAGTCTTGGCCGAATCTCGCCGAGAGTTGGGGCAGGACGCAGCGGCACCCGGGCAATTGGGCCGGAGCAGTAAACGGAGCAGGAAAGCCAGGCCCCCAGACCCCACTGCCCGCCCGCGAGCTGCCAGCCGCTCGGCCTGACGCGGTCACCCTGGGCCCAGCCCGGCTCCACCCTGGCCGCGGCCAGGTGCGCTCCACAGCCCCGCCTCCTCGGCTGGCCAGGCCGGCCGGGACACGCCCTCAGCATCCCAGGGGCCTGACCAGCTGGCCGCCTTTGCCCCGCGGCCCCCTGCCAGGGGCGGGGGCAACCTGCGGCTGCCTAACGGAGCTCCTCCCTCCAGCTCCCCGGGCGGCCTCAGCTCCCGGCGGTTGGGCCCCGCCCGGCTCCTTCCTCCGCCCCCTTTCCTCTCCCTTCCTCACTCTCTGGGCCCTCTGAACTTTGTCCCGCAGGCGCCTTTGTCCCGAGGTGGCGTTCAGTCAAGGAGACTGCCTTGTGTCCCTCCCGCCTTCCTCTCTCCCCTCCCTGGCCTATTGCCTGACTTTGACTCAGGACCACCTTCCTTTCCCCACTCCCAGTCTTATCTGACAGGGAGCTGTCCAGGGCCACTCCGGGGGAACCCCCAGGACAACCAAGGACGAGGTACCCTTCCTTTCCTGGGCAGAACTTGATATTTCCCCCCCTCTGCAAAGGGACTACACTCACCCCCCCGCCCCAGCCTCTTTCCATGGGACCTTTGCATTGCTGTGAAGGAGAGCTGCAGGTCCAGGATTTTGGAAGAAAACAGATACTTTTCCTTATTGAACTCATGACTGAGCTGTTCTTCGAGGTAATTCAATCAGGCCTTCAAAACATCGGAGGATAAGTCCAAGTCAGATTTCTGGAAACTTGGAGATGGGATGGGGTTTGGGCAGGTTGGGGAGGCATTTGAAGAGCAAAGGTAGGAACCCACCATTCTTTGCCTTTCTATTCCATCCCTTGGTAACCACTTCTGAATACTCCACTAGATGTACCATCCAGCCGATGACCCCCCACTACAATAACCACCACCTTAGCAAAATAACCAGGTACTTAATATCCCTGGACTTCTGCAGTCCATTTCTAACTAGTCTCCAAACCCTGTCTCCCCTCCTATCCAGACCTTCCTGCAAATTCAGCCACAAGAACTGTCCTTTGACTTTGATTCCTCCTTGTCCAAAAGCCTTCAGGCACTTCCCCATTATCTACAGGACAAAAATAAGTTCAACTCTCTAGCTGGTCTTTGTTGGTCTTTTGCAATCTGGTCCCAGCCTACCTTCCCGGCCACATCCTACTACTCTGAAGAGCCCCATTTGCTTCAGCCAAACTGTTTGCATCTCTTGACTCAGCAAGGCTTGCAATTTCCCACTTCTGCACCTTTGCAGTTGATCAGTAGACAAGAATCTATTAAGCACTTACTAAATGCCAGGCAGTATGTTAAGTGCCTAGGCTGCAAAGAAAGACAGAAACAATCTCTGGCCCCTAGGAGCTGACATTCTAATGTCATGTAAATGAATTGATTCCATGTTGAAAGGAAGGCTCTAGAAGCTGGGGCAACATGTTGACCCCCACCTTGAGGTGCCTTCCTCTCTTATTCATTCTTCTAGGCCAAGTCAAATCCACCTCCTCCTTTGGGAATTGTTCTCAGGCTCTCCCTGCCCCCTTACCTCTGAACCCCTGCAACCCTAACTGTAACAGTCATTTATGCTCAGCGTTGCCTACCTTTCTAGTAGAATTATTTTGTTTCTGTGCACAAACCTTATCTTCCTGATTCTGGAACTTTAATTCAGTAAACATTGATGATAATTATTTCTTGGGAGAGGAGAAGAGGACTGGACCAGTGACTTTACAGATGGAGGGAGGAGCAATGGTAAGTAAACTCACTCACCAGTGCTTATCTGGAAACTTCTTCTACAGTGTGTATGCCTGGGGGCACTGAGGTTGAGTGAGTAACCCAGCTGGTTTGAGTCAGGCAGAATTTGAACCCATCTTCTTAATTCTAAGGCAAGCTCTCTATCCATTATATCCTGCTGCCTCATGAAATGAGCGTGGGATCAGAAATGTAAAAACTAAAAGGAACCTCAGAGGCCAGCTCTCCAGACTCCTCATTTTACAGATGAGGAAACTGAAAAAGCAAAGTGACTTAAGGTCATAGATCTAGAGACTGAAGAGACCTCAGAGGCCAACTAGTCCAGGCCCTAAACTTCACAGATAAGGAAATGAGGTCCAGGAAGTTAAGTGAATGACTTGCTCCATGGAGGTTAAATGATTTTTTCCCAAGGTCACACTAGAATTCAGAGGTAGGATTTGCACTCAAGTCTTCTCACTTTAGAGCTTGGGTTGTTTCCACTATACTGGGACTTCACTGATGAATTCTAAGGCTTTCTTTCTCATTTGGAAATCAGGGAGATAAAAGCTTCCTCAGCAAATTAGACTCCCTCGATGTATCTCTGGAACAAACTAGAGGTATGGGGTTCTCTCAAACCCCAGGTTCAAGGTGCATCCAATCCATATCCAAAAACATGGACTATTGAGTGAGAATGTTAGTGACAGACAAGATCAGCCCATTGAATCTGGGAGAGCAGAGAGCCCAGAGCTGAGTTGAGCCTAGAGGTGAAAAGGCCTTCCTGCTTTCATTTTCTAAGCCAAAAAGAAGAAGAAGTTAAAACGGTCTGACATGCAGTACTTCCTTTTCCCGGGGGAGCTCCCCTCCCTCTCCATCCCCTATCTGTAAACACCAAACCACAGAAAAATCCCAGCCCGTGTCAGCTGCTGCCTCAATTTGTTTGGCTTTCTATTTTGTTTCCAGTCAAATGCCAGTGTGGAGAATGAAGGCCAAAGCGTACCCCACCCCCTGCCCCCACCAGCCCTATCAGCACTAATGCTATCTGGAGTTCCACGCCAAGGAATGCAAAGGCACCTGCTTAACCAGCCCCACAGAGCCAGAGCTGGCTACCTCCTTGCCCTTTCTCTTCCTCTCCTCTGGTGCCCTAGGTTAGAGTTGAAGCTGCTTCCAGGTCTTTTGTCCTGCCTGGCCTTGCCCACTGGCCACCCTCCACCAGACCACAACTCTTTGCTTATTTCACTGAGTCTGTGATGAGCCATTAGACTGACTTAGGGAACAGAAAACCAAGAGGCCATGGCTGTCTGAGGTTTCTCCAAATGGAAGCATCTGCTTCCCTCTTGTCCTGTCACCAACTTGCTATGTGATCTATATGGGTTGAAAAGTCTCTATAGCATTGAGAAAGTACTCACTTAGCAAGTACCTGATAAGGGAGGATTAGTAACTCACTACAGAGATTCATTAAAAACTAGCAAGGGTCAGTGAACTAAAGTACTGACAGCTAGATGGCGCCATGGATCACCACGCCTGGAGTCAGGAAGACAGTTCAAATCTGGCCTCAGATGCTTATTAGTTGTGTGACCCTGGGCAAGTCACTTCACTCTGTTTGCCTCTGTTTCCTCCTGTGTAAAATGAGCTGGAAAAGGAAATGGCAAACCACTCCAATATCTTTGCCAAGAAAACCCCATTTCACAAAAACCCCATCTCACAAAAAGTCAGACATAACTGAACAACAACAAATTATAGGTACTAGAATGTGAGATGAGGAAGGGGCCTCAAAGGTCTTTCTAGGTCTTCATAAACAGTGGTGACAGAGCCACCAGCAGAGAAAAGCCAAAGTGGGCTTATCTCCTAGAAAGTTTTATCCAGATGGAGGTGAAGCAGGAGGTAAGTCAACAATGTACCTGTCACTGTGCTAAGCATTAGGGATACAAAGAAATGGGAGGGAGGAGAGGGAAGGATGCCTTCAAGCAGAAGATGGAGAACCACACATCAGACATGTTATGACAGGGATTTCTTTCATGGAAGCTTTGGACCAGAAGGCTACCAAATTCCCTTCCAACTTTCCAATTCTATGATATTCCATATACCTCATTTTATAGATGCAGAAACTGAAGCTCCAAGAGGGAAAGGAGGTGACTTACTTGCTCAAGGTCACACATAGGATTATAGAGCTAGGGCCAATAAATGCTTATTGCTTGACTATATGTCTTCTTTGAGTTCTAAATTTAGGAACTTATAAATGATTTTAGGCAAGTTAATTCACTTCCCTGAGTCTCTCAGGTTTCCTCTCCATAGAACAAGAGGAATGGACCAGGGTAACCTCTGAGGACCCTTCCATCTCCACTGTGATCTCTTCTTTGAGTTCCAAGTGCCTTCCAATTCTGTGATTCTATGGCCCTAGGACAAATATGGTATATATCATTCATATATTCAGTCATTCAATAAGCATTAAGTACCTTCTATATGCCAGGCATTGTGCTAGGTATTGGGGATATGGAGAAAAAAGAGGAAACAATCTTCAAAGGAGCTCCCATTCTAATGGAGGAAGCAACACATATGCATATAAATGTAGTGATTACTCCCCACAACTCACAGGGAGGTGCCTCCCCCCTGAGACAACTATCCCAGATTCAAGACACTCTATGTGAACTCTTCATCTATAGCTCACAAGCCCTTAGAGATGTGTTTCCTTTTAATAGTCAGCCAGAGGAGGACATAATTCATTCTAAGTAAAAGTAACATTAAAATATTTCCCACATAAAATGAGGCACACTTGCCCACGAATATACACACCATCGGTGAGAAAGGTGAACATGACATAGGAAACACATGTGAAAAGGTACACACACACAAGGAAAGAAAATAGCCCTGCTACACACACAAGGAAAGAGAATGGCCCTGTTACCCACACAAAGAAAGAGGATGGCCCTGCTACACACACGGAAGGGCACACAATTCCAAATCAAGGACAACTGGAGGGCATGCATGTAAGCAACATATGTGATCAGGGCACATGCACAGAAAGTTCATTTTCCCTGAGAACTTCTATTTTGGGAAAAAGCCCCAGAACAATCATCCATTCCTAATGCTCTCGACTTAGCCACCTTTCTCCTAACTTGGCTCCTGGGGGCCACTTCTCCCATTGATAAGTTCTTTGCATAACCTCCTTTTTGGGGAAGGACCCAGACTAACAGCTCTCATTCTTTAGATTCAGTCACTATGCCCCCATAGGGGGGTACATCATCCCCTCATCCTTTGGCTTCCCTTTTATGTGTTGTCTTCTCCCATTAGAATGTAAACTCCTTGTGGGCAAGAGATTATCTTTCTTTTTGCTTGTATATGTATCCCCAGTGCTTAGCTCAGTGCCTGGTACTGCTTAGTAAATGCTTGTTGATTGACTGGCTTAAGGTCAGTTTATGCTTCTGATGCTTCACAGGCACTGAGGTCAGTTGGTGATGTCATCATTACCAAGCCTACTGCCCACTTATCTCCACAGGATGCAGAGTCTTTGTTGGTAATTCCAGTTATTGCTTCAATGGACACATACACAGTCTCTGCTGGACGTTTCTGGCCACAGCCCTACTGAAATGTGGTGGCAGAGTTTCTCCCTATTTCCAGATAACTAGCAGGTATATAGCACATTAAAGCTTTGTGAAGAGCTTCACAAATACTATCTCAGATGCTCCTCACAACAACCCTAAGAGGTAGGTGCTATTATTATCCCTTTTTACATATGAGGAAACTGAGGGAACTTGCCCAGGGTCATGCAACTAATAAGTGTCTGGGGCTGAATTTGAACTCAGGTCTTCCTGTGTTCCTAGCCCTCTATTCACTACAATAACTAGTTACCTCAAATTTTGAGGTTCACTTGAAATCCTTGGCTTCTGGGCTGTCAAGAATGAGTGGTTTAGTTCTAAAGTCAGAGACATTACAAAAGAGGTCTTCAGAAAATCAGCTACCAATGAGTCCTGATTTTATTGAAAGATGGAGTAGTAGAGAAAGTACTACAGCCTAGTTTTCCCAACATTCCCCTCCAAACAACTTTGAAATAACGCATCAAATTGAATTTTGGAGCAGCAGAGTCAACAAGAGGTTGAGATGAGACATTTGCTGAGCCCAAGATAACTTAAGAGGTTGGCAGGAGAGGTTTGTGCCACTGGGATGGAGGTTGGCCCAGAGTGTACATGGCTTCAGCACCAGCTGGGAGCCTAGGAGGCAGCAGGGACAGCAAGAATAGCCTGGAGAGGTCTCAGCCCACAGACAGTAAGAGGATTAGAAAACTGGTCAGAAAGAGATTACAGGGGCCACTTGTGCTACTACTGGACATAGGACCAGGTGTTGTTTGGTAACTCCATTACTAATATTCAGTTCTAGATTGAAGTTCCAGGCTGGAGAGGAGCACTAGCCCTTGTGGTTGCAAGGGCTGAGTCAGGACAAGAACACAGATCAGGACAGCAATGAACACACCTGTCTCTGGATCATACAACCTTGGAAGCATTGAAAGTGTAGAGACTCCCAGAAGTAGCTGTGGAAACAGCAGAGGAAAAAAAGCTTGAGACAGTGCCTCACCTCCCAGCCTTTTCCCTTCCAAGATGAGAATAACACAGTTTTGACATAGATTTCAAAGTCAAGAAAGAGGCTGGAAAAATGAACAAATAACAGTAGAAGAAGAGGAGGAAGAGGAAGAAGAATAAGAAGGAAGAGGAGGAGGAGAAGATGAAGGATAAGAAGGAAGAAGGAGAAGATGAAGAAGGAAAAAAAGAAGATAAAGAAGGAGAAAGAAAAAGGAGAGAAGAAGATGATGAAGATGAAGAAGGAGAAGATGAAGAAGATAAAGAAGAAGAAGATAAAGGAGAGAAAAAGAAGATGAAGAAGAAGAAAGAAGGAGAGAAGATGAAGAAGAAGATGAAAAAGAAGACAGAAGGAGAAGAAAAAGAAGGAAAAAGGAGAAGAAGATGAAGAAGAAGAAGAAAATGAAGAAGGAGAAGAAGGGGAAGGAGAAGATGAAGAGTGAGAAGGAGGAGGAGAAGAAGAAGAAAAAGAAGAGGAAGAAGAAGATGATGAAGGAAAAGAAGAATGAGAAGAAAAAGAAAAAAGAAGATGATGATGATGAAGATGAAGGAGAAGAAGATAAAGAAGAAAAAGGAGAAGAAGGAAGAAGAAGGAAAAAGAAGAAAGAAAGAAGATGAAGAAGGAGAAGAAGAAGATGAAGGAGAAGAAGAAGATGAAGAAGAAAGAGAAGAAGGGGAAGGAGAAGAAGATGAAGAATGAGAAGAAGAAAGAGGAGGAGAAGGAAAAGAAGAGGAAGAAGATGATGAAGAAGGAGAAGATGAAGAAGAAGAATGAGAAGAAAAAGAAGAAAAAGGAAAAAAAGAAGAAAGAAGAGGATGATGACAAAGAAAATGAAGGAGGAGAAGAAGGAGATAAAGAAGAAAAAGAAGGAGAAGAAGAATGAAAAAGAAGATAGAAAGAAGAAGATGATGAAGGAGAAGAAGATGATGAAGGAGAAGATGAATAAGAAGAAGAATTACAAGAAGAAGGGTAAGGAGAAGAAGATGAAGAATGAAAAGAAGAAGAAGGAAGAGGAGGAGAAGAAGGAAAAGAAGAGCAAGAAGAAGATGATGAAGAAGGAGAAGAAGAAGATGAAGAAGGAAAATGAAGAAGGAGAAGAAGATGAAGGAGGAGAAGGAAAAAGAAGAAAGAAGGCAGAGAAGATGAAGAAGAAGGAGAAGGTGAAGAAGGAGAAGATGAAGAAGGAAAAAGAAGGAAATGAAGAAGGAGAAGAAGAATGAGGAGAAGAAGGAAAAGAAGAAGTAGAAGATGAAGAAGAAGAAAGAAAAAAGGTGATGAAGGAGAAAAAGATGAAAAAGGAGGAGAAGATAAAGAAGAAAAAGGAGAAGAAGAAGATGAAGAAGAATGAGAAAAAAAGAAGAAGGAAAAGAAGAAGAAGATGAAGGAGAAGAAGATGAAGAAGAAGGAAGAAGGAAAAAGAAGGAGGAGGAAAGGAAGGTGAAGGAGAAGAAAAAGAAGAAAGAAAGAAGATTAAGAAGATGAAGAAGGAGAAAGAGAAGGAGAAGATGATGATGAAGAAGAAGGAGGAAAAAGAAGATAAAGAGGAAGGAGGAGGAGAAGAAGGAAAAAGAAGAAAGAAGAAGAAGATAAAGGAGAAGATGAAGGAGATAAAGAAGATGGAGAGAAGAAGAAAGAAGGAGAAGAGGATGAAAAAGAGGAAGAAACAAGAAAAAGAAGGAGAAGGAAAAAGAAAAAGAAGAAGATAAAGAAGGGGAAGAAGGAAAAAGAAGGAGAAGAAGAAGATGAAGAAGAAGGAGGAGAAGGAGAAGGAGAAGAAGATGAAGAATGAGAAGAAGGAGGAGGAGGAGGAGAAGGAAAAAGGAGAAGGAGAAGAAAATGATGAAAAAGAATAAGAAGACTAAGGAGGAGAAGAAAAAGATGAAGAAGGAGAAGAAGAAGATGAAGAAGGAGAAGAAGGAAAGAGAAGGAGAAGAAGATGATGACGGTGATGAAGAAGAAGGAAAAAGGAGAAGAAGAAGATGAGGATGATGATGAAGAAGATAAGAAGTTGGAGAAGAATGAGAAGAAGAAGAAGAAGAAACTCATAAAAGGCTATTATGGTTACAGGGAAGATCAAGACACAGACTCAAAGATGGAGACAATATAACGAAGTAGAGGCACAACCTAGCCAATTCTCCCAACATTCCCCTCCAGACATCTTTCAAATCAAAGTCTGGAGCAGAAGAGCCAACAAAAAGTCAGGGTGAGACATTTTTCCAGTCTAAGGCAACTTAGGAAATTGACAGGAAAGGGGTGGAGGCTGGCCAGACCCCACATATGGTGATAACAGCAGTGCTGGGCCTTGGAGCAGCTGTCATAGCAGTAGCAGTTTGGGAAGCTCTCAGCTTAGAGATGATGAGGAGATCGGGCAACTGGTCAGAAAGAGGTTACAACAGACCCCTGTACTAGCCTTGCATGCAGGACTGAGTGCTGTTAAGGAACTTCATTGCCAGATTCGGCTACAAGGCAGAGAGGAACATGAGCACTTGTGGCTGTAGGGGAACAGAAAATCTGGTCACAATTTAAAAGCAGAGAGGGACTCTAATGTTTGTGAATGCAGGAGAGCAAGACCCTTCCTGGGTAAAAACCAGAGAGCAGATCAGGAGACTAGTGACCACATCTTTCCTCTGATCACACCACCTTGGAAACACTGAAAACTTATAGACCTCCAGAACTAGTTCTGAAAAGAGCAGCACAAAAAGGACTGAGGCTTGGGACAGTGCCTCTCCCTCATCCCCAGGGGGAGCAGATCCTAATTTTAACATGAAGTTCAAAGTCAAGAAATAGGCTGGAAAAGGGAGCAAACTACAACAAAGACAAACAGGCCATAAAAAGCTATGGTGACAGGCGAAGATCAAGACATAAACTCAGAAGAAGACAACAACGTAAAAACAGCTGCAAACAAAGCCTCAAAGAAAAAATGCAAATTGGACACAAGTTCAACAAGAACTCCTAACAGATCTAAAGAAAGATATAAGAGTAGCAGAGGAAAAAATGGGAAAATGAAGGAGAATTATGAAAGAAAATTATGAAAAGATAGTTAACAGTTTGGTAAGAGAAGCACAAACAATTATGAAGAAAATAACACCTTAAAAACCAAAACTGACCAAATGGTAAAAGAGACACAAAAATTCACTGAAGAATAGAACCTCTTAAAAAAGAAAATTGACCCAATGGGAAAAAAGTATGAAAGCTCACCAAAGAAATTCCTTAAAAATTAGAATTGGACAAGTGGAAGCTAATGACTCCACGAGACATCAAGAAACAATGAAACAAAGTCAAAAGAATGGGGAAAAAATGTGAAATATCTAATTAAAAAAGCAATGACCTGGAAAATAGATCAAGGAGCGCTCATTTAAGAATTATTGGACTAGCTGAAAGCCATGATAAAAAAATGAGCCTAGATATAATATTTCAAGAAATTATATTTTTAAAATTGCCCCATCTTAGAATGAGAGAATAAAATGGAAATTGAAAAAAATCCACTGATTATCTCCTGAAAGAGATTCCCAGATGAAAACTTCCAGGAGTATTATAGCCAAGTTCCAGAGCTCCCAGATCAAGGAGAAAATATTTCCAGCAGGCAGAAAGAAACCGTTCAAATATCATGGATCCACAGTCAGGATCACACAAGATTTAGCAGCTTCCACATTGAAGGAGTAGAGAGCTTGGAATATGGCATCCCAGAAGATAAAGGAGCTAGGATTACAACCAAGAATAACTTGCCCAGCAAAAATGAATATGGTCCTTTGGGGGAGATGGATAGTAGAAGAATTTTCAAGCATTCCTGATGAAAAGACTAGAGTGGAATAGAAAATCCGACATTCAAACATGAGACTTAAGAGAAGCATAGCAAGGTAAACATGAAAGAGAAATCATAAGGGACTTACTATGGTTATACTATTTACATTTCTATATGGGAAGATGATACATGTAGCTCCTAAAAACTTTATCATTATTAAGGCAGTTAGAAAGAGTTTATGTAGAGAGAGGGTATGAGTGTGAGTTGACTATGTTGGGATTATCTCAAAAAAATAGAGGGGCAGCTAGGTGGTGCAGTGGATAGAGCACTGACCCTGGAGTGAGGAGGACCTTACTTCACATCTGGCCTCAGACACTTGACCCTTACTAGCTGTGTGACCCTGGGCAAGTCACTTAACACCAACTACCTTGCAAAAAATAAAAAACAAGCCAAAAATAGAGAGGTGGAAAAGAGGGAGGAACTGCAATAAGGGAAAGGGAGAGGAAGAATGGAGAAAATTATTTCACATAAAGGAGGCACACAAAGAAGAGCTTTTACAGTGGAGGGGAAAGAGAGATGTGATGAAGGGCAATGCTAGAACCTCGATCTCATCTGAACTGGTTCAAAGAGGAATACATACATATACACATTCTCACTTGAGTATAGAAATTCATCTTACTCAACACGGAAGTAGGAGGGGAAGGAAATTAAAAGGGGGGGGTAAGCAGGAGGACAGATTAAGGGAGTCAATGGTCAGAAGCTAAACAGACTTTTGAGGAGGGACAGGGTAAAAAGAGAAAGAGGACAAACAGAAAAAATAAGATGGAGGGCAATACATAGTAATTATAACTAAACGTGAATGGGATGAGCTCATCCATAAAATGGAAGTGTTACAAATCAGAATCCAACAATATGTTGTTTACAAGAAAAACACTTGAAACAGAAAAACATACACAGAGTTAAAATAAGAGGCAGGAACAGAGCCATTATGCTTCAGCAAGGGCAGCAATTCTGATCTCCAACAAAGCAAAAGCGAAAATGGACCTAATTAAAAGAAAGAATCAGGAATATTACATCTTGCTAAAAGGTACCATAGACAATAAAGTGATATCAATGTTAAACATATATACACTAAATGATAGAGCACCCAAATTCTTAAAAGAAGTCAAATGAGTTATAGGAAGAGATAGACAGTAAAACTATACTTGTGGAGGACTTCACCTGCCCCCTTCAGAACTACATAAATCTAACCATAAAATAAAGAAGAAAGATATTAAGGAGATGAATAGAATTTTAGAAAAGTTGGCTATGATAGATCTTTGGAGAAAATTGAATCAGAATAGAAAAGAGTATATCCTTTTCTTACCTCACCATGTACATGGCACATTCGCAAAAATTGGTCATGTCTTAGGGCATAAAAACCTCACAAACAGATGCAGAAAAGCAGAAATATTAAATGCACCCTTTTTGGACCACAAGGCAATAAAAATTACATTTAATAAAGGGCCTTGGAAACATAGATTAAAGATTAATTGGGAACTAATCTAATCCTAAAGAATTAAGTGGTCAAAGAACAAATAATAGAAACAATCAATAGATCCATTAAAGAGAATGAGGAGACAAATTTGTGGAATGCAGCCAAAGTAGTACATGGGAAAATTTATATCTCTAAATGCTTATATCAATAAAAAAAAAAAGAGCAGATCCATGAACTGGAGAGTCAACTAAGAAAACTAGAAAAAGAACAAATTAAAAATTTTCAATTAAGCACCAAGATAGAAATCGTGAAAATCAAAAGAGAGATTAATAAAATTGTAAGCAGAAAAACCATTGAACTAACAAATTACAGTAGGAACTAGTTTTATGGAGAAAAAAGGCAATAAAATAGATAACCATTGGTTAATTTGATTTAAAAAAAGATTACCAAATTACCAGTATCAAAAAAGAAAAGAGTGAACATACCACTAATGAAGATGAAATTAAAGCAATTATTAGGAACTGTTTTGCCCAATTATATGTCATTAAAACTGACAATCTAAGTGAAATAGATGAATATTTCCAAAAAATAAATTGCCTGGATTAACGGAAAAGGAGACAGAATACTTCAATACCTGTCTTAGAAAAAGAAATCAAACAAGCCATCAGTGAACTCCTTAAGAAAAAATCACCTGGACCAAATGGATTCCCAAGTGAAGTCTACTAACCATTTAAGGAACAATTAATTCCAATACTATATAAGTTATTTGAAAAATAGGTAAAGAAGAAGTTCTATCAAATTCCTTCTATGATTCAAATATGATGGTCATACCTAAACCAGGGAGAGCAAAAACAGAGAAAGAAAACTATAAGCCAATTTCCTAACGAATATTGATGTAAAAATATTTTAATAAAGTACAAACAAGTAGATTACAGCAATATATTGCAGATATCATACACCATGACAAGGTGGGATTTATACAAGGAAAGCAGGGTTGGCTCAATATTAGGAAAATTATAAGCATAATTGGCTGCATCAGCAACAAAAATAACAAAAATCATATGACTATATCAATATATGAAGAAAAAACTTTCATAAAATAACAACACCCCTTCTTATTAAAAACACTAAAAAGCATAAAAATAAATGGAACTTCTCTTTAAATGATAAATATTATCTCTCTAAAACCAAGAGCTAGCATTATCTGTAAGCATTTATTTGTAAGATAAACTAGAAGGAAGCCTTCCCAATAAGGTCAGGGGTGAAGCAAAAATGCCTATTATTACCACTATTCTTCAATATTGTACTAGAAATTTTGGGGCAGCTAGGTGGTGCAGTGGGTAGAGCACCAGTGCAGGAGTCAGGAGGACCTGAGTTCAAATCTCACCTCAGACACTTGACATTCACTAGCTGTGTGACCTTAGGCAAGTCCCTTAACCCCAACTGCCTCATCCTGGGTCATCTCCAGTCATCCTGATGTATATCTGGTCACTGGATTCAGATGGCTCTGGAGGAGAAGTGAGGCTGGTGACCTGCACAGCCCTCCCTCACTCAAAACAAAGTCAAGTGCAAGTCATATCATTAGTTCTCTGATGACACGGTCTTCTTCAGCAATGAAGGACAAACACACTAGAAATGTTAGCTATAGCAATAAGACAAAAAGAAATTGAAGGAATAAGGACAGGGCACAAGGAAATAAAACTATGACTTTTTTGCAGATGATATAATGATATACTTAGAGAACCCTAGAGAATCAACTAAAAACTATTTGAAACAACAACTTTATCAAAATTGCAGGAATACAAAATAAACCCACATCAGCTTTTCTATATGTCACCAACAAAACTCAGCAGGAAGAGACAGAAAGAGAAATTCTATTTAAAATAACTGCACAAAATATTAACTGCTTGGATGTCTACCTGTCAAGATAAACACAGGAACTCTACGTACACAACTGCAAAACACTTCACACAAATAAACAACTGGAGAAATATTATTTGCTCATGGGCATGCCAAACTAATACAATAAAATGACAATTCTACCTAAAAAAAATTTACTTATTCATTAGTATACCAATCAAACTATTAAGGAATTATTTTATAGATCTAGAAAAAAATAACAGCATTCGTCTCAAAAAATGAAAGATCAAGAGTATCAAGGGAATGAAAAAAGTGTGAAGGAAGGCAGCCTAGTAGTACCAGATTTCAAACTATATTACAAAGTGGTAAACATCTAAACAATATGGTACTGGTTCAGAAATGTGGGGTGGATCAGATTAGGTCACAATAATATAGTAGTAAATGACCATAATAGTCCAGTGTTTGTTAAACTGAAAGATCCAAAGTTTTGGGCAGGAACTCATTATTTGACAAAAATTTCTAGGAAAACTGGAAAGCAGTAAGCATAGAACAACATCTCACACCATACAGCAAGATAATGTCAAAATGGATACATGATTTAGATATAAAGATCATAAGCAAATTAGGGGAGGTAATAAGCAAATTATAGAAAAAAATGCACCTGTTAGATCCATGGATGAGGGAAGAGTTTATGACCAAACAAGAGATAGAGGGGATCGCAGGAAGTGAAATGGATAATTTTGATTACATGAAATTTAAAAAGTTTTGCACAAACAAAACCAATGAGGCCAAAATTAGAGGAAAACAGGAAAATTTTATAGCAAATTTCTCTGATAAAAGCCCCACTTCTCAAATATATAGGAAACTGAGCCAAATTTATAAATATAATAGCCATTCCCCAATTGACAAATGGTCAAAGGATATAAACCGTCATTTTTCAGAAGAAATTAAAGCTATCAATAATCATATGAAAAAGTCTTCTAAATCACTATTGGTTAGAGAAATACAATCTAAAATAACTCTTACCTACCACTCCACACCTATCAGATCACCTAAGATGTCAGAAAAGAAAAATAACAAATGCTGGAGAGAATGCAGGAAAACTAATGCACTGTTGGTAGAGTTGTGAACTAGTCCAACTATTTTGGAGAGCAATTTAGAACTATGCCCCATTATCTGTAATAGGGATAAACTAGAAGCCTTCCCAATAAGATCAGAGGTGAAGCTTGCAAGGATACTCATCATCACTACTATTTATTCAATATTGTACTAGAAATGCTAGCTATGGCTATAGAAGAATTTTTAAAAAGTTGAAGGAATTAGAATAGCCAATGAGGAAACAAAACTATTGCTCTTTGCACATGATATACTTAGAGAATCCTAGAGAGTTCACTAAAAATACTAGTTGAAATAATTAACAACTTTAGTAAAGTTGCAGGATAATAAAATAAACCCACATAAATCATCAGCATTTCTATATTACCAGCAAAGTCCAGTGACAAGAATTAGAAATTTCATTTAAAATAACCATAGACAATATAAAAAACCTGTAAGTTTACCTGGCAAGACAAACCCAGGAACTCTATGAACACAGTTACAAAACATTTTTCATACAAATGAAGTTAGATCTGACCAGTTGGAACTATGCTCAAAGGGCTATACAATTGTGCATATCCCTTCACCATTACAAAGAGATCAAAGGAAAGGGGGAAGGACCTATTTGTACAGAAATATTTATAACAGCTCTTTTGGTGGCGGCAAAGAATTGAAAATTGAGGGGATGTCCATCAACTGAGGAATGGCTGAACAAGTTGTAGTATGTGATAGTGATGGAATGTTATTGTGCTGAAAGAAACGATGAGCAGGAGGGTTTCAGAAAAACCTGGGATGACTTAATATGAACTGATGCAAAGTGAAGGGAGCAAAAGTAGATTATTGTACACAATAACAACAATATTGTAATAATAATCAACTGTGAAAGATTTAGCTGCTGTGATCAAGACAATGATGCAAGATGACTCCAAAAGACTCATGATGAAAAATACTATTCACTTCCAGAGAGAGAACTGATGAATTCTGAATGCAGATTGAAGCATACTTTTCCCTTTATTTTTTTTTTGCTTTTTTTTGCAACATGGGTAATATGGATAAAAGTTTTGCATGACTTCATATATATAACTGATAATCTATTGCTTGCCTTCTCAATGGGTGTGGGAGAGACTGGAGGAAGGGAGAGAATTTAAACCTCAAAATTTAGAAAAAGAACATTAAGATAAAATCCGGCTTTGTCTAAGATGAAGTATAAAATAAATATAAATATTATAAATATGTTTCTATATAAAATAAATATAAAAAAAAAGAAAGAAAAGAAAATTGATTACCTTTGGCTTTGAGCCATAGGACCAGCGACATCACTAGGGGAGGAAAAAAGCGACCCTTCCTCTAGTTTATGGTGAGCATTCTCAACACCTCTGGGATTTCAATCTCTGAAGCCTACACAAAGTTATTATCCTTGTAAGGGCTATTTACCGAATAACTACCAAACAGCCCAGGACTATTTACATAATAACTACCAAACCTCCCAGGACTCTGAGTTTTCCCAGGTTTCAACCTCAAGTCTCTTCAAGTCTCCCCAGATGATGAGTGGATTCAGAAAAGGCAGGGAGACAACTCTAAGTCCAGCGGGTAAAGTCATTATCTCCTCCAGCGGCATTCCTGGGCTTTCAGATATAGATACAGTCAACAAAACTTAAGCAGCCTTCGAGCTCCCCCTAACCTCAGTAAATAAAAAATATAGGAAGTAATTGGTGGTAGGGTGGGGCACTAGCCCCTTCAGGGATCTAGAAAACCCACTAGTGGGGAATGGCTTGGTCTAGGAACTGTGAAGGAAATTAGGGGAGTCTATCGTGGCTGAAAAGAGCTAAATGGGCTATGGCAGGGAAGTTAGAAATTTGGGAACATTCTCTGCATGAAGGCTTCTCTTGGAGAGGCAAAACCTCTACCAACCCTTGGGGAATCCTCAACTAAAGGGCTTAGACAATGAGGTTGAATGAGGAGGGAATTTCTTATGATTTTGATTTCAGCTTAACAGAGTAGGGTTCCAGTGCCTAAACTGTGGAGGAGAGAGGGATGAATAGGGGTCAGTGCCTGCTCTCCTGGAACTTACAAAGAGGGAAGATTACATAGTTTAGTAAAAATGCTCTGTATCTGGAGTCGAGACTAGGTACAAATACTGACTTTGCTACTTACTAGCTGTGTGATTTGAAGTAAGTCATTTCACCTCTCTGGGCCTCAGTTTTCTCGTACGTAAAATAAAGATTTCCGGGCCATCACCAATGGTCTTGACTTATGTCTTGCCTGCTTCTCTGGACTCTGATGATTCTGGGAAAAAAAATGTGATTTTTTTAAAGACTCAATCCCCTTTTGGCTTCAAATCCTGTGGTCATGGCGCAAGTGTGATGGAAAAGTCCAAAGTGCTACAGAAAATTTGAGGAGGGAGAGTATTTTTCCAGCTGAGGGGACCAGGGAAATCCTGAATGCAAGGAGTGGCCCCTGAATTGGACCTTGAAGGGGAGAACTTCAAGAGATGACTAAGGGGAGAAAGCGAAGGATGCGTTCAAGGAACAAATCAACAAAAATTTCTTTATTAAATACATCCTTTGTGTCAGACATATAAAGAAAGTACTAAGGGTACAAAGAAAGGTAAAAACCACTACCTTCTCTCACGGAGTTCACAGTCTGACGTGGGGGACAACATTGCAAACAACATTGTGCAAACAAGCTAGAAACAGGAGATACTGGAGATAATCAACACAGGGAAGGCCCATGCTAGGGAGGCTCAGCATAGACTTTCTGTAGATGGCAGGATTTTAACTGGGACTTGAAGGAAACCAGGGAAGCCAGGAGGTGGAGATGAGGAAGGAGAGAATTCCAGGAATAGTAGAGGGACTGGCAACGAAGCACTGATTCTGAAGTTCCTTTCTTATTGTAAGGTAATAATAAGAATAGCTAAATTTGTATTGTGTTTTAATATTTACAAAGCACTTTCTATATATTATCCCATGAAAAAATAGACCTAGAATAATAATAGACCTAGAACACATCCAGTCCAAATCCTTTCCTCCAATTTTACGGATGAGGAAACTGAGTCCCAAAGAGATAAAGAGACTTGTCCATGGTCACACAAGACTTCTGCAAGCATTATCAACTCAGTCTTGATGACATGGCAGCAACTAGAGAGAAAGCTCCTTACCCAACTGAACTGATGAGTTCCCAAATATGGGGGGCACCCCCCCCAAAAGGGCTAAACTCTGGTCTAGGTCCTTGTCCTGGATCCCAGAGAAGAGAGATCAAAGCTGCTGGATGCCATTCCCTGCTTTCAAAGGTATGACTTGGTTTTCAGAGTCAGGTAAACTCCATTAACACTGTGTCCAGAGTACCTGGCTGGAGAACCATGGAGTCAGAGACAAGGGTCAAAGTATACTGAGTGGGGACAGGAGGTCTGCCAGAGCCTCGCTAATGACTCTTGAGAACTTCACATATTAAAGTGGGAGGGGAGAAGGGAATTATCCTTACAAATTATATGAATGCTGAACTTAATATGTTCTCTGCAATAATTCTAATGGTCACATGAGGGCACTCTAAACAACTAGCAAAGACAAAGATTTTCTACATGAGCATTAAAAAACCCCCAAACTTCCTATACATTTTTTCTGATGAAAGAACATTTTTATTTTTTCTTTATTTTTATTTTAAAAATTCAATTTTATTTTATTTTCCATTCCAAATTCTCTCCCTCTCACCTACCCCCAAACCTCCTTAAAAAGGCAAGAAAAACAAAACCTGTTACAAACATATATAATCATTCACTGGTTGAGTCCAAAAATCAACAACCAAAACCACTTCCAAACTCAGGTTTCAATTTTCCCTCTGAGTCCATCAACTCTCTTTCTGGGAAAGGATAACATATCTTATCAGGCATCCTCTGGAATTGTGATTGGTTCTCGTGTTGGGGCAGCTAGGTTGGACAGTGAAATGGACTCAGGAAGACTCCTTTTCCTGAGTTCAGATCTGGCCTCAGACACTTCTTAGCTATGTGACCCTGGGCAAGTCACTTAACCCTGTTTGCCTCAGTTTCCTCATCTGTAAAATGATCTAGAGAAGGAAACGGCAAACTGTTCCAGTTATCTTTGCCAAGAAAACCCCAAATAGGGTCACGAAGGGTTGGACATGACAGAAAAACGACAACACATTGTATCAATCAGAATTCCTAAGTCTCTCAGAGCTCAAATATTTGTTTTTCTGTTTCTCCTACTTCCTATCAACTGAGCAATTAAAAAAAAAAGCAGTGCCTTATAATAAATACATATAGTCAAAGGAAACAAATTCCCCCACTGGCCATGTCCTAAAGGATTTCTTTATCTAGATCAGGTTTTATTTTCTGATGTGACTGTTCTGAGAGTGGAGATTCAGGCTAGAGTGGGGACCTGGCATGGGTAGCTCTGTGCTTTAGGAATATCAGTTCCTAAGGAGAAAGGAGGATGCTGGGAGGGTCTGTGGGCTGGCAGGGCTCTTTAGGGAGCTCAGCAAGGGGAGCCCAGATGGCTTCTGAGCCAAGTTCCTGCTTGAGGGGGCTGAGGGAAGCAACACAAAGGAGGTGCCATGAATGGCCTGGCTTCCTGACCTCCCAATGCCTTTGTCCCCATTGCTGGGACCACAATCCCCACCCACAGAATCAGCCCCACCCTGGGTTCTGGGCTGACCTGGCCCTTCCACAAAGGCTCCAGACCTCACCAAAGGGCAGGCTTACTGCCCATTACCCTCTCACCTTGGAGCTAGCCCCAACAACCAGGCTACTGCCTCATTCTCTGAGTCTCCATCCCCATTCTGTGGTATCCAGTCTTATCTTCTGTGTGTTAGACTCTGGGGATTCAAGAGGTGAAGAGCCACAGAGAGAGGTACAGGTGGGATCTGAAGCATGGGTAGAAGATGGTTCAGGTGTGGGTAGGAGTCCAGCACTGGGAGCTTGAGGCCTTGCCTTGGTTTCCTGCCCAGTCTCTTTCTTTGAGACTAGGACCCTGCCTTATTACCCCAAGGCGTGACAGACATCATAGTCCTGGCCCCAAACCACAGTCTGGCTAACTGCTCACTGCTGCTGAACCACCTCATGCCAGTCATCTGTTTTTCTGGACCTTAGAAGATTATCCAATCATAAATTTAGAACAGGAAGAAACTTTAGAGACTATGGAGTCCAATCCTCTCATTTGACAGATGAGGAAACTGAGGCAGACAGAGGTTCAGTGGCTTGCCAAGGGCCCCCCAGCTAATAAGTGTCTGAGGCAGGATTTGAACTCATGTCCTCATGACTCCAAGACCAGTGCTCTATATGGTATTCCATATAGCTGCTTCTACTGACTAGGTCCTCGGGTGCAGCATTTTGACTGGGTCCAAGTCTGACAAGACAAATTCTTTTATGAAGGGGATTTGTTCTGTGAAGTTTGGATTTAGTCAAAGGGCCACACTTGATGACCTAGATGGCCACATGTGGCCTCTGGTTCTCCACTCCTGGACTAGGGGCTACTCCTAGAATGTCAGAGTATCCTGACATTCCAGCTACCCATCCTACTCTGACTCCTTAACACCTGCCCACTGCTGGGACCTTCCCAGGTCCTGCTGCCCATTGAGCCCTGGCTCCCACCGCAAAATCTTTCCTTTTTGAATGCACGTTGGGTCCAACCCACCTCAGAGCTAAGCCAAGGAAAGGTCAACTTTTTCTCTAGCTCCTTTATTCACTCTTCAACCCACCTCAAAGAGGAATAAAATTTAGTGCTTTGAGATGACAAAGTAGTCCCCTTATTGGCCACTAGGCAGGGCAAGTGGACCTTAAAGCAGCAGTGAGCCTGCTCCTGCTCACCTGCCAAAGGAGATGGAATCATAGTGTGACTCATATCACATTGAGTTTCCTTCTGGGGGAAGGCTCCTACAGAAAGAACAGTAGTCTTTGTAAAGGCTAATGATACTTAAAAATGAAATCAGTGAGAACTCAGAGTGCAGACTAAAGTACTCTTTTTACTTTATTTATTTGTCTTGAGTTTGTGTGTGTGTGTATGTGCGTGTGTTTTCTTTTGCAACACGATTAATACAGAAATGTTTTGCATGACTTCACATGTAGAATTGACATCATATTGCATGGTTTTTTCAAACAAGAGAGAGGGAGAATTTGAAGCTCAAAATCTTAAAAAATGAATGTTAAAATTTTTTTACATGCAATCAGGAAGTATTTAATAAAATAAAAAAATTATTCAACTAAAAGAATGAAATCAATAGAGTTGGGGAATTATGGGTGTGGAATTTTTAGATACTGTTAGACATGACTGATGAGTTGACTGGTTTGGCTGCACTGTTTTAGCTCTTGAAAAATTCTTTGCCATAAGGGATGAATGGCGTGCTAAAAAGGAGAGAGAGGAGGGATGTATCCACAAATACAGGTGAGGTAATCACTAACAAAAATAGAATTACAAAAACATTTGGACCTGTGATTTTATTGGCATAAGGAACTTGAGATGAAGAAACTCCCTCTATGAAGAGTTTATGACAAAACAAGATCATGGGAAGTAAAATGGATAGTTTTGATTGCATGAAATTAAAAAGGTTTTGCACAAGCAAAACTAATGCAGCCAAAATTAGAAGGAAAACAGGAAACTGGGGAAAATTTTACGGCAAATTTCTCTGATAGAGGCACCATTTATATAAATATAAATATATGTGGAAGGTATGTATATAGGGAACTGAGTCAAATTTATAAAAATAAAAGCCATTCTTTAATTTATAAATGGTCAAAGGACAGGAACAGGTAGTTTTCAGAAGAAGAAATCAAAGCTATCAATAGTCACCTTAAAAATTCTCTAAATCACTATTGGTTAGAGAAATGAAATCTAAAACAACTCTGAGGTACTATGTACCAGATTGGCTAAGATGACAAAATAAAAAAGGAAAATGACAGATGCTGGAGGGGATGTAGAAAATAGGGACATTTTAAAAATGTTATAAACTTTTCTTACATGTAACTGGGAAATATTTAATGAAATAAATAAAAATATATTTTCAGAAAGAAAATCTTTCTACCCATTTAAAGCCCCTGCTTATACACCTTTTAAGTTGTATAAGAACCCAGGGTCACAGTCAGTATGTTTCAGAGATAGGACTAGAACCTAGGTCTTCCTGATTCCAAAGCTGGCTTTTGATGGGTGGGTGGGTTTTTGTTTTCTCAGGCATGTGTAGGGAGCTCCCAGGGAGGAAACTCCCTCTCCTAAGTCAGGTCTGGGAAAGTCTTTGGCAACTTGGCATTGTGGAGAATTGCCAGGGTCATTGAGAGGCTACTCAAGGCTTGCCCAGAACTACACAACCAGTATGTGGCAGAGGTGTGACAAACTCAGCCCTTCCTGACCAGCTTTCCCATTCTACCAAGTCCTAACTACCTTTCTTGGCTTTCAGCTCCTGGGATGCTATGCCTAGTTTCACTTATTAAACTATTCATCACTTATTTTTTTTTTAAATCAATTTGCTCCTTTTGTTTTTATATCGTCTTTACTTTTGAATACTTCCCTTTATCCCCCTTAGTAGCAATCCTATCCTTGTAAAAAAAACAAAAGATGGAACCAAAGAAAAAAGCAACCAAGCAATTCAGGTACATCAACTGTGTGTACAGAATATACGCCATTCCACATCCCTAGGCCCTCACTTCTTCAGTGAAATGAGGGAAGTGCTTTTGCTTCTGTATTTTTGGGGGCCAAAGCCAGCTCCTCCAGAAAGTCATCTCTGATTTCTTTCTCTTCGGGTAGCAGTTCCCTCCCCCACCCTTCCACTTATTGCATAATATTGTGCCCATTCGTTTTCTGTCTTGGTGTCTTCGCCTTCCTTTTAGATTGGGAGCTCCATGGGGGCAGGGAACCTTCCCTAGCACCTAGGCCAGAGCTTTGTTTTTTGTTTTGAATTGAATTGAATTCAAAGCTTCCATAACCTTGTCCCTCACTTCACAATCCAATGATTTCTCACTACTCCTAAACAGGAAACCCCTTCTTTAAGGAAACTGGTTTCTTGGCTCCCTACATTGGCTCCTGTGCCTTTGCTGAGGCTGCTCCCACATCTGGAGTGCCTTCCTGATTGGTAGATGCCCTTTGAGACTACTCGCAACTGGTACCACTAGATCCAGGGGTCTTTGTTACTATTGTTCAGCGGGCTTCAGTTGTGTCTGACTCTTCATGATCCCATGTGGGGTTTTCTTGGCAAAGATACTGGAGTTGTTTGCCATTTCCTTCTGCCGCTCATTTTACAGATGAGGAAACTGAGGCAAACAGGGTGAAATGACTTACCCAGGGTCATACAGCTTACTAAGGGTTTGGGGCCAGATTTGAACTCACAAAGATGACACTGTCTGGCACTCTATTCCACTGCAGTGACACCTACCTTCAGCAAGTGGGTAGGGGACTGTAATGTCCAGGATCCCAGAGCTAGGAGGGGCCTCCGCATCCACCTGGCCTATCTCATGCCTAAACAAGAACCTGAACTGCAACCATCCCAGCAAATCCCGAGTCAACCTTAACTTGCAGAGAAGGGAACCCTACCCTTTCCCAAGGCAGGCCCCTCCACTGTTTTCTTTAAAACCAAAACACCTTTTTCTATTCCCTGAAGGCGTTTGAATCTTTATCTCTATAATATTCCACTGATAAGGCTATCTCCAAGCCCGGAGACCCCCAACCCAGGAAACAGAGACAGAGACACAGAGACAGTGAGAGGCAAGAGAAGGGAAAGATGCTAGTTCTGCCTTTATTTCTACAATTTCATTCAAATGAACAAATATTCATAATTTGCCCAAGTAAGTCACTATGCTAGGCACTTGGGAGGTTTCCCGCAGCTAAAAGGGATTTCTCTCCCCCTCCCCCAATGAGTTTTTCCTAGAATATTCTGTCTTTAACTCAAGTCACTCCTCCTCTTGAATCACATTTATCTTGGGGGGGGGGGGGGGTATCCACCTCGCCGCTCCCAGTAGCAGCTTTAATATATATATTTATTGAATGAAGGAATCCACGAACCAATACCTCACTTCATTTTGAATGATTCTGGGTGGTGCAGTGGATAGAGCACCAAGCCTGGAGTCAGAAAGATCTGAGTTCAAATTCAGCCTTGGACACTTACTAGCTATATGATCCTGAACAAGTCACTTAACCCTGTTTGTCTCAGTTTCCTCTTCTGTAAAATAAACTGGAGAAGGAAATAGCAAACTACTCCAGTATCTTCGCCCAGAAGATCCCCCCCAGAATCACAAAGAGTCGGATATGACCTAAAACGCCTGAACAATTGCAAAGTTCTCCTTGCCAATGGATCTAAGTCTACTTCTATTCACCTTTCACCAGTTGTACCTCATTCGGCCACCAGGAGCCAAGCTGGGCAGAGCCAGTACCTGGCAACCCTCCCTAGCTTCAGTGCATAGGGCAGATACATTCATTTCCTGGACCTTAAGAAACCAGGGAACCTTGCTTCCTAATAAGAATGAATGCTGGGCTCTGGAGGTGATGACCGTGTTCCCTCTCCATTATCAGCTCTGGAGCCAGGTACATACCTTGCTCTTGGGAGAGCCTGACCCCCTAAAAGAAGGGTCAAATTACTTGTCTCTCCCTCTTTGGTTTTTTTTCAACTCCCACCCCCCACCCCAGAGTCCTAGGGAATATTACTTAAGATGTAATTTTGGCTCATATCTAGGGTCTTCTCAAAAGAGGGAACAGAAAGGTATTCTAACAGGAGCAATCAAATATAAGATAGCTATTTCCTCTACACAAAAGAAATGTTTAGCACATCTAAGACCTTACAGCATAACTGTGATTATCCTGTCCCTGGAGGCTGAAATTTAAACATCTAAACATGAAGCAATTTGTGGGACTGCTGAATAAACATTTTACATTTCACCTCAACTTTGTACTATCAAAACAATCTTTTCTAGGTTATATTCTACTCAGAAAAGACAGCCCATAAAGGAGAGGTAGAAAAGAGGGTGGGAGAGGTGGCATGTGGCATACCCAATGGAATGGCAGGGAAAAGGTATGGAAGCCTAGGTCTGAGGTAAGATAAGGTGGAAGCTCACCTGTTGGAGCTCAGGTTGGTTCTAGGGGTGGAGTCCAGAGGAGGAGATAGGTATAATGGCTAAAATGGAAGTAGCATAGTGTGAAAGATAAATGAGGATCACCGTTTAGTTACCTATGCTTGAGAAAGAAACACAAAACTAAAGAGGAAGCTAGAGTGCCAAGAAGCTAAAGATCCAGTTTCAGGCTCGCCCAGGTAGGACATGTGCTGCAGCTGCCATGTGCTCATAAGCTACTACGGGGCCAGAGTGGGGAAATGGAACCATTACCACTGACACCACCACCCTTCCAGGGATGAGACTTGACTAGTCCTGACATGAACTATACATGAGAAAAGAAGAGAGACCAAGGGCAGTCACTCACTTTTAAAGATCCACTGAGTTAGTACCTCTTCCTGCTCCTTGGCCAATAAGGGGACTACCTTATCATCTCAAAGCACTAACTAGTTCCTTTCAATATTGAATCACACATATTCCTTCGAGTCCCTGGAAGCTTAGAGGGGAGATTCAGTGACTTGACCCCTAGAGACTTGTTCTTACGAATGCTCTGTGAGGCATAGCCTCTGCTACATTTGTATTGTATGGTCTCAAGGTCCCTCAGCAATCTGGCCACCAGCCACTATTTTAGTAGAGTTGCCACCTCCTTAAAGGGTCAGGTCCTACTCCATACACTCACTCTCATACTGGAGAATTCAGGATAGGAAAGGGAAGAGGGTTGGTCACACATTCGGAGCAAGAGGAAAGACATGGTCTCCATGAAAGATTCAAAATTCCAGAAGAAGGCCTCCAGTATTTCTGGGGGGAGGATTTACTAAAAGACTGGACAAAAACCAGTTGCCAATCCACCAAACATCAGTTTTCATGCCATGGCTTGTTACCCCCTGTTCTGCATGGAGAAACACACCAACTTCCTTTGCATGGATTGCCTGAGGGTTCCATGCTCAGGTGGCCTCATTCAACCTGAAGCCCCTTCTCAGGCCTAGATGTGATAGAATAATTTTGATCCTTCTGGGGACTGTGCTTGATCTCTCAAGATTCATTATATGAACAGGTCTACCTTGCCCAAGCTTAGCATGCTTCTATTCCACTTAAGCAGGTGGCATCCCTGGGAGAGATGAGACACTTCCAGGGTCTCTGTGCCAGCTTAGCTAGAGCCACTGTTCTTTGGCCTGTCGCCAAATGCTCAGAGCAGCTGTAAAATCATGATGGTAGAATCGCTTGCCATGGTTTCATTCCTTAATGGTCTGGGAGTGAGAATGGAAGCAGCTTCTAAGGACAGAGATGTCCCACATAGTTTGAGGGCAGCCAGGGAGCAAAAGCAGAGTCAGTCTCTCCCTTCGCCATGCATTTAAAACATAATGGAGTATCCAAGCTGCTCCTTGAGTATCTCCTTGTTTCTCAGGGTTCCCAGGAATTAGAGGACACAGCAATGAAGCAAGCCCAGAATGTTGATGCTTACTTACTCAGAGGATGGTGAGGGGAGAAGAGAGACCACAACTGAGACCCTGAAACACCTGTCTGAGGCAGGGATAGGGGGGAAGAGTTCTCCCTTTGAAGCTAAGCAGCTTGTAATTTCTAATTCCACCCAATCTAAGTCAATTCAACCCAGCAATTATGAAACACCTCTTGTGTGTAACTCCCTCTGCCAGGCCCCATAGCAGGGGCTTTTCCCTTTTTTTTGAGTCATTGGTTTTTCTAGTATCCTGGCAAAGTTCAAAACTACTGGGTTTGTGCCTCCTTTCATGATTGAAGGAACTGTTATATTTCAGTTAGAGACGAGTGAAATAAAGATATAATTTCCCCCGATCTAAGTTCACAGAACCACTAGCTCCCATCTAAAATCTGTCCCCAGAGTTTGGTTATATACTGCTAGACTAAAGATACAAAGACAAAACAAAGAAAAATCTCTCAAGGAGTGTACATATCTACATATTAACATGTAAGGCTACACATGATTATTTGAGGAGGGGGAAGGTATACATAGCCAGTGGAATCTGGAGAGTTTTCCTTTAGGAACAGGGTGGAACATGTACCAGGTGGTATATGAACTGAGTCTTAGAGGAAATCAGAGATTCTGTGAGGCAGAGGTGAGGAGAGAGGGCCTTTCTGGCATGGGGAACACCTTAGGTAAAAGCATGGAAGTAGGAGATGAACTGCTGAATTTGAGGAAAATTGAGTGGGTCAGTTAGGGTGGAATATAGATTGTGTGAAAGCATGATAAACCTGGAGAGGTAAGCTAGAAGCAGATTCTGATAGGCTTTAAATACATAGCTGAGAAATTTAGATTTTATCCCAGAGGCAACAGGGAGCTATTGATGCTTCCTGAGTAAAAGAGCAATATGGCTGAATATGCATAGGAAGATTATTTTATTTATTTTAATGTTATTTTGGGGGAAATTTGTTTTTACACCACCTTATTTCCCCAAATATCTCTTCCTCCTCCTCTACCCAGTGAATCATCCTTTGTAGCACGTATTTAAAAAGAAAAAGGAGAAAAAAGCAATTCAACAAAAATAACTAATACATTGAACATGTCTGGCAGCACATGCAGTGTTTTGCAGCCATAGGCCCCCACTTTTGCAAAGAACTGAGAGGTGCATTTGATCAACTGTTCCCTGAGGCCAAATTTGGCCAATAAAATTATACAGAATCCAGTTTCAATTTTTTATTCCTTTCATTAAAAAATAATAGCTAGCATTTATATATGCTACTTGGTTTGATCCTCAAAATAACCTTAAGAGGTAGATGCTGCTATGATCCCCATTTTATAGATTAGGAAACTAAGGTAGATAGAGGTGAAGTGGTTTGCCCAGAGTCCCACAGCTAGAAATAGTCTGAGGCCAGGCCAGTGCTCTATCCATGGTATCACTTAGCATTTATATGGTCATCATTATGCTTATTTTTCCTGGTTCTGCCTCATTCTGAATCAGTTCATATAGTCTTAGGAAAGTTATTTTTTGCAGTAGTTTGTATTGGAAAGAGGAGAGATGGGGGAAAAGGAGACCAGTTAGGAGACAACAGTCCAGGGGAAAGGCCATGTGAGCCTGAACGAGGTTCTGTGCTACAAAGAATGACTCACATGGTAAAGGAGGAGGAAGAGATATTTTCGAAAAGAAAGTGGTGTAAAAACAAAAATTTCCAACAAAATGACATTAAAATAAATAAAATAATCTAGGTTGTGAGTGTAGAAGAGACGGCTGGCAGGGATTCATAGAGGTAGAATCAGCAAGACTTGGTAACTGATACGATACAGGCAGTAAGGGTGACTGGCACCTTATGGGGAAGTTTTGAAGAGGGGGGGAGGGGAAAGAAGGAAGGAAGAGCCTGAGATCTGTTTTGAGCATGAATTTGAAATGCCTACTGGACATCAAGCGCAGATGACTAGCAGGCCGTTGATGATTCAGGACTGGAGGTCAGGAGAGAGACTAAGGCTCGATAAATAGATCTGGGAGATGATAATTGAATCCATGGGAGCCGATGAGATCACAGAAAGGGAGGGTGTGGAGGGAGCTAAGCCTAGGACAGAACCTTGGGAGACACCATGGTTGGGAGTTTGAAGGGTGGGGGAGGAGACACGGCTGATGATCCAGCAAAGGAGATGGAGTAGGAGCTGTTAGACATGGAGGAGGAGAACCAGGAGATAAGAGTGAAACAAAAACTCAGGAAGGAAAGAATATTCGAGAAAGGGCTGACCCAGTGATAGCATCAAATGCTCAGTGAAGGGGGTGGAAGTAGGTGGGTGCGGGAGAGGGTCAAGAAGTATGAAAAACCCTGTTGGGCTCAGGACCAAAGAGATCCTGCTTACTAACCTTGGAGAGAACAGTTTCAGCTGAATGGTGAGGTAGAAACCAGAATGTAAGAGGCTGAAGAGTGGGTGGAAAGGAAGTGGGGGTAGTGAGTGTAGACAGCTTTTTATAGGAGTTTGGTGGTGAAAGGGAGGAGAGCTAGGGGAGCCAGATTCATTTTTCAACTAACTATTCTGGATAACTAGATGCTAGTTAGACCAGAGGGATGGAGGGGGACCCAATCCCCTTCTCCATCCACTTGTCTCTCCTCTCTTCAACTGCCAACTTTGTCCAAGCACCCACCTTCAGAATGATGGTGGGTATAGCAAAGGACTGGCTGCCCTACTGTGTAGGGAAAGAAAGAGGAGGGGGGCAGAAGAGTGGACATCATTGAAGATCATGGATGGTCCCCCCTAGTAGTGTACCCATCTCATCTCAACACAGAAGATGACTGGGGCCCTTACAAGGCAAGGAAGGTTGGGAGCTTCCTGATAGGAAGCTGCCCTGGCCCTTGGAGGTCAAGTTGAGGGTACAGTTTCTCTGCGAACCCTCTAATCTTAGTCCTCCCTTCCCTCCTCCTCCAACATCTGAGCCTCCCATTTACTGTAGTGAAAGGTCTTAGCAAGGCCTCAGGACTAGAGTGACTTCAGGAAGGTGATGCTATGACTTGCAAATGAATTGGATTTAAGTGAGGGGGGGCTCACTCAGTTTATCCTCTGGAGACATCTGAGTCCAATGGCCAGATATGGATCAGGATGACTGGGGATGCCCCCTCCCCCACACTCTCAAGCCTAATAGTTGCTAGAACGATGTTCCCATCTGGAAGCCTGGGTTGGATGCACACAGGGAAAAGGAGACGCATGGCTCAGATTTCCCTAGACCCTGATGGAGGCGAGTTACCAGTGGGCAAAGTCCATTCTCCCTAGAAACCCAGAGTCCCAATGGTGTTATCCCTCCCCTGTCAGCCTCCAGTGCAAGCTCCATAGTCACCCCCCCCACCAAAGCTTTGAAGGATGATTGGGCATCCTTTAAATTCTGTCCCTAGAGAGGAAAAAATCCCGCTTGCCCCATCCAAGTTATGACCCTAGGGACACGCACTCCAGGGGAGTAGATTATCCAGCTGATTCTGATCACTCTGATGACTTCATAGCCTCTGGTAGCACATACACAGCTCTTGGCATTCACAGTTTTCTATTTACACGAGGAAGTCCACATGGTCACCACTCTGCTCACTTCGCCAAATCATGGTCATCTTCTGAAGCTATGAGTAACACTAATAGCACCCAACTTATGCAGAGTGCCCTGTGTTGGTGTGACCTCTGAGGTCTGACCTCAGAGACCATTTAGTGCAACAGTTCTCATTTTCCAGATGGAGAAACTGAGGCCAAGGGAAGTGAAGGGACTTGTTGAAGGTTACATACAGGATCACAGAGGCAGAGCTGGAAGGGCCCCCCAGAGGCTGTTTAGTCCAATCCCCTGATTTTGTAGATGAAGAGACTGTGATCCAGGGAGGTTCCATGGTTTTTCCAGGGTCACACAAGTATTGTCAGATGCAGGATTTGAACCCAGGTCTTCTGTCTCCTGAGCCAATACACTTTAAAGACATGATCTTAAGGAGCCCAGCTTTCAGGGCTGATGGAGGAGCATAAGTGACTAATCAGTCTTAAGCAGAAGCCATGTTTCTCCACATAATTTTTCAGCACGCAAAATGATCTGAGGACAGTATTCCTGAAACCTTCTGCTCTGCCATGACCCATCCAGGTCACTGGCTGTCTTCCAAAACCTCACTTTTCAGGAAGTCTTTGCCAGTGGAGCCCACCCAACTTCGATCCTCTCCATGCCTGCCTCCCTCCCCCTATCCCTCAGGCAGTCATTCGGCTGTTAATTTGCAGGGATAGATTTATTCACATTGGAAATGTTGGGAAGTCATTGCTCTGGGCTTAAGAGTTTAATTAATGCTCCCTGAGTTCAGTCTACTTCTTCTGATGAACCACTCTTGGTGGTGATGACTGTTTCCCTTTCTAAGTATTCACAGACCAGACCCTTAATAATATAAGCAGAAATTTTGCCAGGAATAGAAGTCAAACTCACAGGCCTTTGTTGTTGTTCAGTCATTCAGCCATGTCCGACTCTTTGTGACCCTGTGGATCATAGTAGGTCAACACTGTCCATGAGGTTTCTTGGCAAAGATATCATTGTGGTTTGCCATTTCCTTTGCCAGTGGATTAAGGCAAATGGAGGTGAAGTGACTTACCCAGGGTCACACAGCCAGGAAGTGTCTTCAGTGAGATTTGAACTCAGGTCTTCCTGTCTCCCCATCCACTGCTCATAGGCCAGATGAGATTTGCAGATTTCACTCTCTTCTCTTTTTTAAATATCAGAAAATATTTACCCTTCAACAATTCTGTGAGCAGTAGGCCAGCAATCACATCAGCTAACTCTTTCAATAGCCCTGGTCATTGTTCATTTAAGTCTGGTTCCTGAAACTCATTGAGAGGACCTGGGGACTTTTATTGGGACTCCAACTTTACTGTTAAACAGTTTTACTTTCTTCTTCCTAGTCAGGAGCCTATTCTCCTTGGCAGAGGAGTGAAATCAGATCTGATCAGAGTTCGCTTGATTTCATTGTTTCTTCTTGCCTCGTGCACTCTGAACAGCAGTCCCACTCCTTTGACCTGTCTTAATCATCAGTTTTTCGGGAGAGGGGCAGGATCAATGATTTCACTGGTGTGAAGAACTCCCAGGTAAGGAAATGTCTTCTAATGATGGGGGTCAGGCACCTTCTCTGAAATTGATTTTTTTGGAGAGTTAACCAGAGCACTCAGAGACTAACACAGAATCACACAGACTGCTTGTATGTTTCAGAGGCAGAACTTGAACCCAGATCTTCCTGGTGCCAATGTCAGCTCTCAATTCACCATACCACATTGCTCTCACTTTGACACAAAGACAGTTTTTTTAAAAAGTCCATTTTGTTGTCCTTGCACTAGGTGGTTCAGTGGGTAGAGTGCCAGCCCTAGCCACTCATCTTCCTGAATTCAAATTTGGCCTCAGACACTTACTAGCAGTGTGACCCTGGGCAAGTCACTTAGCCCTATTTGCCTCAGTTTCTTCATCTGTAAAATGAGCTGGAGAAAGAAATGGCAAACCACTCCAGCATCTTTGCCAAGAAAACCCCTAATAGGGTCATGGAGAATAGGATCTGACTGATCCACCACCACAACTTTGTTGTCCTTAGCTCACATCACTAGCTTTTGTTCATTTTGAGTGTCAGTGACCTGAGACTATCATTACAGGATATTATTCATTATAATTATTCATCCTTCATCATCCCCTTGGTCTCCTCTTTCTAGCCATATCTTTTAAAAGCTCAAGTATGGGCTCTCTGTGTCCACACTGGTGTCTTTGTGTAGCTCCCTTTTTTCTTTTCTTTCAAAATCATTTCTGTTTGCATTTTGAGAATCTTACCCTTGAGGCGTTTCCATCCCTTTGGACTAATTTCCCCTGGATTTTAAGCCATGGGACACTATCAGCCCATTGAATGCTCAATGTCTCCTCAATCTTCAGTTCTAAGATAGAGCCATGATTTCTCCCCTCTACCCCTAGTCAGGTGTTATTATTATCTCTATTACACAGTTGAGGAAACTGAGGCAAACAAAAGCTAAGTGATTGGTAAATGTCTCAAGCCAGATTGGAACTCAAGTCTTCTTGACTCCAGTTGTTGTTCAGTCATGTCTGACTCTTCACAATCCCATTTGGAGTTTTCTTGGCAAAGATACTGAAGCACCATTTTCTTTTCTAGCTCATTTTACAGATGAGGAAACGGAGGCAAACAGGGTGAAGTAACTTGCCCAGGGTCCCATAGTTGGTAAATGTCTGAGGCTAGATTTGAACTCAGGAAGATGAGTCTTCCTGACTCTAGGCCCAGTGCTGTATCCACTGAGCCACCTAGCTGCTTTCTTGACTCCAGGCCCAGTGCTTTATCCCATCTCATAGATTCTAGAGTTAGAAGAGAAGTTAGAAACCCAAGTTCAACCCCTTCTTTTCACAGATTCGCAAATGGTGGCACAGAGAAGTTAAACAACTTGTCCAAAGTGACATAGCTAATAAGTGTCTCAGGTGGGGTTTGAACCTGTTGGTCCAGTGTCCTGTCCAGCTCACTAAGCTGTTTTTCTTTCCTAATTTTGTTCCTCCTTTTGAGTCAGAACCAGACCCTGAGTAGCAATTGGCATTGTCCCTTCCTTCAAGGTCTGCTTTTTGGGGTTTTTTTTACTGATGTCTTTTGTTTTTCGATCCCAGCTCTTGCTGGATATACCTCCCAGCCCCATTTCCCACACCTCCCCGTCCCAGGGACCAGACTCTCCCTTGTAACAAAGAAAACCAGTTAAGTAAAAACAACAGATACAGTGACCACATCTGACAACGTCTACAATGTCCACAAGGTCCTGCCTTCATATTCGCCCCCTTTTCTGCAGGGAACGGAGAGGTAGGCTATATCTCCTTATTAGTTTTTCAACTACTCAGAATTTGGCTTCTCTTTAGTGACCTTTTTTCATTTCCATCAGAGCACTTGTTCTCTGGCGCTGCGTATCTCCCTGATCATAAGCTCATACAAATCTTTTCTCGTTTCTCTAACTTCCTCACATTTGTCATTTCTCACTGCACAGTAATGTTCGATCACACGCATATACATGTCCTGGTTTGTTCAGCCATTCCCCGACAGATGGGCCCCCACTTTGTTTCCAGCTCTTCTGGCCTCCACAAAAAGTATTGCTATAAATATTTTGCTCTCTATTGGATCTTTGTTTCTGTCTTTGACCTCTTTGGGGTTTATGGCCTGTAGGGGGATTAATGGGTTAAAGGGTATGAACAATATGAACGCTTTTCTCCCATAATTCTCAATTGTTTTCCTGAACGGTTAGACCAAGTCAGCTCCTCTGATGGTGGCTTAGCCTACATTCTCAGCACTCCCCTCCCCCCATGACTGTTTCTGGATTTTGTCATCTCTGCTAATTTGCACTTCCTCCATCTTTTGAAGGCTGCAATTATCATTAAGGCAAGGCAAGATTTTATCAGCTGCTCTACTTTATGTGGAGGGGGAGTTTCAACAGATGTCTGAATGATTGAAGGCTCTCACCGCTGTCTTCTCATGACTCTGTAGCAGGGGATTGTCTGCTTCTCAAGCTCCCCATCTTTTGTCTCCTGTTCAGGTGTCCTGTAGTTTGCTCCCACAATAATAATGCTTCTCTTTTCCCTCTCTGTCAGTCTTCACCCAAATACTTCCACCCATCCTTCCCCCTCTTCAATTTCCTACCACAAGTATATTTTCTTATTAATCAATGCCCTTCTGCCCTCTCTTTCATCTACTCTGTTCCATTTGTATGCCCTTCCATATTGTGGATTTTTAAATTGTCCAATCTATAATAAAAGAAACTGAGGCAGAGCTCTGAGCCAATGGTACTTTATTAAAAGGTCCCTGGTCTCCTGTAATGAAGTGGTCCTTAGATCTTCCTCACAACTGGATATGCCCCTTTTCTACAGGACCTTATTTTTATAGGGTTTGATACCAGGTTTGATACTTGGACACTCAAGAAGGGCTACACAAAGTACAGAATCCCGTTGGTTGATGGACTTTGCTTCAAGGGCTAAAAATTAAGATAGCCAAGGCACAAGTCATCTCTGGTGACCAAGTGGTCACAAGATGGTCACCTGCCCATGTTGGACAGGAGAGGGTGGTCTAGAGGTACAAAAATCAGTTGGGAGACTTTCCAAAGCATCAAGGTATCCTTTAGACATGGAATTTGAGTAAAACAGGATGGAGATATCTTTGTCAGCATACTTATGGTTGAACAAGTGAGCTTCATAACTGGTAAACAAGTAGTGAACATTACACCGAAGGCTGAGGTCTGCCATAAAGGCCCACTATGAGAACCTATCTTATCTAATTATCCCCATATGATTTATGTAAAATATCAAACTGATGATGAGAATAGAGATCCAAATGAATCATTTCTCATAATAGTCATATTCCATCCTACTATTATGAGACCCAGCCCATCAATTTTCAATGATATTAAACCTCTGCTTTTGAGTTGCTATCTCTGTTTCAACTTGTATATTATCTTCCAGATAAGGCAGCTGAAGTAGGCACTGTGGAGCACTTAGAGCCTGGTCAGACATGAAAGACGCCAAGGTCATCCATTGTCTCTCGGGCCATTACCAGTCATCCTTGCTTTTGTCTCGCCACTGGGCTTAGATAACTCTGGAAGAGAGAGTGAGGCTGATGACTTTGCACAACTCTGCCTCACTTACATCTAATTCCTGCAGGAGTCAAGACATTATTCCATGTTATCAGTCCTCTTCGGAAATGAAGGGCAAATAATGATAACAATAACTTCAAGACTTATTTATCTCCAAGGTAGACAGACCCTGGGAAATGTTTCCTAGTCCCTACAGGTGAAATCTACACCTTGGTTCCCTTCACTTCTAATAAGCCATGGAGGTGATATTTCTATAATGTTTTATCTGTAGCAGCTCTTTGGATCCTTGAGATACTCAGGCAATTAGGTAGAGCAGAGGTAATTATGCAAATTCATGTCATGAAAGTGCAAAATGTACTGGGCAGAAAGGCAAAGGAAAAAACATCATTAAAAGATTAGAACTCTGATCAATGCAGACATGACCAATCTTGAACTCTGAGGACTGATACTAAAGCATGCCTCAATAGGGTGGTGGTGGACTACAGATGCAGAACAAGGCATACATTGTCAGATACCTCATCAGTATGATGATTTCTTTTGCCTTACTAAACTTATTTGTTCAAGGGTAGGTTCTGGTGGTAGGAGGGAGGAGCCACTGGGAAATGATAATGATGTCATAAAAGGAAAGATCATCGATGAAACATTTTTATAAGAAGAAAATATGATGGCTTCCTTCTCTCCTTCAAAGATGGGGGTGGGGGGAGAATGGAAGTGGAATATTACATACACCATTAGATTTAGTTGATGTGCAGGTTGAATTTGCTGATTTTTTCTTTTTAACCTTTGTTGCAAAGGAAGTAGGGGAGGGGGAAAAGAATGTATATGGAAATGGTGACAATCAAAAACCACAAGATAGGATATAATTTTTTAAGTGTGCTGAAATGGTAGTTAGGTAAGACCTGGGTTCGAATCCTGACTCTGATGTTGACTAGCACTAGCTATGTGACCACTGGCCAATTACTTAGCCTCCCTGTAATTCAGTTTCCACCCTGGAGGAAACATGCGGGAGTGAGGGGTGGGGAGTGGGGGGGGGTGGTAACGTGGTATTTCTAAGGCTCAGATGAGATGATGTGTATGGAAAAAAAAATCTATGCAGATGTTAGCTAAGATTATTGCCCCCGTTTTGACAGAGGGGTAAACCGAGGTGGAAATGACTTGCCCATATGCATCTGACTAATAAATACTGCTAGAGACAGGATTCCTGGTCCCAGATCCAAAGTGGTGTCCCTCTCTCATCAACACAGAGTCCAGCTGCCCCCCAAAACTGGCAGCTGCAGAGTGTGTAACTCACTTCCTTGCTCCTTCCCGCTTTCAACAAAACCATCTAGTTGGGGTTGGAAATGAAATCAGAAGTTTTCAAATCCAGACTTCCCATGGGCCATAGATGAACTGAGGCTAGCCTCACCTCCATGCTCTCTGTATCCCAAATTAACTCTTGACACGTATAAAATATCAATCTATAAATACATTTATCAGGGTGAGATTCCCCCTTTGTGAGGCTAGAAGTTGCCTCCGAGGAAAAAGGCCCATCTAATTATTCTGAAAAAGTCTTGCAACAGACCACTTCACAAATTCAATAGCCCGGGCAGTATCAAGCACCATGCCACATACAAATGGAAGGAACAGCCTCTGTCTTAGCTAAAATCCTCAGCTGGCCCTTCCTCAGGGAAGAGGCCATGTTGCCATATTTTCTTTAGCTTAAAGCTCACAGTCAGAATCCCCCTCCCTTCTCTCCTCCCATCACCAGCTCCTTTCGAAGAAATAGAAAACCCTTGCCCCAGGAACCAGAAAAAAGATTGCCTTGCACAATATTCTTAGCTGTAGGGGACGAGACCCTTAGAACAAAGATCCTGGTCCTCCCAGCTGACTAATGCTCCTTAGTCTTTTCTTTTGACTCCTCTTCCTAATTGTGGGAATCCTTGGACCTATGCATTGCGTTATCTTTGGAGTCTTCAAATTCCTATTTTTCCTGTATTTCAGTCTATGTAACATGTCTGCTGGGTCTGCGATTGATACTGAATCCTCAGCTGGTAGGAGACTCATTTTCCTAGCTTCTCTACCATAAGCACCAGTGGTACAATGAGTGTGCCTTATTTCGTTTCTATAGCATTCATTATAGGATGAGATTACAAAGCTTGTAGTGTTAGGAACTTCCCCTCTCCCCAACTGGATTGTCAATCTGGGAAGCCATTCGGGGGCAGACTTGGCAAAGGGGACTTGCTTTCATGGCTGTTGAAGTGAGGCATTGACCTAGATCATCATTCCCCACTCCAGGTGTCAGGCAGAAGACCTGGCTAAATTAGTGGTAATAGTAAGGCCATCCAACCCTACCTGCCCTGTCTCAGGCCTTGCTCACCAAGTCTCATCTGAGAAATGGACTCAGTCAATTATTCCTCATATTATAAGCTCAAATGCTACAAAGTGAAGAATATAGGAATTTTTGAGGCAGAAACGGCTCTTTTTGACACCCCCCCCTTTTGTATCTCCATAGCATGTGACAAAATGGCTTCCTCCTTTTTCTCCCTCCACTCCTTCCATTTCATTAGGCTTTGGGCCCACCCTCATTGGAACCACTCGTCCTGAGTTTGTACCTCCCTTGGACCAAGGCTTAGAATCATAAGTCTAGGTCTGGAATGGATCTTAGAGTTCAATGCCCTCCTGAGGTCTGGAAGAGTGAAGCATTTGGCCAGATGGCCTCTGAGGTCCCTTTCAGCCCCAGCTCTACGATCCTACGATCTGCCTGCCTGCCTTCAGAAAACACTGAACAAAGAGAGGAAAGTCGATGTTGAATCTCGGAATTGTCATGGCATTTGGAGTCACCCACTATGAGGACTCAGTGTAGTCTGCATAAGCAACAGGATGCTAGGGGGTGTTTGAAACAGGAACCCTTCCAGTCTCTGCCTCTTCTCCATTTTCTCCTTTTCTTCTCCCTCAAAGAGCTCATCCATTTTCATAGCTTTAACAACACTGGCAGCTCCCGAATAAGCTCCCCCTGCTTTTCAGGTCTCTTTTTAAGTTAAGGTGGTGGTAGGGGTCAGTGTGTCTCAGATGAGCTCATCTCGGGCAGCAGCTTTTGATTCGGATGTCATCACTGACCCTTTCCAGAAGACGCTCCAAGTGGATCTCCTAGCCTCAACAGAATGGATGAGCCGGCAAGGATCCACAATGAAACCAATTCCCTGGGCACCTGGATGGACCATCCCTATATTAGGCCAGAGACCAAAGTCCTTGCCTCCGGGTAGCAGCAGCCCCCAAGGCATGTGCCTGGGTACACACACATACACACACACACACACACACACACACACACACACACACACACACACACACACACACACACACACACACACACTGGGGAAGAGTGGTACAGATTGAATAACTGTTAAGAATCAGTCTGACCCAGAAGTCTAATGTCTGGGTCTCAGTGTAGGGAAATGAGGCCCAGAATCACAGAGATAAGGCCAGCAGGGTAGACTCCCTCCAACTGGCTGTCATAGTTTGGGCTGCTGTGCTGGTAGGCACCCCACATGATTGACCCAGCTGAGACCTTTCTGGGTACCACCTTTCAGTGGTACATGATCAGGTTCACCAGTGCAGGTTTGCTGTTGTTCAGTCACGTCTTGCTCTTCGTGACCCCAATGGGGATTTTCTTGGCAGAGATATTGGAGTCATTTGCCATTTCCTTCTCTAGCTCATTTTACAGAAGAGGAAACTGAGACAAACAGGGTTAAATGACTTGACCAGGATCACACAGCTAGAACCTAAGGTCGGATTTAAACTCAAGTCTTCCCAACTCCAGACTGGTCACACCACCTAAGTGACCCGGGGCAGGTCTAGGCACTGTTTTAGCCTTGTCAATAATGACAATCCAGCAGCAACAGTGAAACAAACTGTAACTGAGGCACTTACTAACTATGCTCAGGGTCCTGTGCTGGTTGCTTTTGATACAAAGAACAACGAGATGCAGTTAAGAACTTTCCATCTGGTAGGGGACATAAGACATGCATATAAAGGAAGGAAGGAAGGGTGTTATCTCAGTTGATCCACCTGGGGAGCTAGGTTTTATAACTATTCCCATTTTACACTTGAGGAAACTGAGGCAAGATATAGGACAAGTGACTCACCTAGGGTCATATTGCTAATAAGTGTCTGAGGCTGGCCTTGAACTCAGGTCTTTCTGACTTTAGGCCCAATGTCAAATCCAGTGCTCCAAGGAGCTACCACATAAATAACGATAATACAAATGATATAATGATAACTCCAGAGGAGAGATTCAAACAAAGTGATGAGAAAGATTTGAGGTGGAGGGAGGGCCTCCTTGCTGGCTGTGGAGATCATGGAAGACTTCACGGAAGACCTGTGGCCTAAGCTGAGCTTTGAAGGATAGTCAGAATTTTGAAAGGCAGTGATGGTGTGGGGAGAGGAAAGAAAGAATCCATTTTCAACCTGTAAGATGAGAGAGTTGAGCTTTTTCCAGCTTTAGATCTATGATCCTGTATATGATCTTGGGCAAGTCATTTTCCCTCCTTGGGCCCTGGCTTCCTCTTCAGCAATATAAAGGAATCAGACTCAATGGACTCTGGGGTCCTTTCCATTTCTAGGCCCAAGACTCTACATAGGAGTGCATGAACAAAAGGGCCCAGGATCATATTACAAGTGCCTGAGGCTGGTTTTGAAGGGTGGTCCAATTTGGTTGAATTGCTGTCTTCTCTTGGCTCTCTGCTCCACCATACCCTAGAAATCTTATCGCCCTGGAACATTGCTGTGCCCCTAGTTCCCCTCCTCTAACAGGTGAGTTCCTTCTACAGTCTCCATTTTCAAGAGGTGCTCAAGCCAGACACACCCTCTTCTTCACTCTTGCCTCAAATCTTGACTCTGAATTTCTCCATCATGCCCTTGGAGTGGGTACCTTCTCCCTCCTCCTCATGTGTTGTCTTCCCCCATAGGAATGTAAACTCCTTGAAGGCAGAGTCTGGCTTCTTTTTTTATTGTACTTGCAGTTTCAGTCTGACACATAGTAAATCACTTAATAAATAACTTTCTGAGTTGACTTGAATATAGAAGTATGGGAAAGGTGGAAAGGTAAAGTGAACCTAGCATCCATTTCCTGGAAAAGCACTGATCATGGCTGGGCCTAAGCCTGAGTAGAAAGGCGAGATTGCACTGGACTGTGGCTGGGAAATGCTTTCAACGATTCCAGGTTGCAGAAGACATAGCTGTATCATGGAGCTGTACAATCTTCAAGGAATCACGGCTAACTAAACGATCAATGAAAAATCATGGGGGTGGGTGGATATAGGCTGGGGCGTATTCAGGTCAACTTTCCATCAAGACATGATGTGAAAGACTCATAGACCTAGAGCTAGAATGGACCTTAGAAGCTCTCTTGCTCAAGTCTAGCATTTGACAGATGAAGAAACTGAGGCCCAGCGAAATGAAAAGCCTTGTCCACGGTCACACATAAGATCCTAGTTTTACACCAGAATGGACCTCAGAGGCCAGATTTGAACTCAGTCCCTCTGTCTCTAAAGCCAGTGCTTTTTCTGTTCTACAAAAAAGAATCTTATCAAGGATATGTGTGACCAGGAAATGAGGTCAGTCATATATGTCTGTGTAATATTTATCTGTGTGGGCTGTATTCCCAACTAGACTCCAAATTCCATGAGTTCTGGACTGTGTCATTTAAACTTCGCTAGCCTCTCTCTCCCCACCCAGAGGTATTCTTGGCACTCAGTAAATATTTAAGAAACATTTGCTAAATTGGAAAGAAAGCAAAAGAAAGAAAGGGAAGTTGAAGTCAGATTAAGGAGCCTCCAGGTCCTAGGATTTGGATTTTCTCCTTTAAACAACAAGGAGCCATTAAGCAGGGATTGCTATGACCAGACCTACTCGGTTGGAAGATGACTCTGGCAGTGGGGTGAAGGATTAATTGGGGATGAAAGTTCTTGGCAGCAGGGTGACCAATGAGGGGTAATAACAATTACTGAGGTAAGACGTAAAGAGAGCCCAAACTAGGATGGTGCCAGGAGGAGGGAAAAGTGGGAGACCAAGAGACAGGCATTGGAAACTAATGGGATGTGGGGGTTGAGGGAGAGAGAAGGCTCAGAGAATGAAAGCACTAGCAACAGAAATATGGAAGTTCAAAGGTGGCCCATTTAAAGGAGAAGATGATATGTTCAGTTTGGGACGTGCTGAATTTAAGGATGAGACTGCACATGGCCAACAGCTATGGGGTAGAGTGGTGCAGTGGCTTGGAATCAAGAACACTTGAGTTCAAACCTGACCTTAGTCACTTACTAGCTGTGTGACTCTGGGCAAGTCATTTAACTATAGTCTGTCTCAGTTTCCTCAGCTGTAAAATAGGGATAATAACAGTACCTCCCTTCTGGAGTGACTGAGAAGATTAAATGAGATAATATTTGTAAAAGCACTTAAGACAGCGCCTGGCATATAGTAGGTGATTAATGCAAATTTGTTCCCTCCCCCACCCCCCCAAGAGACACCAAACTCTGTAAATGACTGGCAAGCAGACTCTTTCCCAGAATTCATCGCTTTTGGTGATGTGGAAATTGTAGGAGAGAATTCTAGGCAGAAGAAAGAAGGTAGAAGAGAGGAGTTTGTCCTCCATCCAGAGCACTGAGCTGCAGCTGATTTCTCCAAACCAGCTTCTCTATTCCCTCCTCTGGGAATCTGACAGGCTGCTGATGCAAGACAGTGGTACCTGGAGCTCCCTATAGGCCCCAGGCTACTTCCTTCTCCTGGAGGGGAGGGAGAGTCAGAAGCAGAGACAATCCTGGCTCCCTGCCTCTGATCTGAATTTCAGCTCCTCCCTTGCACTTACCCCCCACATCCAATCTGTTGGCAATGTGGAGGGTGAAAGGTGAAATGACAAGAAACACATCATAACCAGACCCTTTCTTGAGTTTAGGGTTGGACCCCAAATACAGGAAGAAACAGACTTTTATGTAATAAAAAACAATTCATCAAATAAGACCAACAAATAAGACCAAGGATACAATTAACCAGGATACAAAATTGGGTAATCTGATTTCTAATTGGAAAGATTTGGGACTTTCCAAGTTAGGAGGGAGCAAGCGAACAGGTACAATTCCCTGAATTCAGAAAAAGAAGTGTCCCACTCCCTGCAAGTGTCTGTAAACAACCAAAGGAACATGGAAAAAATGACTGATCGATCAGTATGGGGTCAGTTTTCAGATAAGATATATGGGTTGTATGTATAGTAGATGTATAATTGTGAGAAAATACCTTATATCAATCTTTGGCTCTGACTGCATTTTTGGTCATCATAACCTAGGTCCCTGGCTAAGGGTCTCTAAGAAACAGGGAAATGTGCTCCAGCTTCCCAGCCACTCAGAGCCAGGTTTAAATGACACAATAAGGTTTTCTCCCAGTTCCCAAAATTGGATAATGTTTTCTCCCAAGACAGAATATGGATTAGATCGATAATTGAAAAAAAAGGGAACAGAGCAAACTCCAGGATTGAGTCACAAGATGGAGTCAGTGTGGTTCAGTCAGCTTCCACAATTAACCACTTGCTGTCCTAATTGCCTCAATTCCTCCACCAAGTCCTTCACCACTTCTACCTGCCCCACATTTCTCCTATGTGTTTCGTATTCTCCACTCACGCAGTCATCACAGCCTTTGCTCTCGAAAAGGTCCAATGGTGACATCTTTACTTGTATGTGAACTGGATCTGAATGAGGTTGACTTGTACAAAGTCATCAGCCTCACTCTTTCCTCTAGTCATTGGAGTCCAGTGACAAGACAAAGGTCAAGACAACTGGTGATGGCCCAGGATGCAGTGGGTAATCTTAGTCTTTTGGAGCCAGGTTGAGGAGTTGGAATATTCCTTGCTCCCCAATAAGATTTCCCAAATCTCTCTCTACTGCCATCACTCATTAACCTCTACTTTGAAGTAGACCTTCATCACCTCAGACTTGCACTATCGCAATAACTTGCTGGTTGGTCTCCCTTCGGCTCAAGTCTTTGAAAATAGATTTTTCTCAATCCTGACCCCTCTTGACTTCTCTACAGCCTTTAACAGTCAATCACCCTCCTCGATTCTGGTTTCCCCTGGTTCTCTTCCCATGTATCCTACTGATCATCAGTTTCCTTTGCTGACTCTTCATCCACGTCACACCCTCTAACTGTGGGCATCCCCCCCACCAAGCTTCTGTCCTGGATCCTCTTCTCTTTTTACTCTTGCGCTCAACTTTCATAGATTTAATTAGCATCTCTCTGCATTTGCTTCCCAGAACTGTAAAACCAACCCTAGTCTCTCTCCTGAATTATAATCACACATCTCCAACTGCCTCGTGGACATCTTGATCTTAATGCTTGATAAACTTGATAAATCAGCATCTTTAACTCAACATATCCAAAACACAATTCAATATTTTCCCTTTCCTCAATACCCTCTACCTTCTGAACTTCTTTATTACAGTTTCTTTAAATTCAATTTTGCTTTCAATGCCAAATTCTCTCCCTCTTCCCTCCTCCTCTCCTACTTACTGAGGAAGCAAGAAAAATAAAACTGATTAAAAATTTGTATAGTTATGCAAGACAAATTTCTGCATTAGCCATCTTCAAACAAAAAAAGCAAGAAAAAGAAAAAAATATGCTTGAATCTGCCCTCTGTGTCCATCAGTTCTCTATCTGGAGGTGGGCATATCTCATCATGAGTCTTCTGGAATTGTGGTTGGTCATTGTGTTGATCAGAATTCCTAAGTCTTTCATGGTTAATTGTCTTTACAATATTGTTATTACTGTATACAGTGTTTTCCTGGTTCTATTCATTCCATTCTGCATCAGTTCATGCAAGTGTTCCAGGTTTTTTTAAAGCCATTCCTTTCATCACTTCTTATAGCATGCTTATGTTCCATCACATTCATATAGCATAATTTGTTTAGCCACTCCCCAGTTAATGGATGGTACTCTCCTCAGTTTCCAATTCTTTGCCCCCACCAAAAAAAAGAATTACTACAAATATTTTTGTACGCGTAGGTCATTTTTTCCCTCCTTTGGTCTCTTTGTGGAATAGACCTTGTTGCAGTATCTCTGGGCTCTGGATCAAAGGGTATGCACATTTTAATAGTTTTTTGAACATAGTTTCAAATTGCTTTCCAGAATTTCCCCATTACTGTTAAAGGCTCTACCATACTCCTAGTAATCTAGTATCACTCTTTCTCATCCCACCACCCCATATCCAATCCATTGTCAAATCTTATCATTTCTACCATCACATCTTTCCTAAAGATTCCCTTGTCTCCACCCACACAGTCACAGTCCTAATTTGGGCCTTTATCACCTCTTGGCTTCCCAGCCTCAAGTCTCTCTTCCCATTCCAACATGTCATCCACTCAGCTGCCAAGGTGATTTTTCGTAATTCTGACCATGGGTAGCTAGGTGGCACAGTGGATAGACTCATCTTCCTGGGTTCAGATTTGACCTCAGACACTTACTAGCTGTGTGATCCTGAGAAAGTCACTTAACTCTGTTTGCCTCTGTTTCTCATCTGAAAAATGAGCAAGCAATTCTAGCATCTCTGCCACAGAAAATCCCAAAATGGGTCACAAAGAGTCTGACATGACTGAAGCGACTGAACAACAACAATATCCTGACCATGTCACCTTCCCTTCCTTAATGAGTTTCAATGACTCCTTACTACTTTCAGGATCAAATAGAAATATCTCTGTTAGGCACTTAGAGCTCTTTCAAAACCTAGTTCCTTTCTGCCTTCCCAGTCTTGTTACATATTACGCCCTTTCATGTACTTTTTATGATCCATCTACACACACAACATTTCATCTCTTGGTTATCTCCCATGCTTGGAATGCTCCCCCTCTCACTTATGCCTTATTTCCTGGCTTCATTCAAGATTCTGCTCTAAGGCCACCTTCAGCAGGAGGCTTTTCCCTATTTTCCCAGCTATGGATGCCTTCTCCTCTGAGATTACCTCCCACCAGTTCTATACACATCTTGCCTATACCTGAGTATTTACTTCCTGACTCCCAGATTAGAAGGTAATCTCCTTTGAGAACAGGAATATTTTCCCTCTTTCTTTGTATCCTTAGAGCTTTAACACAAGGCCTGGCAGACTAATATCAAGGCAAGAGAGAATACTAAGGAAAGAAGCAGTGTGTTACAATGAATAGAACACTAGATTTACAGTATGGAAGTCCTGGGTTCAAATCCAATCTTAGATACTTACTGTTGTGTGATTCTGGACAAGTATGTTCATTTCTGTGTGCCTCAGTTTCCTCCTCTGTATAACAAATTCAATAGCCTCGAAGGTCCTTTCCCAGGACAGATCTCTGGTCCTATGATAAGAAAGGAGAGGTCAAAAGAGGCAAATATTACAGTGTTATCAAGGAGCCTGAGGACTGAGAACAAATACATTGAGCTGGACGATAAGAAAGGCATTGGTGACCTTGGAGAAAGCAGTGTCAGTAGAAGGACAGTGATGTAACAGCAGATTAGAAGGAATTGAGGAATGAATAGGTGATGGTGCAATGGTAGTCACTACTCTTTCTAGAAATCTGGCTGTGAAGAAGACAGATAAGATAATTTTCTGGGGCAATAAAATCAGAGATTTCTTGCAAAGGTAGGGACAACCTGAACATAAAAAGAGATTGGTAAGTAGAAGGATTGAAACCAGAGGGCCAGGGAGACACTGAAGATGAAAGAGAGGTGATGTTTAATGGGGCAGACTCATGGAAGAGATGACAGGAGATGGGATCCAGGGCATTGATGGAGGGGTTGACCTTTATAAGGGAGACTTTTGCTCCTTCTTAGGCTGGAAGAGAAAGAGACAAGGGTAAAAGAGGACATAGGAAGACTGGAGGAGGGGAGATGAAGGAAGCTCATGTCAGATGGCCTTGATCTCTGCAAAGTAGGTTTTGAGGTCATTTGCTGACAGTGAGCAAACAGGGTGGGTATGAATTGAGGAGCTCAAGGAGAGTGAAGAAGGTTTGGGACAGTCACTATGGAGAACATGACAGGGATTCACTAAGACATGATTGCCACATAGCAATAAGGCCTCAGTAGATGGTCTAAATTTGTGGTGGATCCCATCAGCACAGTTTAATAACTTCCATTGGGAGAGAAAAGGTGGATAGTGGGGATTATGCAAGGATTGTTGTTTAGTCGTTTTCAGTCATATCCGACTCTTTGTGACCCTTTGTGGTTCTTTGTGTTGTTGTTCAGTTGTTTCAGTTGTGTCCGAGTCTTCGTGACCCCATTTGGGGCTTTCTTGGCAAAGATACTGGAGTGGTTTTCTATTTCCTCCTCCAGCTCATTTGAAACATGAGGAAACTGAGACAGGGTTAAGTGACTTGTCCAGGGTCACACAGCTAGGAAGTGTCTGAGGCTACATTTGAACTCAGGAAAAGGAGTCTTCCTGACTCCAGGCTTAGCCTTCTATCCACTGCAGCACCACTTCACTGCCTTATCCAAGTATTAGTAGGGTAGAATGGCAGTGAGGAATCATAGGTAGAAAAATGACTCGAGGGTCTTGTGGAAAGAAACCTGGTTCTAAAGTCAAAGGACATGAGTTCTCATCCACCTCTGACACTTACTACCCCAGAGACTTTGGGAAATCACTTCCCTAGGTCTCTGTTTCCTTAACTGTACTAGATGATTTGGGGGATGCCTTCTAGATCTAAATCTATATGACTCTAAATGGTGGGAAATGAAACCAGGACAGAGAAGAGTTGAATGATTTTTCTTCCTGTAGGTCTGAAAAGCTGAGTAGGGTGGGTACTGTCATAATAGATTTAATATATACTTTAAAAAAACAAGCTGTATGTAATATAGATACATAACTCCACAGGCAATCTTTTTTTCTTCTTGTATATGGAAATATTTGTGTTCATCAAATTCATAACAAAAACATCTTTTTAAAAAAAAAAAGTATTGGTTTTACCATGCTTGGTTTCACCCCTACTCAATAAACTCTAAATGGCTCCCTCTTTCTTCTAGGATCTAATTTAAATTCTTCTGGCTTTTAAAGCTCTTTACAATTTGGCCCTAACCTACTTTTCTAACCTTATTGTACATTACTGCCCTTGCTGCAGTCCACTGTCAGTCAAACTGGACTTCCAGCTTCTCTTTTTTCTTTTAAAAATTAGCAAACACTAAAATGAAATGAGCTTTTTCATATACATTATAAAGGATTGTACATGCAACCAAGAATGTCTATTATGTACAGCTAGATCTTAAATATGCAGATACATATATACATATGTACATACACATGTGTATATATATAATTAATTCAACATGAAACTTTCAGAGATGGTTTTTGCATTGGTGTCTCCCGTGCCTGGAACATACTTACCTCTGCCTCCTAAAATCTCATTTCCTTCAAAACTCTGCTCAAGTGACACCTCCTACATGAAGTCTTTCCTGATCCCCTCACCTGCTAGTCCCCTATTAATCCCCTCCTAGTCCCCTATTACTCTCTTCCAACTGACCTTGGATTTCTTTTTGTCTATATTTCATATACACTTAATAATGTCTCTGCCCCCTCTACTCTGCCCCCATGAAAGGGCCTTGAGGTCAGACACTGTCTCATTTTTATTTTTGCATCCCCAGCACTTAAAACAGCACCTGGCAGAAAATAGGAGCTTAATAAATACTTATTGATTGATTGATGGGGAAAGGGCAGCAAAGGCTGAGCTAAATTGGGTAAGGAGGAAGGAGGTAATAAGGGGAAGGGGTAAGTACTCAGAGCAATAGTTCTGGATAATAGGGACAAAGGAAGCAAGAGGTATGTGGGGATTGGGGTGGGGACAGGTGACAATCTTATGATTTCTAGATTTGTCTCCAGTCCTGGCCTTTCCCTCTACCTTCAGAGCTATATCTCCAGATGGACATTCCCACCCACTAACCTTGACTCTTTCACCACCTTGCTGAGTGACCTTAGCAAGTCATTTCCTGCCTGTAAATACCCCGAGGTGTAAAATGTCAAGAGTTGCACCGAATTATTTTCAAGGTCCCTTTCAGCTCTGAGACTCTGTAACAGTGCCTGACTCATAGTAGGCATTTAATAAATGCTTGTGGGGGTAGCTAGGTGGCACAGTGGATAGTGTGCCAGCCCTGGATTCTGGAGGACCTGAGTTCAAATCTGCCCTCTGATACTGACTAGCTATGTGACCCTGGGCAAGTTACTTAACCCTGACTGCCTCCAAATAATAATAATAAAATAAATGCTTTTGAATTATTTGCTTGACTGGTGAACTATTTTTTACCATCAGCTCAACTGAAGCAGTGTGGTATAATGGATAGAGCTAGCCTCAAGAGCCAGGAAAGACAGGGTTCAAGTTCTGTCTCTGACACTACTTATATAACTCTGAACAGCTGCTTAACCTTCTTAGAACCCAGGCAACTCTCTAAAACTATAAATTGAAGAAAAGGTGCCAATTTGCATTGCAGGAGTTCCCTCCTAATCTGGGAGTTCCCTATGCCACTGGAATCCCCAGTCCCTATCCCTCATCACCTCAAATTTTTGTTGTTCAGTCATATCCATCTCTTTGTGACCCCATTTGGGGTTTTCTTGGCAAAGATACTAGAGTGGTTTTGCCATTTCCTTCTCCAGTTTATTTTACAGATGAGGAAACTGAGGTAAATGGGGTTAAATGACTTGCCCAGGGTCACACAGATTTGCACTCAGGTCTTCCTGACTCCAGGCCCAGCACTCCACTGCAGTGACAACTAACTCTGCAAGTCATTACACAGCATTCTCTAATCACCATTAATTGCCTAGCTCCCATCAGGGAGCTTATAGTGCTCATCTTTTCTCATATCACTCCACCCTCCTAATTTCCATAGCATCCAGCTTAGTGGTAGGTATGTAATTAATATTCATTGATTGATTGATCCTTCTCTCTATCCCCCCCCCCCATTCTCTTTCTCTTCCAAGCAGCATATATTTGGGAGGCATTTCCCATATTCATCCCCATGAGAACATCCATTCCCATGGGAGACAGCATTCAGTAGTGGGTAAGCTTACTGGGCTTGAAGTCAGGAAACCTCATCTGAGACACAATCGCTGTACCATGCTGGCCTCAGTATCCTCATTTGTACAACTAAGGAGTAGGACTCAAGGGCCTATCAAGTCACCTCCAGCTCTAAATCTGTGATTTCAGTCACCTGTAGGACTGTATACTTAGAAAGGATCTCAGAGGTCAGCTAGTCCTGCCCTTTCAATTTACATATTCGAAAGGTAAAAACCAAAGGTAAATGACTTGTCCAAGGTCACATAGGCAGTAAATAACAGCAGGCTGGGATTTAGACTCAGGCTGTCTGATTTTGGACATGAGTGGTCTTTCCAATATTTCACATTGTCTCATCTCTGGTTTTCCAGATTTTCTCCTCTTGTTTCTTTTCTTTCTCCCTGTCTCTTCTGTCTTCTCTTTCTCCCTGATCTCTCTCTCTATTTGTCCTCCTATTCCTAGTCTTTCATCCCTTCTCCCCTTTCTCCTCACTATCCCAGGCTTGTCTAACACTTTCCTGGTTTAGGAAGAGCTAAGGAGTTGTTTGTAGTTTGCATCACTCCGGTAGACACCCAAGTCTTACAAGGCACTGCTCGTAATAAAGAAAGAACAAATGGGTGGGAGAAGAGAGAGTGAAAAGGGGTGGGGGGGAGGAGTGGAGAGGAGAGGACAACATGATGGGAAGGGAAGGGGAAACCTTTGCTTTGGGGCCCCTTCATCATCTCCCCTGGCTTGGTTCAGCCTGCCAAGTTAGGAGTGAGGAATAAGAGGAAATCAAAATGTAGAGACAGGAGAGCTTAAGGTTACTCATTTCTCTTTCTCATTCCTCCTCCCCATTCCCCCCTCCCCATCTCCTTCTCCCTTGGCAGCCCGGATGCCCACACAGAAGGGGGCACACAGTCTGAGCCTCAAGCCTGGAGCTGCCCATGGTTCCGAGAGGTTGGCTTCCTGAAATGGAGTTCCTTTAGGAGTATAAAAGAACACCTCGCTCCTACGATGTCCTAGGTTAGAGGAGAAGGAATTTTCCAGAGACTCAAGGTTGGACCCCGAGCGGCTGAATTGTACCCGCCTTACTTTCTACTCCCCCTCCCCCATAACCCTCAGCACCTGGTTTCCGTGATGGCAGGTGCCGCAGCCCCAGGGCTGGATCCCTGCTGGCCTTTGGGGACAGCTGGAGTCCGGGGCTGGGAGGGAAGGGGGGCGGTGGGGGGGAGGGGGCTTGTGTATTCGTGTGTGTTGGTTCGAGTAAGTGTCTATGTCTGTGTTTAAGTGTGTTTGCGTGTGCGCTCTCGAGAGTGTGAGTTTGTTAGGGCGTGTGCAAGCATGTATGTGAGTGTGAATATATCTCTGCGCGCTCGCGAGTGTGTTAATGAGTAAGCTGGTGAGTGTGTAAGCATGTGTCCGTGTAAGCGTGTTTGGAGGGGTGGGGTGTATGTGTGTGTGTGTTGTGTGTAAGTGCGCGCGCGCCCACGGGGTTTAGATGCGGACTGCAGCGGGCAACCGGGACAGAGCAGGGCACGGGGCTCGAGGGTGGGGGTGGGGGCTCCCTATCCCGCAACCCCAGGACTAGAGATTCAGGGATGGGAGGGGGGGGGGGGGTAGTGGTGTGTGTGTGACCATTGGGCCAAGCTCGGGACGTACCACGGAGACCAGTGGGGGGGGCGCAGGGGGAAGGTGGCATGGCCAGGGCCTGGAGGGGAGCCTGAACCCCCGCCGCCCTCGGAGTGAGGTCGCGGGCCCGGGTGGCAGGGAAAGCGAGGGAGGAGGAGCCTGAGGCGGGGAAGGGCCGGCCCTGAAGGCCGCTCTCGGCCCGCTGGCCCCTCGGAGAAGGTGGAAGATCTAAGGCAGGCTGAGTTTGGCGGGGAGAGGAGGAGGGGAGAAGAGAGAAGGGGCAGGGGAGGGGGAGGGAGGGGGCGTCCCCTTGGCGCTGCCCCCCCCCCCCCCCCCCCGCCTGACTTGGTCGCGCCCAAAGTGTAACACTTTCTCTTTGTCGGAGAAGCGCCCCGGCTTCCTGTGCAGTAGCTAGAGAGGCGGCGAAGGCAGCGGAGGCAGAGTCCCGGCAGAGGCAGCGGCGGCGGAGGCAGAGTCCCAGCAGAGGCAGCGGCGGCGGCAGCAGCCCGAGCAGCCACGGCAGCGGCAGCGGCGGCGATAGCAGCCGGCACAGTGGCAGCCCCGGAGCGCGAGCTCCTCCGTGGGGAGGGGGCGATGGCGACGGCCGATGTGGCGCGCCAGGTGGTGAGTGATGGCCCCCGCAGCGCAGCGCCCGCCGGGCCCCCAGCCCACCCCTGCCCGGGGCACCCTAGAAGCCGCAGTCCTCGCCGGCTGCCGGGGCGTTGCCGGAGGACGCGTGGCCGCCTCGGGACCCCCGCCGCGCCCCCAGAGCATCTTGCTTGGTCCCCGCGCCCAGGCGGCGGCGGGGCGTGCTCTGCCCCTTGGGGCGGTGCGCGGGGAGCCGAGGCTGAGGGCACGAGCCAAGGCAGTGCCCTGCGCCCCGCGTCCCGCGCCCCGCGCCCCTTGGAGCGCTCAGCGGCGGCTCTGGGGCGCTCCCTACGCGGCCGTCTTTGTGGTTCTGCCTGTTTGTCCGCACGTGTAGCTGGGTGCCGGTCCGCATGCGGGTCCCTCAGACAGCCCGGGGGGAGGGGGTGTGAGCGCGCTCGCGCAGCACCCGGTGGGGACCAGGGTCCCCGTGGCTCCACGTTTGGGTCGGTCCGGCTGTGATTCAGGGTCGGAGGGGTGGGGCGCGTGGGCTGCAGCTGGGTGGCCGGCTTGACTGTGTCCCTCTACCTTTGCCCTGACCTTGCCCGCATTCTGGTGTGGCCCGGGGTTTTAGGGGGGGGCATGGCCCCTCAGGGGGTAACTGGTCGCTGCCCAACCTGGAGAGTCAGATCAGTTCAATGGGGATGCAGGGAAAAGGGTCAGGATCTCAAACTGTGCATCTCTTTGGGTTGGCAGCTGACTCTGGAAAAATGTCCATTTTTAAACCTCAAGTTTTCCAGCCTGGGAGGTGCCCAGCATCACATAACAGTGACCTAGGACCTTCCATTCCTGCTTTGCAGACCACAAGCACATTTGAAAAAATAGTAGTAATAATAATAACTCAAATACCATCTATCATGTGTAGGAAGAGTTAGTGGAAGAAATGCCCACAGCCACAATATCAGGGCTTTTTCAAGTGTATGTACTGAATTGTGGTTGGCAAAGCTCTTGACAGTTGGGATTTCAGAGGGGATCTGTGTGCTTAAGTCACTTAGGAACTGGACCTCTGAAGACTGTTTCTGTTCCAGATCTCGAAATTCTATATATGACCTTAAACAAGTCCCTTAATCTCTCTGGGCCTCAGTTTCTTCCTCTGTGAAAGGAAAGGGTTGGGCTAGATGATTTCGAAGGTCCCTGCCAGCTCTAGTTCTAACTGGGGATTTAAGTCTAGGATCTAAATGGGGAAAACAGACATCAGAGAATGAAGAGATTTGCCCAAGTCACATAAGCTAGCCAGTGGCAATGCCAAGAAGAGATACCAAGTCCAAACTCTGGTTGATGGCACACTTATTTAACTGAAATACTTGAGGCCACACATTCCAACATTTCCATGAGCCTTGGAGTTGGTTTTTCTGTCTTGTTAGTGTGTTTCATGGACCCCCAAGGTAGAATTGGAAATCATCTCCAATACCCTCATTTGACAGAAAGGGAAAACTGAGGCCCAGAAAGGGAAAGGGACTCAGCATGGTCACGCAGCTAGCAATTAGGACTGTAGAATTAAAAACGAGAACAGGTCTTGGAGATCATCTGAGTCTGTCATTTTATAGAGAGGGGCCTAAAGCCTGGAAGCGAAGAAATAGATGAGCAGAGGCTCCAACCCAGGGCTTCTGACTTCCAGTTAGGCACTCTCCTGGACACATCTCACCACTTATGTATTCAAAAGCTTCGTCGGATCTAGAGCTGTTAGGGTCATTGGACATCATCTAGTTCAGGCCTTCTTCCTCCAGAGGAAGAAACTAAGGCCAAGAGAAAGGAAATCACTTGCTCAAGGTCACACAGGTGGTAAGCAGCAATCCCCACCTAACCTGGCCAAGGGGAAAAGCCAGGGAACAATGTTTTCTTTAGTAAAGCTGACAGGCCACTTTGGGGTATGAATATGTGAATTTGACGTCATTGGCACCACTCTATTGTGTGTTTAAATGTTTTTATTAATGCCTTTTGTTTTTATATCACATTCATTTTGGAGTGGAGCCTTCTCCTCTCCCTTCTTCAGGGAGCCATTTCTTCTAATAAATATTTTAAAAGAACTAGGGGGCAAAAAAGCAGTTCAGTTAAACCAATCCACACAGAGACCAGTGTCCTTCTGTATATATGATATTCTGAACCCCTAGTCCCCCACCTCTGACAAGATGGGAGGGAGGGAGAAGTCTGTCTTAACTACTTGTACTTACTGGCCAAAACCCTCTGGATAAATGACTGTGGGTTAGATGTTCTAAATGGAGTGGGGGGATGTCATCACCAAGTTCCATTCCCCTTAAGAAAAACACAAACTCAGGGATTGCAAACACCCTGTTTGTCCTATAGATCATTGTTTTCCCTCTGGCTGGGTCCCATCTTCCCAGATCCTAATGGATTAGAAGAAGCTACAGAGCATAGTATGATGGAAGGAATCCTGGTCTTGGGATCAGAAGATCTGAGTTCAAGGGGTTCCTTGAGTTCCCTTCCCCCTTGTGCCTTACTTTCTCCATCTGAAAAATGAGGATATTGGACAAGATCACCAAATTCTCTTTCAGCTCTGAATACCAAGAAGTCATGTGCTCCAGCTCTTGCTACAATGTTACATGGATTTCTGGAAATATTTGTATCACTCCTTATTCTCTTTACTGCCCACCCCACCCCATTTCCTCTCCAGCTATAGGTCAGCCTTTTCTTTATGGATCATTGATCTCTCTCCCTGATGTATCCTCAAGGTCATAACTGAGCCCCTGAGCGGGGGAAATGGGGCTATACACCCTTTGGTGAGAACTGGGTCTAATAGTGGGGGAAAACCCAATTATGTGGTTATAAGCTGTTCCTTACTAAGAAAAAAAGCAAAATGTTGGGGCTTCTTAAGTGTGGACAAGATACCCTGATGGATCATGGGAAGCCCTGAGCCAAATCAGGGCCGAGGGCTACGGAAAGGATAGCCCATCGCTAAAAGGGAAAGAGAATTCAGAGCCACAGTTTAGAATGAATTGATCAATAAACAACTTTTATTAAGCACGTATGCCCTGCCAGGCTTGGTGCTAGGTGCTGGGCCTATATGTGCAAAAGGAAGACTATCCTTTCCCTCAAGGATCTTACTTATGGTAAGAGGCAGGGAGGAAAACATGTACACAGATAAAGAAATACAATAAAGTGTGTAGAAAGTAAGCCCTGTGTCACTTTGGCCAGGGTTGGGAATGGGCAAGCACCATGGCTTGGTGGGAGGGAAGGGGCAGAGATCAGGAAAGGCTCAAATAGAAGGTGGCACCTGGGTCAAGCTTTGAAGGAAGCTAGAGATCCTAAGAGGCTCAATCTTCTGAGTTCAGACCCAGTCTCAGACACTTCCTAGCTGTGTGACCCTGGGCACTTCCCCCTGTTTGTCTCAGTTTTCTCATCAGTCAAGAGAGCTGGAGAAGGAAATGGCAAACCACTCCAGTCCCTTTGGTAAGAAAACCCCAAATGTGGTCACAGAGAGTCAGACACGACTTAACAACAGCATGGGATTCTAAGAGGCAGAGGTGAAGAGGCAATGAATTTCAGGTGTAGGAGACTGCCTGGGGTAAAGACACAGAGATGGGAGATGCTGTTGATGGGGAACATAAAGTAGATCACTTTGGCTTGAAGGTAGAGTGTGTGAAGGGGAATGAGGTGTAATGAGCCTAGAAAGGGAGGCTAGAGTCTGACTGTGAAGGGCTTTAGATGCCCTACTTAAGGTCTCTTACCTTAGAAGCAATAGGGAATCCTTGTAGCTTCTTGAGCAGGGGAGGAACATGGCCAGACCAGTGCTAATTTCGGGAAATCAGTTTGTCATGTGTGTGGAAGATGAGTCAAAAAGAGGGGCAATGGAGACCAGTCTGGTGGCAGTAGTCCAGGGGAGAAGTTCTAAGGGCCCGAGCAGTTGAGGTCATAGTTGGATGAGCAGACAGAAGGGGGCACATGGGAGAGGGGTTATCTGTGGTGGTAGAATCGGCAGGATTTGACAGCTGGTCAGATGTGCAGGTGAGAGGTGAAGAACTAAGGATGCCTCCATGCTTGGGGTAAATAGAAGGATGACAGGAAGCTAGAAAAGAGGGGAGGTTAACTCATGGATATAACCAAGTCCTGTGATGATGAATCGCACCAGGCAGAGTCCTGGGCAGTGTCACTGTTTCCAGGCTCCAGAGGCTCTTAGCCTTCTTTGTACCATGGGCTGCTTGGTCAGTCACTCTAGGAAAACCTATGGACCTTCTCAGAACAAGGGCTTTAAATGCAGAAAAGAAAACACAAGAGTATTTCAAAGGAAGCCAATGACATTGAAATGTAGTTATCAAACAAAAAAGAATCCCTCGGGTTCACAGAACCAAAGTTAAGAACCCCGGTTAAGTTAACAATATTTATGAGGCCCAGTGCCAGATGCGGTAGGGCATACAGAGGGACTAGGAGACCCATTTCTCCAAAAGCGTAGACTTCGACATGTGGAATAACCAGACAGGAAGAGTATCTTCTGGTTTTTTCTGGTGCTTTCTGTCTTTCATATTTATCCATTTCTTTAAATCTCAGAATAATACTGTGATGTCAGTAGGGTGGCTAGATAGGGGATAGAATTGCTGGACTCAGAATTAGGAAGACTTGAATTTGAATCCTGTCTCATTGACTCCTTAGGTATGTGACTTAAGTCACTTAACCTCTTTGTGCCTCAGTTTCCTCATCTGTAAAGTGAGGCAGTTTGGACTCGTTGGCCTCTAAGCTCCCTTTCAGCTGGAAATCTGTGTTCCTTTTTCTCAGTTGCATTTGGGGAGGGGGGTGGGGAACTGATACCCAGAATGATGAAATGACTTGCCCAAAGTCTTCCTCTCAGAAGAAATGCTGAGTCTCTGACCTCAATCCCGATACCCCTTCCCACCTCCATCCAGTGTTCTTTCCCCTGTGTTCCAACCAACCTTTCAGTTGATTCGCATTGTCCAGACTCTTAAGGGATATAGGAATATCTCAGTGGATGGATGACCCACAGAAATACCATGGGTATGGATAACCAACTTGACTGTATTATGTAATAGGATTATGTAATAAAAATAATACCTTAGTTTAATATGGCTTGCTTCTTTCTAACAGCTTAAAGGACTCCTAACCATATGATGTCATTTACCCCTGACAGCACCCCCACCCCTCCGCCTGATAGAATAGTATTTGTCTCCTCACTTTAAGGATGGGGAAACTGAGGCAACCCTCAGGACAGTCCTACCTTCCCTTCAGGTGTATTTCTAGGAAAGCATCCCAAGAGTCCTAGTGTCCCCTTTCCTCACCACTCCCCTTTTGCTCCTATAAAGCAGTAGAAAGCTTAGTTAACTGTGAGAGAGCTCAGTCATGGATTTTGGGCTATTTTGTCTTGGTTCTCCACCCCCCCCCCCATACTGCTTTAAATAAACATCTCGGAGCCACCATCCAAGTAATGAGAGATTATTTTAAGGAACAACTGGTATGGGGGGGATAAATTAGAAAGCCAGCCCCTTCCTCCTGAGCTTGGCAGGAGGAGGTGTCTGCCGCAGGGGCTTGAAACTAGGTTTCTTTGCTGCCTGCACACGGATGGGGGGGGGGCGGGGAAGCACTCACTCCCGAGGGTGAGAAATGCTGGTTCCCCTCTCCATCACTGCCTTCTTGTTAGAAACAATCAGCCATCTGCTGAATTATGCAGAGCCCTCAGCTGGAGAAGAGAGGCCTGGCCAGAGCTGGTTCACAGGGGCCAGGGCCTTAAGGGAGTGGATGGAAAAGAAGCCGCCAGGGGTAAAGGCTATCCCTCCCCTACCTTGACCCCTCCAGCCCTGGAGGGGTCACCAGGCGGCTGAGACAGGAGAAGTTCCTTTTTCAGATTCCTAGTAAAAAGGGTCAGTTTATTGATGATGATGAGAGTGCCTTATCACACTGTCATGTAGTCTGACAACAACCCTGGTAGATACTGTGGGTGTTATTATCCCCATTTTATAGATGAGGAAAGTGAGGTGCCAGCAAGTGAAATGAAATAACTTGCCAGGGTCACACAGCTAGTTTGGAGTCTCCTGACTCCTTCCTGGGCCTCAGTTTCCTCCCCTGTAATCTGACGAGATCGGACTAAATGGCCTCTGAGAACTGGCCTTCTAGTTCTAGATCTAGGATCCTACAGTGTCCTTGGGCATATCATTTCACCTCCCTCGACTTCAGTTTCCTCCTCTGTAAAATGATGGCCAGCCCCAGATGTTTGGGCCTATGGCTTCAAGCTCAGTGCTCTTGCCACTGTACAGTGCTGTTTCCCTGCTGGAGGCTCAGGCATCCCTCAAAGACAGGTGATGGGGATGAGGATGACCTGAGCTTTTTGCATTTTTCCAGGTGGGTGAATAGTGACCACTGTGGGGAAACTGCTTCCGGGTGACTCAACCTCAACCCTGATCAGGGAGGGACATCCTTGGCCTGAGGATATCTTACCTAGAATCTGGCTGGTTTTCAAACCTTGTGACTGTGTGTGTGTGTGTGTGTGTGTGTGTGTGTGTGTGTGTGTGTGTGTGTGTGTGTGTGTGTGTGTGTGTGTGTATAGAGGGAGGGGAAAAGGCTCCAAAAAAATCAGCAGCAATGAAGGTTCCCTGGGCCTTGGACCTCTCAGCCCCTGGCCCCTGCCCATTCTCACTGGGACCCTTCCAGAGCTGTCTGATGTGTGAGGCTTCCTTCCTTTTGTCCTCTCGATGATTCCTTTAAGGTCCAACTCTTTCTTTCTAGCCCGTTGTTTAGGGTATGTGTCCTAGCTGGATGACAGAATTCATTCCTACCCCTTCCCTGCTCTGAGTGCCCAGGATGCCAGGACTGGATTAGCCACCAATCCGTAAAGTCCCTTCCTTATCCTTAGCTCAGTGCCTGGTACAGAGTAAGCATTTCATAAATGTGTAATGTATTCGGCCCAATAGCCTGCTTGTGGCCCCAGGATGACAACTCGTGGCTGTGTGACACTAGATCACTTACACTCACTTCTCTAAGTGGCTCTGGGGGACTCAGGGATGCAGAGAAGGCGTTTTCACCCCATACTTGGACCGTTAGCATCCTCCAAAGTACAGCTCAGGTGGTACCGCCCTATGAAGGGGCTTCCTCCACCCAGCTTCCGGGGTCTCCCCATCCCGTCACGTTGCCTTTATTTTGTCTATGTATACCTGTACACGTGTTGTTTTCTTCAATAGGAAAGGGAATAAGCATTTCTGTAGTGCCTACTGTGCGCCAGGCACTATGCTAACCACTTTACAATTTTTATCCCATTTGATCCTCACAATGATCCTTTGACATGGGTGCTAGTATTATCTCCATTTTACAATTGAGGAAACTGAGGCAAAAAGAGGTTAAGTAACTTGCCCAAGGTCACACAGCTAAATATCTGAGGCTGGATTTAAATTCATTCTTTCTGTCTCCAGGTGCAGCACCCTGTCCACTCCACCCCCAGATGCCTCTGATAGGCTGTAAGCTCCCTGAAGGCAGACATAACCTCTTTTTTTCCCCTTTAGTGACTCCTGCACCCAACACAGTTCTTGGTGCACAGCAGGCAATTCACAGTGCTTGTCAGCTGGTTGATTATCTAGGGAAGGAAAAGAGGGAAACACAAGTGATCCATTAGGTTTGGGCTCTACAGGTATGCCTTGCTTTAGGCAATTGGTATGCTCTGGAAAGCTTGATATCCATAAATGGCATCATCTTGGAGTGCACCAGAAGGGCTGCCTCCCTAAAGGAATCCTAGAGTGAAGCCTTTCACGGAGGGAATGATTCCCTGACATTTCTCATTCAGCAAATGAGTATTAAGCTCTGTGTCTCATTGCTGGGGATACATGGACAAAACTTTGAGGCAATCCCTGCCCTCTGGGAGCTTCTGATCTTCTGTAAGGACACAGCCCATGCAGGCAGTGCCCGTCTTTGGGGCCTTGTTTCTCACTACCAAAGTTCTCACCACCATCAGTCCTGGTTTCCTTTCTGGTGCCCTTCTGATCTCAGTGTTTGCTCCTTGGGGGGAGCTGGAGGGTTCTCCTCATTAATTATACTGCAGCCTTCTGCCACCTTTGAAAAATTAGGAGTGGTACTACCTGAGGATCCCAGATTTAGAACTTGAAGGGATCTTGGAGGCCATCTAGGTCAACCTCATTTTACAGATGGAGAAACTGAGGCATATCAAGGTGGAGTGACTTGCACACAGGGA